>NW_026901247.1:0-323849 GCF_033783945.1 Neopsephotus bourkii | reverse complement strand
CTTAAAGGTCATCCAGCTCCAACCCCCGCCACGGGGACCTTCCACTAGAGCAGGTTGCTCCAAGCCCCTGTGTCCAACTTGGCCTTGAACACTGCTAAGGATGGGGCAGCCACAGCTTCTCTGGGCACCCTGTGCCAGCGCCTCAGCACCCTCACAGGGAAGAGCTTCTGCCTAAGAGCTCATCTCAGTCTCCCCTCGGGCAGGTTAAAGCCATGCCCCCTTGTCCCATTGCTACAGGTCCAACTAAAACTCTGTCCCCATCCTTCCTCTAAGCTCCCTTTAAGTACTGAAAGACCACATAAAAATCCCCCTGGAGAGTCAAACAGGAGGAGTGCCTTGCTGTCACCCCCATCCAGCACCCTGGATTTTCCACACCCTTCACCCTAATGCCAATGAAATTCCCTTGCTTCTCCCACTGCACTGATCAGCCATTCCCTCCCGCTGCACCCCATAAGCAGCATCACAATCCTCTGATGCAATTAATACCCACCATAAGGGATTATGGAAACAATCCCATTTGCAGCCAGAGGACGAAAGAAATATTTCTGGGTTACTGGAATATTTCCCGGCCAGCTGTGCCTCTGCAAAACGCGCTTGGTCAATGGTTCATTTGAATTCATTCACCAGCACAGACCGAGTTATTGATGTCCCTGTCAGAGATGCTTTTGTCAGCCTGCGGAGGCATCAGACAGGACCCACCTTGCCTGGTGTGCAAGGAGATCTTTCATCACCCATCTCTGCCAGCCCTCAGCTCAGCCTCCTCAGCGGCCTGGCCTTTGCAAATGCTCATGTGCTTCCTTGCAGCTGGAATAGTGGTAATCCTTTACACTGGTAATTTGCTCTTACCTGGCTAATCATACTTTGCATTCATAAGGTCTCTTTAACCCAAAGATATAGCTGTGAATAAAATCAGGGGAGGAGAGTAATGAATTATGTCCAGGTAGCCTCATTAGTCAGCTGAGTTATGTGAAATACAGGAAATTAGGGTTATTATTTTAAGCGATGTGGGAGGTCAAGGAGAAAATCCAAATGTTCTGATTTGCAGCTTCTCATCTGTAGTACGGAGAGTGGAGTCAGGGCTGGATTTCACCCCATCTGCAGACCCATCACTCTTCAAACCTGTGATGAATACCATGAATTTAGCCTTGACTTGAAACAGCCTTGGCACTGATCGCTGTGTTGAATACAAGTACCCTTCTAAAAACAACTGAGAAGTGGGGGAAGGAATCTGAATGATCAGCATTTCAAAACCAGCTTCTTCTCTTACCATAGCAAAGCATTGCTTCACCCACCAGTACCCTGCTCTGAAGTTTAATTCACATATATATAGATACAAGAAGCTTTGTGCCGTCTCTTTCGCCATATGCAACCTACCTGGCCACATTCATATCCCATCACCTCATTTTCTCTCCAGCTTTGCATTCAGGATATCTCACCTATCAGATCCGGTGGAGGAGAAATCCCTGGAACCCCACATCCAATGCCACCAGCCCCCCAAGCACTGACAGACATCTCCGTGCTCAGGAAGGAGGGTAGAGCCGCTTGTTCAGGCTGTCGGGACAGGAATAAAGACCTTGTCTGTCTCCAGTCCTTGCTTCTACAGTAGGGCTATTATTTGGCTTTTTAAAGGAGGTCTATTTGCTTTCAACTCAACTGCAGCCTGGCCAGAATAATGATCTCTCTGAATCTAGCAGGAAGATCGTTTACCCAGTTTCTTTTAAGGGTTTCTTTTCCTGCAGAAGTCTCTGATGAAGCACCCAAGTACTTGATGGTCATGGTGACATTTTGCATATCACTTCTCAGAATCCTGCTGAAGGCACCACTGTGTCTCCATCCTTGGAGATATTGCCAATCTCCCACCCAAGTACCAGAAGTACTTTGGGAAGAACAAAGGATGTCTCCCCTTCTTTAGTTTATTTTTTCAGTACCTATCTGTGTGTATAACAAAACTTTCCACACAGGGGATGTGTAACTTGAGCAGAACACAGTATGTCGAATTTTGCCTTCAGCTACACTCTCTGAAGCCAAGATTTGCTTCAAGCTAGCAAGGGAGCACCAAGCTACCAGCACACTGTAGCTATGAGCAAGGTACTTTGTTAATATTCTATATTTCCCCTTTGAAGCAGCAGGTTCCCATCATTGCTGAGCCATCTTGAAAGGTATTGCCAGCACGAGGGCAGAGTTTGGCACAGCATCTTTTTGGTTGCAGTTTGCGCTCTCAAGTATCTCCCTGTCCTCAGCTGCTCTTTCCATCTTTTGCTATTTTCCTGGGACACAAATCTCGAGGCTGGAACATTTCCCACTGGCAGAGATCCACCAGTTCCCACTGAATCAGGAGAGAGCTTGGGAGGTTCTTAACATCTTCCCAGAGCACTTTACCAGGAGCAGCCCTGTGAGGATGCTGAGGCAGGATACAGGCCTGCCTGCATGGATCCCAGCACCTTGCGCTTGGCAGCACAAGGATCCAGGCAGCCTGCCTCAATTCCCCCTGTGAAGGCGATGGAGGAACTTGCCTGACGCCTCGCTACTTTCCTAAACACACGCTTTAATAAAGAGCCAATTTAACATCCCAAGCACTGAGTCATCTCATGTCATTACCTGGCGCACGGTACCCAGAACAGCAGTCACAGCATCTTTTCCTTGAAAGAGGATGTTTCATTCCCACCTCCGTCCCTGGCTTTTCACAACTCCTCTCTTTTCTTTTCTTTTAAGCACAAACCCTCTCATTTCACAATGTCCCTCCTTACAAAGCTGTGATGGGATTAAGCCTGAAGTAGGGATAAAAGAAGGATGCCAAACTGTTCAGCATGCCCATGAGGCAGGATGGAGCAGAGATGCACCCTCACGGAGACAGGATCAGCAGCTCCACTTTCTTCTTTGAACCTGGAGCCATTTCCTGAAGAGAAGTCTGCAGTTACTGTAAAGCTGCAGTTACTGTAAAGCTGCACTTCCTTCCTGCTGGGACATGTACACCATGTCCAGCATGGTCATGGAGCTTCAAACCCATTCAAGGGTGGGAGTGCAGGAGTGAGAAGGGACATTTTCCTGAGTCCCAGATGATGCTGCCTGGCACCCATCCCATGTACCGTATTCCCTGGTTTTACCTTTAGCCACCCTGCTATCATCCCTGTCCAAATCCCCACCACCACCACTAACTATAAGAGAATGATCCCAGCTCCTGCAGACACTGTGCTTTCTAGGATTGGTCATTTCTCCCCTCAAAATAATCTCAGTTGTGTGCCCTGATTCAGCACCTGTGTGGGCTCCTGAACTGAAGCCCCCTATCCCAAACCCTCCCACTCTCCTGCTTCCAGCAAGGATGGAGGCGAGTACCTGGTGGCAGTTTGCAATGTGATCAGGCCAAGGATGCCTTGAACAGGTTGGGGCAGGAGCAGGATGCATGGAGAATCCCCATACAACTGATGGGACCTGATGTGCCTACCTGGGAGCAAGACTTGACTTATGCCAGTGTGTTCACATTATTAGTATTACACGCTGGTGTTCTCCAAAGAGGTCTAAAAGAAACCTGGAGAGGGGCTTGGGACAAGGGCCTGTAGGGACAGGCCAAGGGGAATGGCTTGAACCTGCCCGAGGGGAGACTGAGATGAGCTCTTAGGCAGAAGCTCTTCCCTGTGAGGGTGCTGAGGCGCTGGCACAGGGTGCCCAGAGAAGCTGTGGCTGCCCCATCCCTGGCAGTGTTCAAGGCCAGGTTGGACACAGGGGCTTGGAGCAAGCTGCTCTAGTGGAAGGTGTCCCTGCCTGTGGCAGGGGGTGGAACCGAATGAGCTTTAAGGTTCCTTCCAACACAAACCAGTCTGGGATCCTATGATTTGTTCTGAATAACCAGCTGAGATGAATTATGATCAGATTAAAACTGCCACTATCATTTAAAAAAATGATCATTGATGCAAAAGTGGATCCTATCTTTCCTCCCCCAACCCTGCTCCTGTGCATCAGGAGCATCCCTGGGAAATACTGGTCCTGGGGGCTCTCAGCTGAAGGCCTCAGGGGCTGGAGGGGATGTGTTAGACTGTAGCAGGGATGAGACCGGCAAACAGGACGTGCAGAGCCATTGTCTGCCCCAGTGAGCTCTGCATGGCAGCTCAGTGATGCTGTGGGCGCTGGGATTAATAATTAAACTGTAGTAGGATCACAGATAAAAATACGAAAATCCAGGCGGTTCCCTTTGCTTAAAATACTACAAAATAAATTAAAAAAATAAATACAATCAGGAGCTAAATTAACAATGTGCTCTCCCAATTATAGCCACCCTCCGGTGAATACAAGGTTGTCATGGCAACCTGCCCAGCAAAGGATGTGGCCAAAAATAAAGCACAGCAGGGAGAAAGAGCTTTTGAATCCCTCTTTGCCGTCAAAGAAGAATCAGGTTCCTTCTCCGGGTTAATTTATGTCCGCGTTTCTTCCACTGATGTTCATTAACATGATCCATTTATCCTGATGACTGTTAGGGCAAAGTGAGGTGGGGAGTGACAAGGAATCCACGGCTAGAATTAAAGTTAGCTCTTGGATACAACCCAAACAATGAGGGAAAGGGGAGGCAGTTTGGTGCTTCTGAGAGCCTGGTGGGGTGAGGAGATGGTGGCTAAAACTGCTTGCAGGGACATTTCCAAGTGGCTTTATGCAGGTCTGAAGGGGCAAAAAGGATCCAGCTGGACAGAAGAATGTTTAAAATGTTTTTAAATTATGTGCTCATTACATTTCTTGACTCAGTTTGGTGGATTTCTATGGAAATGCTTGATTTATATGCAAACAATTTATATGGAAACATTTGCAATTTCCTTCTTTTAAGCTCAGTTTAAAGCCCACCTCCTCAAAACCTGGGCAGATACTGCCTAGGAAAGTATTTAAAGTCATTTTTTTACTGTATTTCTCAGCTTAAGTCCACCTCCTTAATGCCAGGATGGACACTGTTAGAAGGGCATTGGATAAAAGGTGTTTACATTTTGGTGAGTTTTTATATTTTCCAAATCAGAGTTATGTGGATTTATACAGAAACAGTTGATTTATATGGAAATGCTTGATTTATATTGAAACACTTGCTGTTTCCTTAAAGCCCACCTCCTTAAAGCCTGGATGGATGCTGGCTAGAAGGGTGTTTAAAAGGTGTTTAAATTCCTTTTTTTTTTTATAATTTCTCAACTCAGAGTTTTTTGTATTTATATGGAAACACTTGATTTATAAAGAAACACTTGCAGTTTCCTTCCTTTAAGGACATCTTAAACCCACCTTCTTAAAGTGGACTGATGCTGGCTAGAAGGGTGTTGGTTTAAAAGGTGTTTCAAATATGTTTAAATTGGTTTTTTTTTTACATTTCTCAGCTTTTTGTGGATTTATATGAAAACACTGGATTTATATGGAAACTCTCACCACTTCCTTTCTTTAAGCTCAACTTAAAGCCCACCTCCTTGAAATCTGGATGGATGCTGTTTAGAAGGTAAATCTGGATGGATGCTGTTTAGAAGGTGTTTAAAAGGTGTTTAAATTCCGTGTTTTTTACATTTCTTCTCTCAGACATTGAATGTTTATATGGAAACAGTTGATTTATAAGGGAACACTTGCAATATCCTCTTTAAGCTCTGCTAAAATCCACCTCCTTAAAGCCTGGAAGGATGCTGGCTAGAAGGGCATTTAGTGTTTTAAATGTGTTTAAATTCTGCAGGGCTTTTTTGCATTTCTTGACTCAGAGTTTAGTGGATTTACATAGAAACACTTTATTTATATGGAAACACTTGATTCATATAGAAACACTTACCGCTTCCTTCCTTTAAACTGTGCTTGAACCCACCTCCTTAAATCCTGGTTGGATGCTGGCTACAAGGGTCTTTAAAAGGTGTTTAAATTCTGTTTGTTTACATTTCTTGACTCATACTTTTGAGGATTTATATGGAAACGATTTACATGGAAACACTTGATATATATGGAAATGCTTGATTTATATTGAAACACTTGCAATTTCCTTAAAGCCCACCCCCTTAAAAGCCTGGATGGATGCTGGCTACAAGGGTATTTAAAAGGGGTTTCAAATATGTTTAAATTTGAGGGGTTTTTTACGTTTCTTGACTCGGCATTTTGTGGATTTAAATGGAAACACTTGATTTATATGGGAACACTTGCAGTTTCTCACTTTTAAGCTCAGCTTAAGACCACCTCCATAAAGCCTGGAAGGATGTTGGTTAGAAGGGTGTTTAATAGGTGTTTCAAAAGGTGTTTAAATTCTGTAGTTTTCCACATTTCTTGAGTCAGAATTGTGTGGATTGATATGGAAACCAGCAGGTTGAGGAGGTGATCCTGCCACCCTGCTCTGCTCTCATGAGACCTCACTTGCAGCATTGTGTGCAGTTCTGGTGTCCTCAACGTAAGAAGGACATGGAGCTGTGGGAGTAAGTCCAAAGGAGGGCCACGAGGATGATCAGGGACTGGAGCACCTCCCATATGAAGATTGGCTGAGAAAGTCGGAGCTGTTCAGCCTGGAGAAGAGAAGGCTGCGTGGAGACCTCATAGCAGCCTTCCAGTATGTGAAGGGGGCCTATAGGGATGCTGGGGAGGGACTCTTCATTAGGGACTGTAGTGACAGGACAAGGGGTAATGGGTTAAAACTTAAACAGGGGAAGTTCAGGTTAGATATAAGGCAGAAGCTCTTCCCTGTCAGGGTGCCTAGAGAAGCTGTGAATGCTCCATCCCTGGCGGTGTTCAAGGCCAGGTTGGACAAAGCCTTGGGTGACATGGTTTAGTGTGAGCTGTCCCTGCCCACGGCAAGGGGGTTGGAACTCGATGATCTTAAGGTCCTTTCCAACCCTAACTATTCTATGATTCTATGAAATGCTTGATTTACATGGAAACACTTGATTCCAATCAATGAGCCTTCCAGTGCCTGAAGGGGGCCTACAAGAATGCTGGACAGAGACTCTTCTCCAGGGACTGTAGCAACAAGCAACGGCTTGAACCTGCCCGAGGGGAGACTGAGATGAGCTCTTAGGCAGAAGCTCTTCCCTGTGAGGGTGCTGAGGCGCTGGCACTGGGTGCCCAGAGAAGCTGTGGCTGCCCCATCCCTGGCAGTGTTCAAGGCCAGGTTGGACACAGGGGCTTGGAGCAAGCTGCTCCAGTGGAAGGTGTCCCTGCCTGTGGCAGGGGTTGGAGCTGGATGAGCTTTAAGGTCCCTTCCAACCCAAACCACTCTGGGATTCTATAAGGAAACACTCGCCATTTCCTTCCTTTAAGCCCAGTTAACCCCTCACCCTTGCATGGACACCGCTGGTCCATGATGAGGAGGGGTGGGCGAGGCTGCGTTCCCGGCCTGAATCCCTTGGGATGCCGCATGGGGGGGGAAGGGGAGCGGGACTTACCGCGTTGAACGCGCGGTGTGAACCCGGTCCCGGTGCGTGCGGATCCGGCCGGGCAGGGCCGGGCCGAGCGGGGCCCGGGGCTCTGACTACAACTCCCGGCAGCGCCGGGGGAGGCCGCGGCGGGGTGGGGCGGGGCTGGCGGCCGCGTCACTCGGGGCCGCCCCGTCCCGTCGCTCCTCCGCAGCCGGTGTGTGCTCCGGGGCGGGCGGCGGCCCCGCGGTGCCTCTGTGTGTGAGTCCCGTCCCCCCCCATCCCCTCCCGCCGCCGGCCCCTCACCTCAGCGCGGCGCCCATGCGGCTCCCGGCGCGGCCCTGACAGCGCGGCCCGGTAAGGCGGCGGGATGACACAGCACGGGGCGGCGGGGGGGTAATGGAGTGTGTGTGCGTGGAGGGGGGTCACGTCCCGCCTTTTGTCTCCCTCAGCAGCCATGGACCCGCTGCGGGGCGGGTGTTGGCACCGCAGATGGAGCCGGGGCGGGGGCTCGGTGGCGGCGCTGCGTTGAGCGGCCTCGTCCCGGGTGGGTTCCGCTCCCTGTGCTGGCAGCTGCCGTGTGGACGTGGAGCCCCCCCCCCAGCCCCTTCCAGAGCCGGTGCTCCCTTCGGCTCGCATAGCGGAGGGCCAGGGGTGGGTTCGTGTCCGCTGCTCGGCCTCTGGAAGCTTCCCGGAGCGCTCGGTGAGCGCTGATGGAGGGCAGGGCTGGGCTCTGCTTCCATCTCTGCTGGCGAGAGAAAAGGAGAGGGGGGAACCCATCCTGCCCGTCCCTACCGCAGTTATTGGCCCTCATTGTAGGGCGGCCGTGCACAGAGCGAGCGGTGCCACCGGGGGTAACCCCCTACAAGGGGGGGGGGGGGGCATCCCCAGTCGGGATTCCCAATGGGAACGTCTCCCACCCGCTGCCGGGTCCATGGCACAGGGATGGGTTTGGGAATAGGGAGGGGGGGACTCGCCGCGGACGAGGTTTTGTTGTTGTTCGGGGGTTATTGCTTTCCTGCAGAGTCACTCCAGACGCACGTGGTCTCGGGGAGCGTGGGTGACACTGAGGGACAGCAGATGCTGGTGGCACCGGGCGGCCGGCACTTGCGGGATGGGTTTGGCTGCAGCTGCCACCGGCAGTGCCGCACGTCTGAAGGTGCCGTTGTTGGGTGTCCTTGGCTTCCCAGCGCCTCAGAACACAGTCACTGGGAGCTGGGTTTCCATTAAGATTTACCTCCTGGGGCTGCTCCCTGTTTAGGCTCATAGAATCCCAGACTGGTTTGAGTTGGAAGGGACCTTAAAGCTCCTCCAGCTCCAACCCCTGCCACGGGCAGGGACACCTTCCACTGGAGCAGCTTGCTCCAAGCCCCTGTGTCCAACCTGGCCTTGAACACTGCCAGGGATGGGGCAGCCACAGCTTCTCTGGGCACCCTGTGCCAGCGCCTCAGCACCCTCACAGGGAAGAGCTTCTGCCTAAGAGCTCAGCTCAGTCTCCCCTCGGGCAGGTTCAAGCCATTCCCCTTGTCCTGTCCCTACAGGCCCTTGTCCCAAGCCCCTCTCCAGGTTTCCTGCAGCCCCTTTAGGCACTGGAGCTGCTCTAAGGTCTCCCCTTCAGGAGCCTTCTCTTCTCCAGGCTGCCCCAGCCCAGCTCTCTCAGCCTGGCTCCAGAGCAGAGCTGCTCCAGCACTCGCAGCATCTCCATGGCCTCCTCTGGCCTCGCTCCAACAGCTCCACGGCCCTCTTGTGCTGCTGCCCCAGAGCTGGATCAGGGCTGCAGGGGGGGTCTCCCCAGAGCACAGCAGAGGGACAACCAGACCCTATCTAAAGGTTCTGAGTTTGCCTACAATGGGGCTTTGCAGTGACCAGAACCAGGTGCCTGAAGACATTCTCAGGCAGCTAAATCCATGTGAAACCTTTTCATTGTCTTGCTTGGAGCATCCTTCTGTCCCAGCTGCAGTCCCGCTGCTCTCCCCAACAGCAAGGACTCTCCGTTCTCTTCTCCTGCCATGCTCCAGAAGCTTATACAATGTTCTTGGCGCTTTCCCCCATAGTCATTATTCTGTGGAACATGGTTGGTTGTTTATGGTTTGGGTTTAATCATACTGTCTTATTTTTTTCTTATTTTTTAAGTGTCAGAAAAGGTCCAGGATTTCCTTTGTCCTCCCCACTCCCAGTAGTTGTCTTCAGAGCAGAGATGCTCTAGCCCTTGAAGTATCTTCATGGCCTCGTCTGGACTCACTCAGGGCTTCTCTGGAAAGGGTGAGACCCATACCAGTTAAGACCCCGCAATGGGTGAGGTAACCATTCCATTAGATTGGAAAGGGGCTGGCATTGTTTCCCAGCATGACGAGGAGGGCTAGAGTGCCCTGGGCCTCTCTGGAGACTGGTGCCTCCTCTGAAACAGGGCATTTCCACATCTCCCTCTATGCCACCTTCTCTCCTGAACCAGTAATCCATACACTTCCCCCAGCACTCAGGCAGGTATAGGATGAAGCATGAAGTCACAGCCTTGTTAACAGAAACAGAAGAGACAGGAGGAAGCAAAGGTGCACTGAGCTTCCACGTTATTTCCCTCCATCTAGAGACACCAAAATAAGATCAGGTGATTTAACAGTCCCTCGCCTCCAAAATGTAGAAGGCCTTTTTGGTGGTGGACCATGCTCTGAATATCCAGATGCTGACAGGGAGGTACCATGCCAGATGGGGAGCGAAGCATCCCACTCCGCTTGTGTCTTAAGTGACCCTGACAAGCAAATAGTCACACTTTTTCTCCAGTGAGCGGAAAACAACCCCATTTTATTGTGTCAGTCCATGTTATTTTTCCTTTTAAGGACCATAAAGGCTTTGCTCTGCCCTTGCTGATCCTCAGGTCGAAGAGCAAACCCTTGTGCTGGATTTTATTCCCTTGAGCCTTGAGTGAAATCTGTAGGCTGTGTTTTCCCCACGTTAAGTGTGTTAGCTTTGGCAGAGAGATGAGCAGTGTCTGTTTTGGGAAGCTCTGGCTGTGCTTGTACCTAAAGCTGTCTCCCTCTGAGCTCTGTCTGAGCCCTCCCTGTGATCTGGGAGCACCAGAGGGCTCTGTGAATGTCAGGTTGTGTGGTAGGACTTGTCCAGCTCTTACAGAGCATTCTTTTTATATAATTTATAAGATCTCAGGTTGATTTTAAAGGAAAGCGGAACAGCAGTGGTTGGATGCTGCAGGTGAAGGTGATGCAGGGAAGCAACATGTCTCGGGTGAGCTGAAGGGTAAAGCCCAGTGCCAGGACCTCCCCGGCTGATGGAAGACCAGAGAAACCATTTGTGGAGGTGAAATGAACACCATCTCTGCCTTTGCAATGAGATTTGGGAATGGAATGAGCTACTGGGGGGGGCTTTGCTGGTTTTGACACCTTTGTTCCGAAGCTGAGTCAACCTCATGCACAAATAGGATGGGAATGGTCTATGGAGGGTTCCTGAGATCCGTGAAAAAGAATGTGCAAAGCATGAAAACAGACTTGTTATAGCTGTTAGCCCTTGATCCAGACTGTGGAAGGGAAGATGACAAGGTGCTGAGTTTTATCTCCAGATGTCCCTCCTTCAGCCCTTGGTCTTGGGTGAGAAAAACACTCCTTTTGTTCTCTCTTTTCTCCCCACTTTGGGGTGAAGTGCTCTACCCTTGTCTCCTGGTGAGGACAAATTTTGCTATGGTGACTTCCCTCTTGCTTCTCATTTTGGGTTTCTCTGCCCTGTTTTTCCTTGCAGCCATCCTCGCTGCTGCTTGGTCTTTTCCCAGCAGGAGTAGTGTGAAATTGTGGTAGTTATCACTGGTTGAGTTTCTGCTTGCAGGTCTTTGCAGAGCAGCAAGAAAATCCTCCTATACCTTAATTTTCCTGAGTTCTTGCTGCTCAACTGAATCTTTGGGGTCCCGTGTGTTTGTGGGAAGCTACACCTAAAAGCATAACAAGACCCTGTGGTTTCTATGGAAGATGGGGTAGCAGACAAGCTATTTCAGCAGCTGTTTGGGGCACATTTAGCATATTGCCTGACTATTTCAATGGAGCAGTTAAATACTGCTAATGATTTTGTTCTTCATCTTGGCAGAGGCATAAAGACATTTGCATTACACATGCCATTGTTAAGTTTCAGAGTTAACAGTCTGCAGGGGTAGGTCATGGTCTTCATCAGGCAGGGGAAGGGACTGCTGTTCCTGTCACAAAAATGTGGAAGCGTTGAGGCTTCTGGATGAGGAATCTCCATAAATGCTTTGGGATGTTCTTGTGAAACTGTTCTGAGAAGGTGCAATTCTGCTACCTGAGTATAATTAGCACATTACTGAGTCATCCAATGTAAAGGATTAGTGCAGCTAACCAATCATTTTCTGTTTGTTTGAGAGACTGGCTGTTTTGTTTTTATTTATTTATGTATGTGTTTGTATATGCATATATATACACAGAGTAATTTACAACATAGATGCCTTGCTGGTGATCCTAAGGAAAACGTTTCCTGCTCAGTTCAGACTGAAATGGGGATGACATTGGATGTTCTCAAAAGTTTTATATATTTAACCACCAACTTTCCTGCTGAAGAGAGAGGTTTTGGTTCTTCCGTGACTGCCTCAGGCTGTGCCATGGTTGGTTTTGGTTTGTTGGACTCTGCATCGTCATCGTCATTCTTCTGCAATATAGAGGTACCCCAAGAGTGGCTAGGATTGGGGTGGTGTCTCTATAATGTATTAGATATCTGTTGTTTTTAATTAGCTTTTTGAGACTCCTTTGAGGCGGTCCAAGGAGTTCTGAGGCTTTAGGGACCACAGGTTGAGAGGAGTAGTCTTATGCTTACTTCAGAAGAGCCATTGCTCCTGTCTCCTCTCCTCCACAGGTAACCCTTTGCCTCCCCTGTCCCCCAGGCACGTAGCAGTCGTGTTACAGGAGAAGGAAAACCTGGTTTCTTGGGTGGCAGGAGAAGCTGTGGTGACATAACTAAACTTGTGTCTCTGCTATCTCTGCAGGACCAAATCCTGCTGTGCCTGTCAGCCAGGAGCCTGCCGCAGGAGGGTTTCATAACGTACAGCAATTTACCGAGGGCGTCTCCTCTGTGGCCACCAGCATTAGCTCAGCTTCACCTCCTTCCATGGCATGCTTATGTCTGCCAAGCTGCTGGGTGCTGTTGGAAGACATCTGTAGCCCTGAGGTGGCAGGATAGAAAGGGTTATGGGTGGGATGACATGCCTGTGGTGGTGATGTCCCAGGGATGAGGAGCAAGGTGTGTGGCTGTGTGGCGTGCACCCTCCCTTGGTGTCACGTCATACCTGGGTGACTTGAGGATGCACTTGGGTGCCCACAAGCTTCTTGTTTCCCACCAGTGATTTTAATTGGCCTTAATGCAAAAAAACCCGACCCAACCAACCTTCCTCCTCCTTCTGTAGCTGGCCCAGCTTGCTGGGACTGGTTTGTACAGCCAGGGAAACTGAGAAGGCTTCACCACCACTGGAGCCTGCCTGGCACTGAAGCAGAAGCTACAGGGAGACACGCAACAGCCACCAGCTTCCTTCTGGGATGGGGAGCCATTAACAGAGTGCGTAATTCATTCTGAAACATGCTTGTGAGCTCATGAAATCCTGGAGGAGCTTGGCTTGTGTTCACTGGGACCTTGGGAGAAGCTGTTGCTCGCAACCAAGCTGTCACCATCCCTTTGCCACTGGTTGCATTGGGTGCTAGCTGGCACCAGAGGCAAGTGGCTGAGGTGGCATGGGAAGAGTAGCATGGGACTCTGCAGTGCAGCACACTGCAGCAGTCTGGGTCTCTATGCCATGTGATGTAGGAGTGATGGCACCCAGTCCATCCCCAAGCCAGTGTTGAGAAGGTCTTCTGCAAGTAAGTAGGTGTGATCACAAGTGTTTTGCATCCTTTGGCTGAATCTCACAAGTCTGTCTTTGCAAGCAGAACACTTCAGAGCTAGAACAGAATGCACTGCAGATGTTTAAGGTGTCTCAGCCATCATAAGCATTGAGCATGTTTGTGAAGGCAGAGCTTTGCCAACCAGCATGGGTGGCAAGCCTTGGGTGGGATTGGGGCTGGTGTAGAGCTGGGCTTACAGAGGGCTGTGAGCTGCCCCTTCTGCTATATGGTCCATGAAGATGTTATTTTGGGGCCACCAGCTTCTGCAGCAGGCTTTGAAAGGAGTTTGTGTCTGTGAAAACATATTTTGGTGTTTGATAATGGGTGATCTTGCAGGAATAATCATGGGGTGAATTTTAAAGGATTTTTTGTTCTGCAGAGAATTGTGCATTCTGGTCACTGTTTGGACTGT
Source organism: Neopsephotus bourkii (assembly GCF_033783945.1). Taxonomy (NCBI): domain Eukaryota; kingdom Metazoa; phylum Chordata; class Aves; order Psittaciformes; family Psittacidae; genus Neopsephotus; species Neopsephotus bourkii. The sequence continues at coordinate 310,224 of NW_026901247.1, read as the reverse complement.
GGTGTAGGCTGAATCCAACCAAGCCAGCCCAGAGCAGTGATCTGCAAATGCTGTTTTGCTGCTAGGTGCTCCCTGCATAACCCAGCCAGAAGCAAGCCTCTGGGCTGGAGGGCTCCTGAATGCAGCGTCCAGCTCCAGCGAAGCCAGTGGGAATGTTAGTAAAGTGCTGTCAAAAATAACCATTATGGGTGTCTGGGCAAGAGAGGAAAAGAAAGCAGGAAGGGTTGTGGTAGTACTATGGTTGTCAGGTGGAGTTTAATAACAGAGAAGTGTTTTATGTTTAAGGTGGTGTTTGCTTTGCATGGTGAGAAGAGACAGGGGTGGATAAATCAAGGTATATTGGTGATCCATATGTCTCTTCCCAGCAGGGTGATTTGCTTGGAGGCATCCTTGATTACATTTTTCCCAGCTAGGGAAGCTGGGCTGGCGATCCTAAAGCTTGCAGCAATATTTTTTGCAGCTGGAGGCTTTACAACAGCAGCAGGAGGATGCTCAGGGTGCTTTTGGAAATGATGTATTTTCTTTTTCTTGCCACGTGCATATTTCATCATTGAAAGCTCATAGATGGGTTATGGAGAGTTTTCAGGGTCCGTGGGGTCTCACCGCTATAGCTCTAAAGGAAGCCTCTAAATGAGGTGCCTCTAAAAGTGGAGGAGGTCACGGATGTGGATGGAGAGGCTGAAGAGCCGCAGGGGACCAGCTGTGATGAAGTGATGGATGTCTTTCTCCAACAGCTTTTTCCCCTTATTTTGAGGCTAGCGGTTTCTCACATCCTGGCGGCAGCTCTGCAGTGAAAACACACGCTTCTGGAAAGCTCTGCTGGGGAACGGGGAGTTCTCCATCACTTCCTGCATCCTTGCGCTGTCCATCCTTGTGCCAGGCTGGCGCAGGCAGAGGAGCGTTTTCTCCTGCCTTTGCAGGTGCTTGGAGCAGCATTGGTGGTGGGCAGGACATCATGGCCCTGTGGAGCACTTCATTGTCAGAACAGCATCATCCTTCCCTGCCTTGGTGCTTTTAATACAACGATTCACCCCAGGGCGCTAGTCCCTCTCCCTCCCTCCTGGGTTTTGGAACATCTGCAGAGCACACATCATCCTTCTCGGAGTCAGCTCCAAGAAAGGGTATTTACTCAGCCTTTTTTTAAATGTATTTTCATTACATGGGGTGAGCAGTTTATTTACTGACTCAAACAGCTGCTTTGAAGCTTCTCCTGTGTGTTTCAGTGATTTCTTTTTGTTTGTTTGGTGTTTTGTTTTTTTTAATTAACAGAAATGAGGCTTATGCGCACAGACTGGCTGTCGCTCATTATTCCTCCAGAAGCTTTTTTAACCCAGGGTTTAATTCAGCCAGATTTGACAGAGGACTGCAGGTCTCAAAGATAAGAACTTACAGGCTGTAAGAAAGAGGGCGGAAGAGAGAAATCCAAATTTCTTCTCTCTTTTCTCTGTGCCTACAAGGAGAAGCTGCAGCAATTGTGAGCTTAAATATCATTTGTCTGGGTGCAAGTGGGTCGGTTAACTAGAAATACCTTTAGTAATTCACTACATTTTCTTGAAATAAATGATCCAAATCATCTTGAACATGGAGAAGGAGAGAAGTGGAGTAGGGGCGCTGCCAGGGAATGTGTGATGGGATGATTCTAATGACTTACAAAGGACCCTTCTAACCCGAACTATTGTATTGTATGTTACCACACTGTTCCCAGGATTCTGTGCTTGTGCATGACCACCAGGCTTGCAGTGACAAGCTGGTGGCTGGTTTATCTCTGGAGTCTCCTGCCTGTAACAGTAGTTCAAAAGGGTTTTCCAGCTTTGAGCTTAGCCTCGCCACCTACCTGCTGGGATGGATAATGAGGTACTATTACACTATTACTTCTAGTAGTAATGTTTCATGCTCTCGTAGAGCATTTGGACATTGAAGAGTGGATAAAATCTGTCCCCAAAGCTTTCCCGGGCTCTGCCCAGACTCGCTGCACTTTCCCATCAAGACTCAGGTGCTGCTGGCAGCATCGCCTGGAGGAGATGAGGCAGCAGCACAGTGGCATTCCAGCATTGTCCATTGTCCGTGAACTTGCCTTGGAGCTGGAGCTGCTGTTTAAAGTGATGAGTGAGCCCCAGTTCCGAAAGGTGCCGGAAATGATGCTCTGCCCCCTCTGCTCCTGACAGCCCTTCCCATTCCAGCTGCAGCACGAGGCTGCCTTATCTGTCCCTTCCGTTTTTGCCGTTGCTTCGTGCACTTTAATTATTTTTTTTTTTTTAAACTGGGAATTCTCTTCCTTTTTTGTCAGCTTGGGGAATGGATTTTCTTGCACTCTATTTAGGGCTCTGGGGGAGGAAGTGACTCAGCCTTTCCCCTGCTCCGGTTTGCACTGTCATCCCTTGCTGGCTTTGCTGAGGTTTTCCCTTGAGCACCTCCAGTTACACTCGGCTCATTCAGCAGGAGCCTGTCTGCCTCCTCACCCCACGTTTTGGTGGGGAAGGACAGTGGGGGGGGGGGAGGATGAGCCGTTGGCAGGAGCTTTGCCTGTGCCAGGAGGATAATAATGCAGTGAGAAGGACACGTTGCCAGGTCTGCAGCAGTGCCAGGTCTCCTGCTCTGCTCCTCATCCATGAGTGTGGACATCTGCAGAGAGGCAGGCGAGTCCAGCTACATGAAGTCTGGGGAGCTAGCCTAGCCATACTGCTGAAATTTGGTGAAATTTGATGAAATTTTGGTGAAATTTGGTGTCATGGACTAACCAAGGTGCTGTGGTTGGAACCCAGCCAGTAACTCAGCACCAAGCTGCCGTTTGCTCACCCCCTGGCTTCCCTCCTCAGGGTGGATGGGGAGGAGAATGGAAGCATATAAACCCCACGGGCTGAGATAAGAACAGTCCAATAGCTAAAATAAAGTACAATAAAGTGATAATAGAAAGAATACCAACAATAATAATAATAGGAAACAACAAGATAAGAAATGAAAGCTCAGGAGCACAAGTGATGCACCATGCAATTGCTCACCACCCACCGACTGATACCCAGCCTGACCCAAGCAGGGATCGGTCCCTTCCAGGTGACTCCCCCCAGTTTCTATACTGGGCACGACATACTGTGGTATGGAATACCCCTTTGGCTAGTTTGGGTCAGCCCTATCTCTGCTCCCTCCCAGCTTCTTGTGCCACTCCTCACTGGCAGAGCATGAGACTGAAAAGTCCTTCACCAGGATAACTGCTACTGAGCAACAACCAAACCATCGCTGTGTTACCAGCATTGTTCTCACACTAAAGCCAAAACACAGCAGTGTACCAGCTGCTGGGGAGAAAAATAACTGTGACAGCTGAACCCAGGACACAAGGAGAGGAGGTGACTCCGGTCGTGCTGCCAGCCCTGCTGAAGGATGCCATGCTGCCCGGGCACTGGTGGGAGAGGTCTGCGTGGATGATGGATGGATGGTGACGCTTGCTCTGTGCAGGGCTACGGCCAGCTTGCCTTTCACGGCAGAGCTGAGCCAGCTGCTAAATACCAGGGTGAGAGCATCGCTTGCTCTCCACAGGGCTTTCAGATGCTGCTGCTCAGCAAGGGAGTCCCTAAGTCGTCTGCCACTGTAAATGAAACCAGGCCATGTCCTGTATGAGAAACAATGGCATTAGTTTGCAGTTTCAGCTTCTTTTTAAAGAGGAGAAGTGAAAATAAAAAGAAGAAGAAACGCCCAACCTTTTCTCTCCCCTCCAAAGCCCAGAGACTCAAGCCCTGAAAGCAGTTTGGATCTGCTCAGGAAATTCCAACATGCGCCACTTAATCCTTTGTTTTAAAAAGTTTTTGGAGCAGGGATTAGCTTCGCCTCAAATCATTCTTCTCTCAAATCTTGTCCTCTCTCAAATCATTACTTTCAGGAGTGCATGTATACTATATACATATATAATTTGTATGTGAGGGAATCCTTCCTGGGCAGATCTTACCTCCACAGCAGCAGTCCTGAGACTTTGCTGTCCCCTTCTCCCATGTGCTCCCTCAGCTCCTGGGTTGGCTCTGGCTGGGAGCAACGTCTTGTATGTGCTGCAGGAGCTTGGGCGCTGTTTTATTGGTAGCTTGTGGTAATAGGTCAGTACTCACTGTTCATCCATGAGGTGCATGCAGCAAAGTTTGATCCCCCTTTGACATGGCTGAATTGGTGCATTTTATAGTTTCACAAGCCTTTGGTACAATATTGGTAACTCCAGATGTAGCCTTATTGAAGCTCATGTGCTGTGAGCAGACTTCTCTGGTGGTCACAAGATTCAAGCTTTTTTTTTGTGTGTGTAGCTTAATACCTCATTTGGCATCAAGGATTGTAGCCATTGATACAGACCTTACTCTTGACCTTGTGCTTGAGAAGAACTTAAAAGCAAGGCCTTTTTGGCACGGTGGATGGTGGCCTCATGTCACAGGACTGGTGCCAGCAGAGCTTCTAATAGCTTGGTAATATTAGACTTGCCCAGCAGGGCTAGACCAAGCTTCTGCAGTGTGGCTGAAGCATCACTAAGGTACATCCAGCTGAATAGAGGCTGCCTGGGACTCCTCATAGTGAACAACTAATGCAGTATGCTGGTGGCAGAGGTGCTGCGTGGAGTGCCCCAGAATAGAGCCTTGACTAATTCAAAATCTTGGGGTAAGGAGCACAGAACCCAGGACATGGAAGTTATGTATAATCTTTGTTGGGATCTTTGTTGAATCAGACCAGTCCAGTTCAGCCAGATGTTTCTGGAGAAGGTGTGGTAGCCTTGCAGGAGGCAGATTTCACCTGCCCCTCACAATACTTGCCTTCTCAAGGAGCTCTTTGAGACCTCACTTGAAGCATTGTGTGCAGTTCTGGTGTTCTTAACATAAAAAGGACTTGTATCTGCTGGAACAAGTCCAGAGGAGGCCACGAGGATGATCAGGGGACTGGAGCACCTCCCATATGAAGACAGGCTGAGAAAGTTGGGGCTGTTCAGCCTGGAGAAGAGAAGGCTGCGTGGAGACCTCATAGCAGCCTTCCAGTATCTGAAGGGGGCCTATAGGGATGCTGGGGATGGACTCTTTATTAGGGACTGTAGTGGTAGGACAAGGGGTAATGGGTTAAAACTGAAACAGGGGAAGTTTAGATTGGATATAACGAGGAAATTCTTTCCTGTTAGGGTGGTGAGGCACTGGAATGGGTTGCCCAGGGAGGTTGTGAATGCTCCGTCCCTGGCAGTGTTCAAGGCCAGGTTGGACAGAGCCTTGGGTAGCATGGTTTAGTGTGAAGTGTCCCTGCCCATGGCAGAGGGGTTGGAACTTGATGATTTTAAGGTCCTTTCCAATCATAACTATTCTGTGATTCTATAAGTGCATGGAGATGGCTCTCTCCTGCAGTGCCAGCCATAAATGCACAAGGAAAAAGGATGATTGGAAAGACAAATGGGGCACTTTGAAAGGAATAACAGAATGATAGAATGGTTTCTGTTGGAAGGGACCTTAAAACTCATCCAGTTCCAGCCCCTGCCATGAGCAGGGACACCTGCTAGATCAGCTTGCTGCAAGACCTGTCTAACCTAGCCCAGCTTTTCCAGGAATGGGACGAATGTGGTGGTACACGGATGGCTCTGCTGGTGGTTAAGCTGTCTCTTGCTGGGGGGTGTAGGGTGTACTGGGAATTCTGAAGTTGGTCATCTAGAACTGCTTCAGAAACCAAACTTGGTTTTTACCTCCTTGTGTTCATCTTGTTTTCTTCTCTCTTAAGAAACCCAACCAAATCATGAGCCTGTCAGAGGCCGTTAGTTAACCAGTGTGGTGGTTGTAAAGCAGTCAGTGGCATGACTCTCAGGTCCCTCAGACTGGATGTCAAGAGATGGATCTGTTAGCAAGTCCTCCCCTCTGTCTTTTAATACTTCTGACCTTTTCACATATCTACAAGCGTTATGCTGAGCTTGATGGGAAGTGTCAGCCAGTAACGCCTTCCTCTCCATAGGCTAATGTCTCCATAGCCTCAGACTGTAATTTTCCACTTATTTCCTTAATTCTGTTTATCCATTTTATTGCAGTGGACACAGTAATCTTGTGCTTTCAGATTGTCTCTTCTTGGGTCTCCTCCATATCATCCACTGATGCAGATGAAAAGCCAGAGCCTTGTCCTTGCAGCACCTACACTCAGCTGAAGCTACATTAGCTCTCTTGTAAGCATCTCTGTCTATTGATTACAGCATTAGGAGGAATGTCAGCTTGGAATGGCTTTGATTAGCCAATTTTAACAAAAAAAGCAGTGAACTTTGATTCAAAGTACATGAGAAACCATAGACACCAATTTGTAACATGCTGGAGGGAGTTTGGATCCATAACCAAATGAGAGCATTAGTGGGGAAGCTAAGGAGAGCAGTATGCAGGCTGCATATGAGCAACATGCATGCAGCCTTCTGCATGACCTAGGAGTATGGAAAGATATGTGTGTGTATTTAAGAAGGGCTCTGTTTTTTTGGCTAATGAACTGTATTGACTGCAGAAACATCATGGTTGCATGAAGCACATACTGGATGCTTGAGTCTGTAGGATGCTCTTCTTGTGTGAAGATTTGGTTTAACTTGGATCAGTCAATCAGTGACGTGTTTATGTCCTGAAGGACTTCATGTGTTGGTGGAGTACTGAGCAGTTGGTTGTAAAAGCATGTTGATATCAACACAGCTTGCTGAAGGGTCATCTGTGTGGTCTGAAAACGTGAGGCTTCACAAGAGCATCTCACACTGTGGGTTCTCCTGAGCTGTCCAGGGACAAGATGTGGGTTGTACGGGCATAAAGAAGCAGCTTAGAAAGCATTTTGGAGAGACCAGTGAAGAAATATCTGCCTTCACTGTTAACAAAAGCAAGTGGGTTCTGGAAGGTGGGGGTTTCATTCAAGTCACCATCTGGAAGGAGACCCTAAAGCCCTAGCAGAAGGTGACTAGTGTACTGGACTTTGGGCCTTGGTGTTGGATGGCCCAGCTGGGGATAGATGATAGCTCTTGCGTGGTACAGGTAGGGAGGAAGAGAGGAGGAGTCATCAGGGCAGCGAGCACATCCTCCTCTTTCATATCCCTTTCCTGTTTGCTTGGTCTGGTGTTAAGACACCTGGATGTGAGCACAGCCCAGCTCCTGCTCTAGCTGGGGCTTTTCCAAGTCCTTGAGCCCTGAGGCTGCCAAGAGAGGCAGAGCTGATGTCAGACCATCAGGAAGGAAGACATGGGTAATAGAAATCGGATCCCTTTTTACAGGGAAATCTGCATGCATACCCTGTACAGCAGTTGTTGCAGGGACTGTCCTCTTTGCCTCCTGGAATAGAAGGGTTTGATTACTGTGCATGATTGTCATGTATTAGAGCTTCATGTCAACCACAGTTACCTCTCCTAAAGGTCAGCCTGGAATTCCAGGCCACTTGCTGCTGGGAATAAGTTTCTTCTTGTTCTGATTAAGCTGGGAGTAAGACCTGGTGCTTTGTCCTGGGAGTCTGGATTAAGCAAAGGCCTAGCAAATCCACAATTAGTCTGGATTGACAAGCCCTGGAAGTCCTGAGGTCCAGCCCTCTGCTTAGCACAGGGATAGCTTCTACATCAAACCTTCCTGCTCGCAGCCTCATCCAGCTGAGCCTTGATGCCATTTCCAGGGATGGAGACTTCACACCCCCTTGGGTCATTCCCAAGTAACTCCCTGACATCCCTCTGGAGTTTGCCATGCTGCAGCTGCTGATCCTCAGACCTTGAGGTGAGCAGCTGCTGTGGTTTGCTGCTGGAGGCGGATTTCTGCTACCAGTCTTCTTCCTGCCCCTGGCATATCATCGTTGGGTTCCTCAGCTCCTTGGGGACATCACCACTTGGAGCAAGGCAGCAGTGCCTGTGTGCCTGTGTGCACTGAGGCTGATCGCCAACTGACCTAATTATTATAATCTCACTCTTCCCTCACTGTGCAGGTTTCCTTGGCTCTCGGGAGGCTTCCCTGGTTTCTCTAAGCTGATGCTTGATTTCTCGCCTGCCTTTTAATAATAGTGTTCATTCACTCAGCCTGGGTGAAGTCAGGGAATAAGGTTTGTAGCCAGATATGGTGCAGTACTCGTGAACTACCTTTCCTGCTCTGATGGCCATCCTACTGCGTTTGGTGGCTCCAGCCTGCCAAACCTTCCAGGCGGCTCCCTGCATGCTCTGCTTGCAGCCTTGCTCTTCATGTGATGCCCTCCTCTCCCTCCTGCCCTGACTACAGCCTCTTTAACGTGGAAGTCCTCTGGCTGATGAAGTTAATGGGTAAAAATTGTGCACTGCCACTTTCTGCCCTTCTTGTGGGTGCAGAGTTGATTTCTGTCCCTTTTTTGTTGTTGTTTCCTATCCCATTTTGTTGTTGTTCCCTATCCCATTTTGTTCTTGTTCCCTATCCCGTTTTTAATTCTGACAGACCCCTCCTGCTGCAGATTCTCCCTTCCCTACCTTCCCACTTTCCTGTTCATAAGGGTACAGATAGAGGCAAGTTACCTTTTGAAGGTGCCAGGTTTTTTCTTCAACAACACAGGGATTTGCAGCATGTTAACAGGATTTAACAGCTACTTCAACATAAATAAAATAAAGCCTAGGAGACAAAAAAAAACCAAACCCAGGGTAACCCAACAACAAAACATTGCATCTTGGGGTGAGTTCCCTCCATTCGTGATTTTCTTTCTGCAAATTGAAAATGGCAATTGCCCCCATGGTACCAAAAAGTCTCTGTGGTCCCTGTCGAGCAGACAATAACCTGATGTAACTTGGTGCCTCCTTGCATGGACAGAGCTTACCGCTAAGCTTCCTGGTTAAACCATCTGATGGGATCAGCAGAGGTGAGCAGCAGCACAGGGGCTTGGTGGCAGAGAGTTTAAAAAACAAGTCAGCAGCATTATCCTGAAAAGCTATCTGGTTTGGGGTTTATTCTTTTACTCCCTTGTCATGAAAGGGAGCGGGAGAGGATGCAGTGGGGCTGTGGAGAGGCTTTATCTCTGTTTAGGTTTCTGCAGCCCTGGGTGTTATCTTGTGCAGTACTCCATGTCTCCAGAGAGTAAACATCTTCTTCTTGGGCAGAACAGCCTGTGGAGGAGGTAGGAAAAAGCCAAAGCAGGGACATTGCTGGGAGGATGAAGTCGGAAAGGGCTGGCCCTGGGGTTGTGTCCTGCATCACACATTGCCTGCAGAACTGGGGCTGCAGCAGATCCTCCCCTCTCTGAAGGGATGAGGGTTCCCATTTTCCTTATTTCCCTCTTCTCATATATATATTTGAACTTTAGTGAAGTTCCTACAGCTTTCTGACATATATGTGAATTACAGTAACACTTCAAATTATGTTTTCTGTCCTGGAGCAGTGCTGCACTCTTTGGGTCAATGTCCCAAATTATCCTCATGTACTCTGAATACTCCTCAACATCAGCCCATAAAACAAATAATTGATGCTAACTATTTGTTTTTTTCAGTGAATTAGCCTGTAAAAAGATAATTTTATTAAGGATAATTGTGGGCGATAAGAGACTTTATAGCTGGTGTCAATGAATATAGGTATTTTTCCTTCATTGAAACAGGAAACAAAATAATGGCTAGTCAGAGAGGCTTTATTCACTGCAAAATGAAATCTGTTCTAAAGTCTTTTACACCATAATGGAGAGCTGTGGAAATTTACTGTGTGTCACCGTGAAATAAAAGTTAAAATCCTTTGTTTAAAAATACCAAACCCTAAAAAAAAGAAAAGGAAAATGGAATAAATTTTTCCAGCATTTTTCTCCCAGTGTTTTGGCAGCAGTGACTTGACCAAAACTATTTAAGATTCACCAAGCCAAAGCTGGGTTGCTGGCAAACAAGTGATGGTTTTATTATTATTAGTTTATTTATCTATTTGTGACGGGTTCAGCCTTTTGCTTCTGCAGAAGCGGATTTAGTTCCTTGGGTGAATGTGGGTGGGGAGAAACAGGACCCTCATCCCACGCCGGAGGAGAGGACATGTGGGGCTTGAGTGCCAGGTATCACTTCTGGTTCTTGATGCTGGAAGGCGTTGGACTTCTTCTGGACCTTGTGGAGATGTGGGGATGCTCACCAGGAGCAGGGTGTCCCCATGGACACCTCAGGGAGCACAGAGGTTCTTCAGCATCCCTCTGAGAAGGAGAAGCCCTGAAGAAAGCTGTAGTGGGTGTGAGGAAAGCCTAACCCAAGCCCCAGCATTCTCTGGTGGTGCTGGCATTCATTCCATCTTCCTCTGCAGGCTCCAAGTGTTTGCAGTAACTCAGGGCTGGGCGCAGAGTGTTCATTCATGTTGTATAATTTATTCCAGAAGTGCTTTTTCCAGCCTCCTGTTACCTCAGCTACTTAATTGGTGGGTCATAAATATCTCTGAGATGCCCTCATCTGACCTGCACTGCACAGGCATCCAAGAGCTAGCAATAATGGGCTTCCACCTGCAAGGCCCTTTAATGTGAGTGAGATACCATCTGTGTATGCAGCATTACACTTTGAATTTGATTAATCAGATTCTCCCTTACCTCTTTCCTTTTTTATCCAACGCTAAACAGTTTGGGCTCATTATTTACTTCTCTGAGGTCAAAGGTGTGTGAATAGCAGGCGTCCTGCTATGGTGTTTCTCCTGAAACTGCTGGTGCTGCTTCATTTTGATGCAGTTATAGTCCTCCCCCCATGTCCTCATTATTATTTACTTCGGGGCTGTTAATACCTTAGGTGTAAGCAGAGGTTGGCCAGTGCAGAAGGGGACTTTCGGATGCAGACATGGCTTGGCCTGAGCTCTTTCGGTCATTGCAGCTGTATTCAGTGGGGCTGCCACATGATAGAGGTCATCATGGGAAGACCTTCATGATGAACATGAAGGACCCTTCAACAAAAGAACACAAGGTAGTGTAAAACTCATTTGTGGATGTGTTTCTGGGTTGTCCTCATGCCTGCAGGTCCTCCAGTCACAGGAGGGTATCAGTCCTAGGCATAGTAGGTAGGTTTTCCACTGCAAGTGGTGTCTTGGGGTGGACGAAGCTGTCCTGAAAGATGGATCCTGTTGGTCTTTGATGGCTGCAGGTAGTCCTGGGTCCTACAGTCATCATCCAGCTCTGTAAGAACATCATTTCCTTTGGGGTCAGGAGGAAAACTTACAAAAGTAAGTATTTCTGGCATTACCCCTGGCCAGGCTGTGTTTGTGGAGAAAAAGCTTCTCTTGGTGCTTTCTTGGCTTGCTTTTCCTGGGCTGCTGGATATTTACCCAGTGCAATCACCCCGGAGGGGTCCTGAAAACTAAAGCCAAACTTCTGGTGTTCATCAGAGACCTTCTAGATCTGTGATGCCTTCCCTGCAGTAGCGCCTTGAAGCTGTAGGCCTCTTTTGTCCTTCCCAAGTTAGAATGGAAAGCCAAGCCTTTAATATAAGCCCTAATAAGACTTGTTGTGTTTGACAAAACAGGGAAGTGAGGCATGGTGGAGGAGTGAGCAATACATCCCAATCACAGGTGCAGTGTGTGGCATACTTGGGTGCACGATGGATGAAGCATTTGGACACACGGAGCAGCTCAAGGACATTTTGGGATGAGCTTGAGATTCTTGTTCCCATATACCCATATAGCTGCAATGCTGGGGCTCAGCAGGACATCCAGCACTTGGGGTTTGGAGAAGGGACTGATGTCAATCACGCTGATATCAGGGCATGTTAGGACATAGGGTTGGTGGATGCCAAGGCTGAACATGAGCTGTCTTGATCTGGGCCAGTCGTCTAGACTGTCGCTGCTGCTGCTGGAGGTAAATAGACACTCCCTAAGCTCGCTTGATCTCATGTTCATCTCAAAATAGGTCTGCTATCGTGTCCTGGAAGTACCTGTCTCTGTTTGCTTTGTGTTAATGCAACCCCTCCTGTCCTCCTGCCTGCTGGTGCTCAGCCAAGTAGAGCTACTTCATTTACCTCCTATTAATCAAACCCAGATGTCCCCTGGGTGATAGATGTGGCTACGCAAATACTTGAAGCATCTTTACTCCCTGGAGTTTGGCAGGCTGCTCTTCCCATCCCTATTGCTCATTATGATTTAGGGATGAATAACCAAAGGGGGAGTAGGGTCACCTGAAAAGGGCTTTTGGGGAGCTGTGTGTCTGTGTCACTGCTGCAGAACATCAGATAAAGCAGAAAGCAGATGTGGGACTGAGTGTGAAAAAAATAATGCATTTCATGCCTCTGAAAGGAGCTGTTTCATGCCTCCAGAAGGAGCTGGTGGCTGCCAGTAACTCTGAAAATTCCTGTCTGGGGAGGTGCTTTGCTTGGTATTTGCAGGGCTGGTTCCGTAAGGGAGGTGCTATCCTGGTGAATTGGTTCAGGCTGTGTCACGAGCCACTGGAAGGAGATAAAAGCTGGGGATGGGTTCAAAAAGAAGGCAGAGCTCTGGGGCTTGGTCCATGCTGCTTGGGCAAAGGAAAGCTTGGGGAGGGTCTGATCTCCACACATCCAGGGCTGGGCATTGCCTGCTGCTGGGGCCACAGGGAGCTGGGGCCCATCTCTTGCTGTATGGTGCCATTCCTTGGCTTGGTGGGACCTGTGATGCCTGAGCTGGGTCTTCTCCCTTCCCAGCGCAGCTATTGGGATCCCAGTGCAAAACCTGGTTCTGTTTGGGTTTCACATTTGCTCTCATAATTGCTATTGGAAACTACATGTGAGAACATGCAGGAAAAACTTGTAGGCTGAAAGATGGATTTCCGGTCTGCAAGGGCATCTTCCCAAGCTGTGAGAGCTGTCTTGAGTGATGCCTTTTGCCCACAGCAGGCTCAGGGAGCTGGATTTAATTCGGATGGTACCTCTGGTTGGAATGAGAACCCTTTCTCCATGATGCAGTTGATGTGCTGGATGGAAACTTGTCTGTGTGGACCACATTCAGTCCGTGTGATCAGGAGCAGGAGCTAAGGGGGGCACTGTCAAGTCCCAGGTGAAGAGAAGGCTTTGGTGACCAGCTGAATTATGAGTCAAAACCTTGTCCTTATATGTGCAAAGGTCAGACACCTTGCTGGGTGTGTGTTTTGGTTCTGTCCTTTCCCAAGGAGAAACTTCAGCAAGTAGGTAGGACACGGGCAACGGTGATCATGGCTTTTTCCCTGTCTTTCCAAGTGGGTGAAGCTCTTATATGGGTACATTTAAACGTGGAGGAAACCAGGAGCAGGGACAGAAGTGCCAGAAAGCTCAGCTCTCTTGTCACTGATGTCCTCCATCCTTGGCCATCTCCGTGTCATGGTGGACTTACTTGCACAGTATTGAGCACCAACCCCACAGGGCTCCTTGTCCCCTTGTGCTTCTCCAGGGCTTCATTTGGTTCCCTGCCTCTTAATTCATTATTATTAGACCAGCGCTGTTTTGCAGGAGGGATTTGTTTTCCTTCTGCACCTACAGAATTGCCCATTTCCCAAATTCTTGTTCTTTTCCACTTGGGTATTTACAACATCCCACTGGTGGTGGTGCTGTGGCTGCTGCCGGTGTGGGACCTGAAACAGTCCATGACTGATGCTCCCAGGGTGGACATGGTGCCAAAGCCAATCTGCTGCTTGTTTTATAACATGAACATTCGAATGCGGTGGAGGAGCGGGGGTCCGGGATCCAGAGTTTTGGAAATCTTCCTTGTTTGTGGGTGTTGCTGAGTGGGGATTTTTAGGGATTTTTTTAGCACTGAAGGTAATTAAAGATTCAGAAAATCTCTGAATATACTTATCTGTGCACGGGGTTTTTCAGATGAGTTTAACTAGCTCAGAGAGGGGCATGGGAACTTGTTTATTTTCCTTTTCCTCTGCAAAATGGCACAAGTTTACTGGATTAATTTCCTCTCCAGTTCCAGTTGAGCAGCTCAGGTTAGGTGGAATGCACACAGGTCCCTTAGGAGCAAGCCAGATTTAGGGCATAGAGGATTGTTACTCCTTGAAATCTGTTCCTTGCTTTGCCCGTGTAACCCAAGCCCAAGCATCACTGGATCCAATGCAGGGAAGAATAGGTCCCCTTGGTGAGAGCAGCAGGACCCCAAGGATGACTTGCTTTTCTCCATTGCTCACTGGTGCAGAAGGTGGCTGATACTTGAAAAAACATCTTGCATCCTCATTCCTATTTTATCTTTCAAAGACCTGGAATGTGGGAGGTACCTGCGCTCTCCTACCTCTGCCTTGTTGCACAGAAGAGCTTCGTTTCCACTAAAGAGGGAAACTGGCAGCAACAGAACAAGGGGAGATGGGTTTAAACTAAAAGAGGGGAGATTCAGACTAGATAGAAGGAGGAAATGTTTTACCATGAAGGTGCTGAGGCGCTGGCACAGGGTGCCCAGAGAAGCTGTGGCTGCCCCATCCCTGGCAGTGCTCAAGGCCAGGTTGGACACAGGGGCTTGGAGCAAGCTGCTCTAGAGGAAGGTGTCCCTGCCCGTGGCAGAGGTTGGAGCTGGAGGAGCTTTAAGGCCCCTTCCAACCCAAACCAGTCTGTTATTCCCTGGAGGAGAGGATAGCTGGCTTCTCCTACCATAAAGTCCCCTCCATCCATCCACAGTGGCAGCTGCAGCCTTTTGGCTGGCAGCCGAGGTATGCATCCTCTGAATGCTGCTAAAAGCTGGCGTGCGGGTGCAAAAATGCTCTTTGCCAGCAAACCAGGAGCATGGTTTAATGGGGATTAAGCACTCTCCAGGGCTGCCCTTCTGCTGACTGAGGGATGCCACAGTGGCCCGTGGGATGGATTACTTCAGCAGGTTGACATCGCAACTTAGAGTGGGATGTGTCTTTTAGGATTACAGGGCTTTTCACAGCCCAAGTGCCCATTATATTGCCTGGGTGCCCAGAAAGAAAAGATTTACTGTCTGATAATGATTTCCCTTTGGTTATTTGCAAAAGACCAGTATGTGGTCCTATCACTGTAGTGATAGGAGAAGGGGTAATGGTTTAAAACTTAAACAGGGGAAGTTTAGATTGGATATAAGGAGGAAATTCTTTCCTGTTGGGGTGGTGAGGCACTGGAATGGGTTGCCCAGGGAGGTTGTGAATGCTCCATCCCTGGCAGTGCACAAGGCCAGGTTGGACAGGGCCTTGGGTGATATATTTTAGTGTGAGGTGTCCCTGCCCATGGCAGGGGGGTTGGAACTGGATGAGCTTAAGGTCCTTTCCAACCCTAACCATTCTATGATTCTACGTGGTGGCCAGCATGCAGGCGGGTGGTCGAACGTGCAGTTGCATCGCATGTGGATCAGCTCGTTATTATAGGACTCTAATTAGAACATGGGCTGTGCTCTCTGCCTTCAGAGCGCTGCCTGCACTGGGAGTTTTGCACCCTGCCTGCTGCTTCCATGGTTTCAGGGGTCATCCCTTGGGATTGCAGGGGAGATGTGCAGAATATACATGTTAGTTGCCTGAGGGTTGCTGCCTGCGTTGTGCATCACAGGGGGCATGTGCATGTGCACCATGTATGTGTGCATTCAAGGTAGGAGACCATGCTTTGTTCATATCTTCCAGCATAATTCAGGGTGCCCAGAGAAGCTGTGGCTGCCCCATCCCTGGCAGTGCTCAAGGCCAGGTTGGACACAGGGGCTTGGAGCAAGCTGCTCCAGTGGAAGGTGTCCCTGCGCGTGGCAGGGGACTGGAACTGGATGAGCTTTAAGATTCTATCCAACACAAACCAGTCTGGCGTTCTGGGATAATGCCTGCAGCCATCATGTCCTACCCAGGCTGCTAGAGCAAGTGCTGTTTTCTCTCAGAGGAGAAGCAGTGCAGCTTCAAAGAGGAGATCATGGAGCATGTGTGAAACCTGCACTTTTTTGCTGTTTCTTCAAATACTTCTTAATTGGTGATGTTTCCTTTGCAAAGGTGAAAAATAAGAAGTATATAAGGTGTAATGTGGGCTCATGTTCCATTAGCCTTTAGAAAACGCAGGGGAATGTGAAAATGGATTGTGTTTGACTTAAGTCACAGTTCGTAGCATCAGACACTCTAGAAATGGGTTATAAAACTCAGGCTGTTCTTAATTCAGGGGTTAATGGTTATGTGTTTTATAAGACCCATTTCAGGTTTTATTTCTAGAAGTGCTGATCTACTTGCACATATTGAATTTATATAAAAACCAGGGAATGGGAAGCATGCCTTGCTGTTGTTCTGCAGCCAGAGTGATGCTCCAGTAGACTACTTGCCCTGGCATCCCATGTAGTGGAGCATCCCACCATGGGGTGGGACCAACATCTATCAGATGGCCCATAAACCCTCCCCTGTTCACCTCCTGAAGTTCAGACAGCGGTTTTCTTAGTTGTGTGCTGTTTTTCCCTTTCTTTTCCTTGGCAACATCCATCACAAGCTGAAGGTAGCATGTTCCCTCCGCAAGACAATGAAGCCTGTCTTCCATCTCGTGTAAAACCGCTTCAACCTTGTGCACAGATTTGGCACACTCAGAGACTTTGTGTTTCTGAAGGATGAGGCTTTGATTTTGTTTAAAAAGAAAAAACACAAATCCAATTTCCAATGACAAAAAGATCCTTACTGCAGTGAAGCAAGCCACATAATAAATTACTGTCTGGGTGAGAACAATAGATTTCTGGCTTTCTGGTTATTTGTCTTCCTCCCTTGCTGTATCACTTTGTCAAGTTAACTGTTTGGGTTGGATTCTGTGGCCATTTGCACTTGATTGTCTCCTGGCTCCCCCCTTCTCTCTGCAAATCCATTTATTTCTGTGTTTATTCTAATGGCTCTGTTTCGAAGCATTGTGGTGTTCGCTTGCTCTGTCACATGCCAGGCTCATGGATGTCACTGCAGTGTGGCAGCTGCTGGGTTCCTGTCCTGTCACTTGGGCTTTTCTGCATCACGAGGTACCAGAATCCAGACCCTGACACTGGAGGGATGATGAAATACGTTAAATGCTCAGCCAGCCGTGGGTGCGTCGGTATATGAAAAGCCCAAGGCTAGCTCCAGCAGCAGTCAATCATTACGGTTTCCTAAGATGTTTACAATTAGAAAAGCGTGAGATCCAGGATATAATAATTTACATTTCCTCACTTGATGTTTTGGCATCCGTAAAGACAAAAGCTTTGGAGCAGCAAATCCAAACCATACACACTATGCTTCATCTGTGCTCGTGGAGATGCAGCAGTACCTGGATGCGGGGAGTCATGGTTCATCTCGATTGCTTTCATTTTCCATAGTAACTGTTCCTGCGGCTCGCTGGATATGAAAGCTGGCTGCCAGCAATAAACTGCTCGTTTCATGCTCCGAGATGCACTCAGCGCCTTAAAAAGACACGTTGCTAATTACTTGTTGTTAGAAATGGGCTGGATTAGGAGAGAGAAAATATTGCTGCTGAAGGAGCTTATTAAGAGGAGATGGTGGGAAGCAAGCCGTCTGCAACCGTGCTGATAGGCAGGAGTTCAAGCCCCAAACGCAGATGGTCAAAGGTCCTTCTGCCTGTTCTGCTGCCAGTGTTAGCTGTTGGATGGTTGTTTGCAGAGGCAAAGCGCAGGGAGGGTTTCAACCGACCTGGATTTGCTGATAAGAAGCAGATAAGAAGTTGAAGAGTTGTCCTGCATGAGCTGTTTCTTACTGGTCTGTGTGGCCAAAGCATCTTTCATCTCCCAGATCTGGGGCTGAAGGCACCTCCTTCCGCATTCACATTGTGCACTTCAGCAGCCTGGAAAGCCTGGCTCGGAGAAGATAATGGTCAGGCAGTGTGAGGGAGGTGATGGCAGAGGGTTTGATTGTTGAATCATAGAATCACAGAATGGTTTGGTTTGGAAGGGACTTTAAAGCTCACCTACTTTCATCCCCCTGTCACCAGACCAGGTTGCTTCAAGCCCCGTCCAGCTTGCCCCATCCCTACACTACAAGGGATGGCACATCCACAGTCACAGAATGCCTTGAGTTGCAAAGGACCTCGCAATTACCTAGTTCCAGCCCCCCTTGCATTATTTAGTTCCAGTGACCATGTACTGTTGCTTTGCCCAGCCCCAGAGAGGCACCAAGAAGAGGGTGTCTTCTCACTAAGAGGTGATGACCAACAGGTCTTCGCTTTAGGGAGCACACAGCAATGCGTTCATTTCTGGAGGCTGGACAAGAGACTTCAAGATTGATGTTGGCTGATGATGGGGCAGCAGATGGTTTCTCCTGGACAGAGCTGGTTTGGAGTTTCTCCTTGGGTCTCACTCTGGGACTCTTCAGTTTGGTTTTACCATTATCTCATACACTGATAAATACATCTGTGGACTGCTGTGATGCTTTTTGGTTCATGTCTTGGGTGTCTCTGAGCAGAAGGGACCTGCTAGATCACAGCAGGATGTAAACTTTATGTATGATAAACTCCCCAGGGCGAGCAAATGCATGAAGAGTATCCTACCACAGAAGACTCTGAAAGGACATGGCTGCTTTGGTATGTGGAGAATCTGCACTGTGGCTGCCTTTTATAGGAATCATCTCTTGTTCCTAGAAAAACCTGGGATGATAAATCCCATATGGCAAAAAGAAGGCTTTCAGTGATCTGTCAGGGTAGGTCTGGAGCCCGTCACAGTATGTGTCTCCGACGGCCAGCCTGCGATGGAATTTGTGAGGAATAAATCTTCTACAGAGTGAGGCTGCTCTGCATTACTTCATTCCTCATGGAGGAGCACAGGATTGGCATAGGAACATTTTTAGCCTTTAGATGGAGGATAAGTAAGGAAGAGACATTGGTTTTCCAACCAGGATGCCTTAAGTGAGTTATTTAAACCCCATCTAAATAGCTGAGGAGATGTAGTTTCAAAGATGGTCTGGATGCTTGCTGTTTCTTGGGGTTTGGTAGTCCTTGGACCTTTTGAGACGTGTCTAAATGTGGAGAAGCCTGATGCTAAGCACTGCGTTAAGCAGTTTTGCCTGACTCTGTATTTTAAAGATCTTTTCCAATTACCTTACCGAGTTGTTAGCACTATTAACTCCTGGCAGTGTAGTCACTGGGTAAATGAACTTCCAGCTTTCATTGGATAGTGTGGCAATCCTGATGTTCTTGTCTTTGAAGGCCCCAGCCTTCAAAGAAACTTGTCATGTGTGAGAAGGCATTTTGGGCTTTCAGCATCCATCCAATAGAAATGAAAAAAATGGCAAAAGCAACCTCTTTATTTTCATTTCCTTTGCTAATGCCCAACCAGGTTGGACCTTGGGTAGGAGTGAGAAGGTGTGCGGCTGTTGGCTTAATGGTAGGTTAGTGTGTTGGTTTGCCTTGCTGAATTGGAGCAAGAATTGGCTTAGGAAGATCTCTTCATGGGCAGCAGTCTTGCTGACAAGGTTGCCACGTCAGCATGGTTTTGGGCTAAAAGCTCCACTCCTTTCTTCAGAAATTATGTTTGTATGGGGCTGCATTCCCTGCTCCCTCAGCATGTTTGTGAGGCACAGGTATCACAGTATCACAGTATCACAGTATGTTAGAGATTGGAAGGGACCTCAAAAGATCATCTAGTCCAATCCCCCTGCCGGAGCAGGAACACCTAGATAAGGTTACACAGGAACGTGTCCAGGCGGGTTTTGAATGTCTCCAGAGAAGGAGATTCCACAACCTCCCTGGGCAGCCTGTTCCAGTGTTCCGTCACCCTCACTGAGAAGAAGTTTCTTCTCAGGTTTAAGTGGAACCTCTTGTGTTCCGGTTTGTACCCATTTCCCCTCGTCCTATCATTGTTTGCCACTGAGAAGAGCCTGGCTCCATCCTTGTGACACTCCCCCTTTATATATTTATATACACTAATAAGGTCACCCCTCAATCTCCTCCAAACTATAGAGACCCAGCTCCCTCAGTCTTTCCTCATAAGGGAGATGCTGCTTTGGCACAGCTGGGCTGCTGCGGTCCAGTTTTTGGAGAAGCTTTGTGTTGGTGTGCTAGAGAGAGGATGTACATATGGGGTCCTCTCACCCAGTGGTGAGCTGATGGATGTGCATTGCTGTCTATGCATGTTTGTCCTTTTCTTGTCAGGGACTCACCTTTTCTTGTACCATTTTACCATTTTGGTTGCAAGCTCCCCTGTGCTCTTGCCTCCCACCCATCCTGCCCAAAATGGGTTCCTTCTCCATTGCTGCTCTTCACCTATCAGAATCACCGCTTGCTTCCACAAGCTCAGCAAGCCTGGAGCACCTTTGGGAGAAGAGGAATGAGCATCAGCTGTCATAAAGAGTGCTTGTTCTTACTGAGTTTACTTGCTGATTAAGGGTAAAACTGTATAATTGCCATAAACTGTATAACCTTGCTAGAGCAAGAACCCCATTTAGATCACTTTTAATAAACACTATTAATAATAATTATATATTACAGTAATGCTGATAATTATTAAGTTATAATAAGCAGTTTGTACATCTATTGACATTTTTTGCTGCTGACTCCTTGTTTTATGGTCATAGTAATGAGCACGGCATAAGCTGCGTAGGTAAGGTTTGTGCTTCAACAAAGTAGGGGGAAGAGGACGGAACAGGAATTAAAATACAAATTTGAGATTGATGTCTATTAATTACCATTCAGGAATGTGTCTGGGGTCTGGGCATTCTTGATGGTAGGCACTATGCCAACACAGACCCAAAGGATTGCCACTGCCTGAAGAGCTCTCAAGAATATGTACTTGCTCAGTTTGGGAAGGCATCAACTGCTTTGATGCTCAGGTGTGGGTCTCAGGTTTTTACTTGTTTGTACATGTTTTGAGGGTAAGACAAGATGGAAAACCTGCTCCAGGCACAGAGGTTTCCTGACATTCATCATTAAAAAAAGCGGGAGACCATCCAGCCTGTGCTGCCTTCCTGGTGGAGAGGGTTAATTCTGGAAATGGAGAGATCCTTTGGTATTAGTGCGGAGAATAAACCTTTGTGGGTGGATTTGAATTGGCCTGGATTTAGGTGGATGCTTGCCTTCCCAATATGCCTCCTGCCAAGGAGGAAGGGACATCATTTGTGCCTCAAAACCTGTCCCTTATGCAAGGTTCCTGCTTGGACCAGGAACTATCTTGCAGGACCTAGAAAATGGATGTCTGTAAACCTGTGATTGTCTTGGATCTATTTTGTCAAGCACATTTTATGTGTGTTTTAAATGGTAGAATTGGCGTGGAGCCCCAGAAATCAATGGGTACCAGATGAAAAAGCCCTGCCTTGAAAAGTCTTCTAGAGGATGGTGACCAAACACCTCGTCTGAGTGCTGGGACATCTCTGGGCAGCCTGGTGGAATTTGAGAAGGCAGTTGCAGAGCTGGGAAGGACACATCTGAAACCGGATGAAGTATGGAAAAAGTAGAAAGATATATGGAAAGTGGGCTGAGAGAGCAGAGGAGGCTTTCTTGAGTGATGAAGTGCTTGAACATCACCTCATGGAGTCATAAAACCATTCAGGTTAGAGAAGACTTCGGGAGGTCTCTAGTCCAACCACTTGCCCAAAACAGGGTCAGCATCAAGTGTAGACATTATCTTCCTGTCGTAGTGATCATGTAGGCATGTGTGGTCCTAACCATGAACGCTGTAATAGGAATGGGCTGTGGTTGGAAGGGCAATCCAGAGGACAAATTCAGAAAACCTAGAGCTGGTCATTGCCAGGGAGTGCCAGGAGATGCCAGAGAATCAGGATGTTCCTCTACTTGTCGAGCCTGTTTTATTGACACCCTGGGTTGGGGACCGTGGCACATTGGCATAGCCAGCACACTGGGATGGTCATGTTGGTCTCTTGTGTCATTATGTGATTCACACCGACTTGATGTAGACTAAGCACATAATCATAGAGTGGTAGAATGGTCTGGATTGGAAGAGACCTTGAAGCTTATCCAGTTCCAACTCCCTGCCACAGGCAAGGACACCTTCCACTAGAGCAGGTTGCTCCAAGCCCCAAAGAAGATTACAGACTGTGACTTGCTCATCTTTTATCTTATTATAAGGGTTAGATGTCAACCAATTCACTGTCAATGCTTGAACATCTGCGCTAGGGATCTTTGTGTGCTTAATCTTTGTGATGATGATCCTATCTCAGGTGTATGTGGTAACTCATCATCCTTAAATATAGGGGAGTTTTCTGTATGCTAAGTTCTGCTTTTTCTTTAGAGAGAGGTGAAAGTACTGCAAGATGGCTTGGTCTTAAGGTTTCCTACTAGAGATCCATAAACATGTCAGATACATGTATTGTGTGTGCTTGCTGGACCTGGTGACTTCTGACAAACCTGTTCCCTTTGAGTCCACTGTCTCTTCTGTTGCTAATCAGCAAAATGCGGATTGGGCACACAAAAGTGGAGTCATGTTAACCCTTGCTCTGCTTTGTGCTTTATCATGTGTATTCAAAGTGGAGCATCCTCTGGGCTTAATTTCCTCCAGTTCCATCTTAAGAAAAAATATAAAATAGGAAAAAAAAACCCCACCTTTTGGATTTTGTTTTGTGGCCCCAGGGGATGTAGGATACTCAAGTGTTGCCCCCTGTATGAGCTGTCCCCTACCTCTTGTGATCACCTTCCCCTGCCATTATGCTCTCCAGGACTCATTGCAGCCACCTATTCCACCAGCTTTTTCTTTAGCACTTTTCATATAATAATTGGTACTTTCCATTCAGTAATTGGCACTAATTAGCTAAAAGGGGAGTAGCATGCTCTCCTCCAGGGCGCCGTGCACTCTGGAGTGCCTCCTTTTATTTCCTTCCCTACTCTCTTTTCCTTTCTCCTTTTTAATATGCCACACGATGCCTCTTCAGGAGCTAATGTGTGATATTGATCTACAAAATGAGCCTTTTTGACAGTCGGGGCACAATTGGGAATAATTCCTTGAGCAGATGAAGTCCTTCGGCCAGAACTGCTCGTTCTCAGCAGTTGCCAAATGAAGCCACAATTGTTCAGAAGTGACAGATGAGAAATAGTTCAGAAGCTGGAAATTGCCTGAGCTGGGAACAGATTCCCACCCCCCCCACCACCTTCCCTTCCGGATGGCATGTGACTCACTCCGAATTTGCTTGGTGGTTTTATACTTGTCTCAGAACCGACTGTAAGTACCGGCTCCTGGTGAAGGAGAGGGTGAGTGATGAAGGCGCCGTGTCCTGCAGTGTGCTGGGAGCTCCGGTGTCTCCTCCCTCACAGCCTCAGGGAAGGAGGAATATGAGTCTTTACCACAAGACACTGGTCCAAAGCCTAATTTGTGAGCAGACATGCCCAGCACAGGTACAGGAGCTGATGTTTTCTGTTCTTTGAGGTGTGATTGGCATCCAGTCATAGAGAAATAAGGAGGAAGACAGCATTAAAAGCCCCTGTACCTTCTATAGAGCCATTCTCCTGCTGAGAGAGAGGTTTTAAAAATAGATTCTGATGTGATATCAGTTTCACCTCCACGTGCAGACCTCCTCACTGAACCGTTTACAGTCCTACTGTTGACTCAGCATCATTTTCTACCACCGTCCTAGAGAAGCTTTTCAGTTATCATCCTCTTGTCCATCATGCCCTGCTTATCACCCTTATCCAGCACAGCTAATGCCATGGGATTTTTAAGTCAAGCTTTTTAATTTGGGGTGGGTTTTTTTATTGTTCATGTGTCTGGAGGTTTTAGTTTTGGTTTTAAGAAAAGGCAGGCAAAACGTTTGTTGTTGTCCTTAGATGTTGGAATATTACAGAAATGGGATGTTATTTGCATACATGGAAACCCTGCAACCATGTGGGATTATTATCAGTGTTGTTGGAAATGGAGATATACAGCAAAGGGTATTCAGCCTTTGGTAACTGATAGGCTTTGGCTACTTTTTCTGATTACTGGGAAGTCATTCCTTGCCTTTCTGTGTTTTGCTCTCTCAGGCCCCCTCTGTTCTTGGCATCTCTCCCAAAGGGATGGAGAACTCGTCGGTCGCATCAGCCTCCTCGGAGGCGGGGAGCAGCCGCTCTCAGGAGATCGAGGAGCTGGAGCGTTTCATCGACAGCTACGTCCTGGAGTACCAGGTCCAGGGGCTGCTGACGGATAAAACAGAGGCGGATGGTGAGAGCGAGAAGACACAGTCCCACGTCTCACAGGTAGGCAAAGGTGTTGGGTGGAAGAGGGCCTGCGGGATACTGGTGTCTTGGGGTGGGGATGCAAGTCCAGCTGAAGCTGCTGTTCCACAGTTGGGATGTGAAGCAGGACATAATAAACCACGGAATTTGGGGCAGCTTGCTTGTTTGGCTATGTATATATGAGGTCTCCAACCAGTTCATAGAGGTCTCCTGCCCAACTGGCTTTTGGTTTTGAATGGTCTCAAGGAGTGTGCCCAGAAGCTTTTCGACTTGTCCATGGTTTACAAAGAAATGACCTTTCATTTGTTAATGGAGGAAGCCTCTCTCCATCCCAGAATGGTTTCCGAGGGTGAAAAAGTCCTGGGAGGATGGAAGACCTGCAAGGGTTGCAGTGGGGGGGATGTTCAATACTGAGATGTGCTCTGGTCTGTATGCACGGGAGTGTCCATGAAATAATGAAGAACAGAAGGTCAATCAGAAGCCCCAGATGCTCCCCATTGCACTGGGGGTTTGTGGGCATTTTTAATGTGTGTAAATAGCCTTTTTGCTCCTTTCATGGTTGTTACGCCAAGGAAGGAAACTGCTCTATTGCAGAGTATGGGAATACCCAGAAAACAGAGGGTGTCGTGGTTTAACCCACAGCCAGACAGCTTGTGCACTCACTTCCCCCATCCTTTCTTGCCCTCCCCTATTCTCGGAGGGACGGAGAGGAGAATCAGAAAGAATGCAACTCCCACGGGTTGAGGTAAGAACAGTTTAGTAACTAAGTTATAACACAAATCACTACTGCTGCCACCAATAATAGTAATGATAAAGGAGATAACAAGGGAAGAGAATACAACAGCCCATCACCAGGCGACCGATAACTTGCCCCCCCAGCCCAACCAAGCACCGACCGATACCTCCTCCAACCCTGCAGTCCAACTAGCCCTTCCAGGTAACTCTCCGTTACATCCAGGGCATGACGTGCTGTGGTATGGAATACCTCTTGGGTCAGTTTGGGTCAGGTGTCCTGTCTCTGCTTCCTCCCGGCTTCCCTCCTCCCTGGCAGAGCATGAGGCCCACAAAGTCCTTGGCCAAACCAAAACATCAGTGTTTTTCAGCTCTGTTCCCAGCTGAAAGTCAAAACACAGCACTGCACCAGCTACCAAGAAAGAGAAAAATGACTGCCACTGCTAAACCCAGGACATTATCCACCCCTTATTCCATACCATTCACGTCATGCTCAGATCCCACATTTTCAATATACCCTCACTCTTATCTAAGTGCACTCTCATCGTAGTGCATGGACCAGTCCCTATAAAGCTGCTGAGTCCATCTGGTCCATGATGCCAGGCTCCATCTCTTGTAACAGTCTTTCAGAGCAGGAGAGGCTGTGTGCAGTGTTCACACACATGAATAACCTGGGCAGTAGTGTCCATTGTTAGGTCCACCCCTTGATCATGAGTCCATCTCTGTGTTGCATCTCTGCTCTGTTGGCCTGAAGGGTCATGGGCCCACCAGGTTCAAAATAATTCATTGTCCTTCCATCTCCAATGTTTCCAAAGCACTGGAGGGGCCCAGTGGACTAGATACTTGCCCATACTGTCCCACATGCCCTGCCACTCATGGCTGTCCAGCCTTGGGGAAAACCTCTTGGTCCTCCCATATTGTTGTCTAACCCCAGACAAGACCCAAACCCGACTCTGCTTAAATTTTGGGATCAGACACAATGGTGGTGGGTAAAACACACTCTGCATGTGTGCCAACATAGTGAACACCATCACAATCAGCAGGCAGGTCCCAAGGGTACCCAAAGGCCATTCAAAACCTTCAGAACTGTCAAACGATGCTGCTGTACTTGTCACTGGGGCTGGTGTAGCTGCTGTGCTTGCCGGCTCTCCCACCACCAGCTTCTCTTTTCCTGAGTCCAGCTCTTCCTCCTCTGCCTTGTTGGGAAATGCTGCGGGGTCTCCTGCATCCTCCTGGGGCTCGGCGGGCGGCTTCCGGGGAATGCTCTCGGCCGTCATGGGGCTGGGCTCGGCCGCGGGGCTCGGCTCCTCCACGGGGCTCGGCTCCTCCGCCGCCTTCTCCCGCTCCTCGCGCGCCCCGACCTCCTCCACCGGCAGCCGTCCCCGCGCGGCCTCTGGTCCCGCTCCCGCTTGGTCCCCGGGGCCGCTCTCCCGGGCCGCTTCAGCAGCCACCGGCTCCCGGGGCCGCTCCCCCTCGGCTTCCCAGAGCCTCACGCAGACGGAGGCGAGGGCGAGGGCCAGGACGGTGAGGAGCAGCCGGACGGCCAGGGACCAGTCCACGGCCACGTCCGTCCCGTCCTGCTGCTGCAGCCCGCCCGTATTACAAGTCATTGCCATAAAGTACAGTGAGACAGGAACCTTAGCCCAAGCCCCACACTTGATAAACACTAACACAACAAATACCGGCTCTAAGTAAGTTACAACATTCTGAAACTGTGAGATCAAGAGGAACAACTCTGAGATCCAGTAAATCAGCATTGTGATGGTCAGATCTGTCGTTATCTCAACCCCTTGTGCCCCACGTTGGGCGCCAAAAAAGAACTGTCGTGGTTTAACCCACAGCCAGACAGCTTGTGCACTCACTTCCCCCATCCTTTCTTGCCCTCCCCTATTCTCGGAGGGACGGAGAGGAGAATCAGAAAGAATGCAACTCCCACAGGTTGAGACAAGAACAGTTTAGTAACTAAGGTATAACACAAATCACTACTGCTGCCACCAATAATAGTAATGATAAAGGAGATAACAAGGGAAGAGAATACAACACCCCATCACCAGGCGACTGATAACTTGCCCCACCAGCCCGACCAAGCACCGACCGATACCTCCTCCAACCCTGCAGTCCACCTAGCCCTTCCGGGTAACTCCCAGTTACATCCTGGGCATGACGTGCTGTGGTATGGAATACCTCTTTGGTCAGTTTGGGTCAGGTGTCCTGTCTCTGCTTCCTCCCGGCTTCCCCTCCTCCCTGGCAGAGCATGAGGCTCACAAAGTCCTTGGCCAAACCAAAACATCATTGTTATCAGCTCTGTTCCCAGCTGAAAGTCAAAACACAGCCCTGCACCAGCTACCAAGAAAGAGAAAAATGACTGCCACTGCTAAACCCAGGACAGGTGGTTTTAGTGGGGATGTGGTTTGGTGTTGTCATTAAGGATGACATATTTCTAATTAGGTTTGTTCCTAAAATGGACATTTTAGGTCCAACACAAGGAGAAATGAAACCTCCTGAACTGCTATTGTTGTTCAGAGGGATTAATTTGTATTCTGGTGCCACAGTGTGCCAGATGTGTGCTGAAGATGTGAACTGTTGAAGGGATTAAGGAGCCCATGGTGCAGGGAGCAGTGAGCTCTGGTCTGTGCCCTTGGGATGGTAAGGCTGCTATGATCCTCCAGTAGCGATAGAGGTGATTTCCTGCCCTGCAATGCTGCCAGTAGGATAAAATAGTTAGGTTAGAGGCCACTGAAGAGACTGAAATAAAAATAGTAAGGCTGAAGGGTCATAAGGGTAAGGATATGGCCATCATTATGTAGCTGAGATGCTTTTGAGCTGCTGGAGAGGTCTGACTTGGGTCGTTGTCTCTTCATGAGGTACAAGGGAGACAGATCTGGGGCAGAGATCCCCCCACCACTTCACATGAAGCCTTATCTTTACTTTAATAGCTAACAAGACTGCCTGGCAAAGCCAAGCTGTGGGTATGGTGATGGGGAGAAGGGCAGAGTCCAGGCTGGGTTAGTCCAGGACCATGACCTCTGCCAGCATGCAGGGAAGTTTTGTTGCTCAGGTCTGTTAATTGCTTACTGATGAGTCCCTGTCTTCCTAGGGCTTCATTTTGCTTTAACTTGGGAGAAATGGTTGGGGTAGTGAGGGGAAGGAGCTCTCCTGCCAGCTGCCAGCAGTGTCTGCTTCTCCTGTCCCCTGCCATGAGCACCCCACATGCTGGTGGTCATGATCACAGAAGACAGTGTCCTCAAGTCCAGCACAGAGGAGCTTTCTTTGCACCCCAGGAGTGGGGCCATGTGAACCTCATGAAGCTCAGCAAGACCAAGTGCAAGTTCCTGCACCTTAGTTGGGCCTTAAACTGAAAGAGGGGAGATTCAGGTTAGACATTAGGAAGAAGCTCTTCCCTGTGAGGGTGCTGAGGCGCTGGCACAGGGTGCCCAGAGAAGCTGTGGCTGCCCCATCCCTGGCAGTGTTCAAGGCCAGGTTGGACACAGGGGCTTGGAGCAAGCTGCTCCAGTGGAAGGTGTCCCTGCCCGTGGCAGGGGTTGGAGCTGGATGAGCTTTAAGGTCCCTTCAACCCAAACCATTCCATGATTCTGCATATGCAGGATCCCATTCGTACCTAGTACCAGCAGTGTTTATCTGATTTATCTCAGATGTGCACATCTGTAGAGCTGAGGATCTGATCCAGATCTTTGGGCTCTTTATTTCTTAGCTTGGTGTAAAGACATTACCAATCAAAGTACCCTTTTCAAAACCAGATTTTGCTCAAGAGGCCTTTTACAAATTGAGGATCAAAGCTCTTAGAAGTGAGAGAAAATACTTTTAAAAATCAAGAGCTCTGAAGTACTTTATAGTGCAATTTAACCTATGGCTGGAAAATGCCTATGTTTGAAGTGGTGCTTTAGAGGGGCTTCAGGTTAAACAGGTAAGTGCTGCTTTATTTAATGTATCAAGCTTAGAAATACCATTGAATTAGAAAAGAATTAATAGTCAAAGTTTTACAAGCATTTGAAGCCTGTCCACGGCTCTTCTCGTAAGTCGAGGCTCCCTCTGCAACTTAAGGACAAAACATGCTAATTCTTGTGGCAGCCCATGTACAAGTTTTGCATTGAGATTATAGAATCATAGAATCCTTAGGGTTGGAAAGGACCTTAAGATCATCAAGTTCCAGCCCCCTGCCATGGGCAGGGACACCTCACACTAAATCATATCACCCAAGGCTCTGTCCAGCCTGGCCTTGAGCACTGCCAGGAATGGAGCATTCACAGCTTCCTTGGGCAACCCATTCCAGTGCCTCACCACCCTAACAGGAAAGAATTGCCTCCTTATATCCAACCTAAACTTCCCCTGTTTAAGTTTTAACCCATTACCCCTTGTCCTACCACTACAGTCCCTAATGAAGAGTCCATCCCCAGCATCCCTATAGGCCCCCTTCAGATACTGGAAGGCTGCTATGAGGTCTCCCCGCAGCCTTCTCTTCTCCAGGCTGAACAGCCCCAACTTTCTCAGCCTGTCTTCATATGGGAGGTGCTCCAGTCCCCTGATCATCCTCATGGCCCTCCTCTGGACTTGTTCCAACAGATCCATGTCCTTTTTATGTTGAGGACACCAGAACTGAACACAATACTCCAAGTGAGGTCTCACGAGAGCAGAATAAAGGGGCAGGATCACCTCCTTTGACCTGCTGCTCACACTCCTTTTGATGCAGCTGATCATAGAATCCCAGACTGGTTTGTGTTGAAGGGATCTTCAAGCTCATCCAGCTCCAATCCCTGCCACAGGCAGGGACCCCTTCCACTGGAGCAGCTTGCTCCAAGCCCCTGTGTCCAACCTGGCCTTGAACACTGCCAGGGATGGGGCAGCCACAGCTTCTCTGGGCACCCTGTGCCAGCGCCTCAGCACCCTCACAGGGAAGAGCTTCTTGCCTAATGTCTAACCTGAATCTCCCCTCTTTCAGTTTAAACCCATCACCCCTTGTCCTGTTGCTACAGGGAAGGAAGAAGAGGCACACTGCACACTGCTTCATCCTCCGTACTGCTCGCAGGGGAGCTGCGTCCATCCCCAGTCTAGAGAATCCCAGTGTGGGAGATTCCATGGTGGGGATGTCTCCAGCCTTGGTTCAACCAGAAAAAAGGGGAAAGTCAGAGGGAAAATGCAATTATCCTTTGGCTATGAACATCATAATCAGTGAAGTGTACCT
Source organism: Neopsephotus bourkii (assembly GCF_033783945.1). Classification (NCBI taxonomy): domain Eukaryota; kingdom Metazoa; phylum Chordata; class Aves; order Psittaciformes; family Psittacidae; genus Neopsephotus; species Neopsephotus bourkii. The sequence goes on along the minus strand of NW_026901247.1, from coordinate 280,387 downwards.
TGGGAGACCTTTCCAGGCACATGGTTGCACTCAAAATTGTTAAAGGAGATAAGGCATAGATGGGTCTAGTAGAAGGCTCTGAAGCATGACAGCATCATGAGAGTCTCCAGGTTCATCAGCAGAGGCAGCAGCAGGGTGATGGGCAGCTCTTTAATAAGCTTATTAAAGAGATGGATGAGGACCTCCCATCTGGAGGGCTAGAATGGGTTCTCTGAGCAAGGCAGAGCTGTGCAGTGATCATGACAGTTTAGTGGTGGCTCTCGCTCTTACCTTGCGTTCCTCTTATACCTGTCAAGAAGCTGTCAGGGCGTTGCTGTTTGTGTGGAGCTGACTTTTCATTTTCTTGGTGTGCCAGCTTTGGTGGTGGCAGCTGAGCGCTTCCAGGATGAAAGAGCTCAGGAATAGGGGTGTGTAAATGTTGTTGAGGGGTGAAAAAATTGCTTTAACATTAAACACCATCCTTCATGTTTGTCTAGTGAAAATTGAGCTTTTTAATTTTTTCCCCCCAGTATGATGCAGATTTCTTTGAGGGAGGTAAAAAAACCCCAAATGACCCTGAATGAAATTATGTTGGTGGAGGCACCTTGCTGTCAAACCTTGGGGAAGGTGCCCTGAGCAGCTTGTTGTCCCCTGTGGCAAGGAAATCACCTGGTACCCATGTCCTTCACCATGGGATGAAGCTGGTGTGACAACAGGGCTGCCATCCAGGCTGCACGTTGCAGCTGCAAAATACATGAGTGGCCAAACATGTAGCTTCGAGCTCTGTTTTCTGTGTTGTTTAAAATAGAACTGTGGGGTTTTGGCAGCTCAGGGGTCATATCTGTCCCTGAAGTGAGCAGAGTTGGGAAAAGCAGAAACTTCCCGACTTTCCATAGAAGACTCCATGGAAAAAAGTAATCAATTCAAGTACCACAAGCCTGAGATACCAGATGGTGTTGGAATCAGCAAGGAAATAGGGGGGGCTGGATTTTATTGCAAAGCATCATTTCAAGTGCCTTCCTGCAATTGTTCCTGCATGTTCCCTCTGCTCTCTGTCATCGGATAGAGCGTTCCCAAGCCAAAGCTTTGGAATCGTCCTCAAAACATGGGGGGGGGGCACACACATGCATTGATGCCTGTGGCTGGGTGGTGTGTGCTGTGTGCTGTGGACTGACGCAGCAGTTTTCCCCAGCCTGGCTATTATTTTACACAATCCCTGTTTTTATCCCTTTTACAGTGGACTGCAGATTGTAACGAGCAGCTTGATGGCAGCTGTTCCCCATCCCGAGGGAAGGGCTCGTCGTCCCACGAACACAGTCAGGTAGGGGTTGTGCTTAGCTCTTCCTCACCAGAGCTTTGCTTTTGTTCTCGTACTGCCCATGCTGCCAGCTTCCCTTCCCCTGTGGAAGGGGAGATGTGTCCCTCTGCTTGGCATCCAAAAGCTCACTCCCACCAAACCCATGGGAGATGGGCAACACCACGATGTGTGGATGGATGGATGGATTATGTGGATGGATGTGTGGATGGAAGGGGAAAAAGAGTGTCCTGTTTATTCCTGAAGAGCTTCTTTTTACCACCTGTGTGAAGAATACATGGAGCTGACTTGGAAGTATGAGGTGGAGCTGGGATGAGGGATCTTTGTGTAGCTGTGCTACTTGGTTGTGTGCTGCAGCATAAGGATGGCGTTGAAGGGGAAAAGGGTTAAATAGCTGTCTCAGTGAACTGGGAGAAGAAGCAAAATTGGGTGTGCTGAGAGCATGTGTTGGGTTTGCAATGACAGAAGTCAGATGTGAGCTGGTTTTGGTGGTTGTACCTGGTGTGAACATCAGTGTATTTACCAAGTGCTGCTGGCATCCCTGGAGGTGGCTGTCCCTCCTCTGTGTGAGCACCAGTGTGGGAGAGGGTTGGGAAGGGTGGAGGCATGGGTTTGACCATTGTCAGGTGGTTGAGGATCTGCGCTGCCACCATGAGATGCATCAACCTGAGATGTGAGTTGGAGCTGGCTGCAGGAAGGTGTGAGCAGCATTTGCAGTTTCTGTGGCTGGTGGATGTCCCAGGGCTTCACGACAGTGGTTCTGCTGCTTTTTCCCTGCTTGATACCCTCCAGGCTGCAGTCCCACATGTGGGATGTATGAGAAGAAGCCTGGGAACCCCTCGCAGGGTGGTGCAAGAGGCCGTGTCACCCTGAGCAGTGTGTATTGCAGTTCCCAGTTTGGGCACAGTTTCTTCCCACACAAAGCCGTGCTGGAAGCTGCTTGACTGTGGGATAGGGATTCACACATCCCCTCCCTGCCTGGATGCAGAGATGCTGGGAGCATCTATACAACAACCTGCACACAACAAAGACAAGACCCTGTTGTGCAGGAAGGTGCATGTTACTTACAGGGTCACTGCCTCAGATGAGCTCAGAAGCTGCCAGACAGAATTGTGGATGTAATCTGTTATAGCTTTGATCTGCTCCAGAATATTCGCCATCAAAACCTTATCCAGGTGCCCCTCCCAGTGCTGCAGCCAGCTTGAATTTCAGCTTGAAATCCATCTGGGAGGCTGGCCCTTTCCATGGAGCCTCCTTGGGTGGCACAGGGTGTTAGCATGGCCAGGTCTTTTTGCTGGGGAGGAAGGTGCCTGCCTCTTCACCCAGTGGCTCAGCTGATGTGCCAGTCCCTGGTGGGTACCACAGGAGGATGCAGGAGTCACATGCGAGTGATGCTTTCCAATCAGTGCAGCCCTGACATCTTCCAGCTGCCCGCTGCCGTGCTCTCTTTTGTTTTCTCTTATGGGGTTTTTGTTGTTGTGTTTTGGTTTGGGAGGGTTTTTGGTGTGGGTTTTTTTTTTGTTCCCTGGGAATTAAGCCTATGTGATCTCCACCAACAGGGAGCTTGCTTTCTATGTACAAATAACATTTGCTGATGCCCAGGCTGTTTGCTCTGCGTTTGGGCTCTCTCCCAGCCTGCAGCAGAGCTAGCAATTATCTCTCTCCATGTTGGGCTTCCTTTAACAGTGAGTAACAAAATTTTCCTTGGCACCAAAGAGAAGCTGCAAGCTATTGTTCTTCTGTCCAGGCGAGCATTTCTCTTGCTGTTACTGATACATAGATGAAACGCTAGTGAGGACTAGGTTCAGTTTATTACCATTTCTGGCTGTGGATTTTTCACTGGTAGATTTAACTGCTAAAAAAAAACATACCCCAAATAAGAAGGTGTTTGTCTTGAATGTAAATGATCAATCCTTTAAACCTGCCAGGGAAAACCTAGCTAATTATTTCCCGAGGGATGTTGGAGGCTTTTTTGTTACATCGTCTTAAATGGATTTTGAGGGGTTTGGTTGGAAAATAGAATTCCTGATTTCCCTATTTTATTCCAGCTGGGATTTCTGCATTGCCTGTTGTGCAATTTGCACCATCTTAGTTGAAAAACACTTGGATGTGATATTCCTGCTGGCCTCAGCTACTGTGAAAACATGGATTATGTACCTGTAACCATAATATGCCTCACACAGTTCTAATGCAGAGATCAGAAGGGTCATTTATATGGAAACCCAGGTTAGTCCTGGATATATATTCAGTATCTGGCTCCTTTTCTGTGAAGACAGAGTAATTCAGGGCCACATTTTCAAAAGTAATTGGCTTCCTAAAGGTTACAGGGGAGCCCAGGGTGAAGCTGGCTTTCCCATTCCTAAAAAATACCCCTCTGCATCCCTTAAGTATGTTATGACTTTAAAATTCTTGTCTGTACAATCCACCAAGGTTAAGCCAAATAAAAGAAAGATATTGTGTGTGTGTGTGTAGGTGTATTATGTATCTTTATAGACATTTATATATAATATGCGTGCGTATCAACATCCATAGGATGTTGTGTTAAGTGCAAGGCTGAGAGCAATTCCTGGATAATGTGCCATTTAAGAGTAAAAACAAGGTGTCTTGATGCAACCTGCAGTCCAGGATATTCCTAAATTGTTGTTTTCCCAATATTGTGTGGTGTCTCTGGGGAAGACCACCCCATACCTGCCCTGCTCTAGCACTGCTTGATGAGACTTCTATTAGCAACAGTGGGGGACTAAATGGGGGGCCAGTACCCATAGGCTGGTACTTGTACATCCCTTACAAAGCAAAGGCTTTATGATGGGAAAATTCCTTCTGGAAACCTTTTACTCTGGTCTTTCCAGTTCTCTGTGTGGAAGGAGATGTTCCACCCAAGAGAAGATGTTCTGCTCGTGGAGATCTTACGAGATGTATTTTGTGAAGTCTTGCTGTGCTGAGAAAATCCTGGCCTCACAATTATGTTCAGCTCATCTATAATCCTCCCTCTTTCCTGCTGTGAAGGCTCTCATTTGTGCATGGCATTGCCATGCTCCACTAAACCCTGCTGCACTTGAGCGGTACCCCCCAGAAGGCCTGCTGGCACCTCTGGGGCAAAGACCACTCCATCGAGGTACCACAAGATACCATCTGAGCAGCATATTGCCTATATAAATGAGGAAAGCTTAGATAATGGGATCATTTTAAATATTTTTATGTTTGGATATTTTTTCTTTTCCTAAAAAGATCCAGTGGGAAGATTTTATGTAATGCTTTATTTGCATTCCTCTTGCGAGGCTGTTGCAAGTAGGAAGTTCTTTGATACGTTTCTGAGAGCAATTAATAAAGTAAAAGGCTTCTGGTATGGTATGTATTTACAGAGCCAGAGGAGCTCTTGGTACATGAAAGGCCTGGCAGCAGCTCTGTCCCAGGCTTCCCTTACGTAAAGTGCACTAACAAAAACCAGAGCAACTCTGCGGGTTTGCCCCATTTCTCCAGGCAGTGGGAGAGGGAGGCAGAGCTGAAATCCTTCTTCCTGGCCAAGTCTGTTCCTTCCCCCATGATGGCTGGCAGTCACCCATCATCACCAAGCAAAAGCCTGTGTAACTGGCAGTACAGGAGACTGCATTTTATTTTACTGCCTACTTGCATGTATGTCCATGTCCCACCAGGTTCAGTAGGAATTTGTTGCATTATTCGGGACGTCAGAGGCTTCTCCAGTTGATGGTAATGTTGCCTGTCTATAGGGCAGTGAAGGAGCAGGCAGGTTGTGTGGGTCACATAGGGTTTGTCCAACACTCTGCTCCTAGCAGCCTTCTCCTTCACCACCCCAGCAGCTGGTGGTAAAGGAGATGACTTGGTTTGCCTTCCCATTAAGTCAGTAGAAACAGTAGCACAGCTGTGGCAGCTGGCATTGATGGTTAGCTGACATTGATTGTAGATGAATAGCTGGCTATGGTCAAGAGCATCCCATCCGTGCGTCCTGAACGACCTGGGGAATGAAGATGCTAAGCCACTGGCCATCGTATTTGAAAAATCCTGGCAGTCAGGTGAAGTTCCCGACGACTGGAAAAAGGGAAATATAACCCCCATTTTCAAGAAGGGGAAATGGATGACCCAGGGAATTACAGACCAGTCAGTCTCACCCCTGTGCCTGGCAAAATCTTTGAGCAGATTCTCGTGGAAGGCATGCTAAGGCACATGAAAAACAGCAAGGTGCTTGGTGACAGCCAGCATGGCTTCACTAAGGGGAAATCCTGCCTGACCAATTTGGTGGCTTTTTATGATGGGGCTACAGAACTGATGGACAGGGGTAGAGCAGTTGATGTCATCTACCTGGACTTGTGTAAAGCTTTCGACACTGTCCCACACGACATCCTTGTCTCTAAATTGGAGAGAAATCAAACTTGATGCGTGGACCACTCAACGGATAAAGAACTGGCTGGATGGCTGCATGCAAGGAGTTGTGGTCAATGGCTCAATGTCCGGCTGGAGACCAGTAACGAGTGGTGTCCCTCAGGGATTGGTGTTGTTCAACATCTCTGTCGCTGACATGGACAGTGGGGTTGAGTGTGCCCTCAGCAAGTTTGCCGATGACACCAAGCTGTGTGGTTCGGTTGATACGCTGGAGGGAAGGAATGCCATCCAGAGGGACCTTGACACGCTTGTGAGGTGGGCTCATGAAGTTTAACCATGCCAAGTGCAAGGTCCTACACCTGGGTCGGAGCAATCCCAGACACAGCTACAGGCTGGGCAGAGAAGAGATTCAGAGCAGCCCAAGGAGAAGGACTTGGGGGTGCTGGTCGATGAGAAAATGAACATGAGCTGGCTTCAGTGTGTGCTTGCAGCCCAGAAAGCCTAACCGTATCCTGGGCTGCATCAAAAGGAGCGTGACCAGCAGGTCGAAGGAGGTGATCCTGCCTCTCTACTCTGCTCTCGTGAGACCTCACTTGGAGTATTGTGTACAGTTCTGGTGTCCTCAACATAAAAAGGACATGGATCTGTTGGAACAAGTCCAGAGGAGGCCACAAGGATGATCAGGGGACTGGAGCACCTCCCGATTGAAGAAAGTTGGGGCTATTCATCCTGGAGAAGAGAAGGCCGTGCGGAGACCTCATAGGGGCCTACAAGGATGCTGGAGAGGGACTCTTCACTAGTGACTGTAGTGATAGGACAAGGGGTAATGGGTTAAAACTTAAAGAGGGGAAGTTTAGATTGGATATAACGAACAAGTTCTTTACTGTGAGGGTGGTGAGGCACTGGAATGGGTTACCCAAGGAAGTTGTGAATGCTTCATCCCTGGCAGTGTTCAAGGCCAGGTTGGACAGAGCCTTGGGTGACATGGTTTAGTGTGAGGTGTCCCTGCCCATGGCAGGGGGGTTGGAACTTGATGATCTTAAGGTCCTTTCCAACCCTAACTATTCTATGATTCTATGATTCTAAGGGCTGTGCTATCAAATTAATAGTGTAAGATGTTGAGTGTCCTGTGCTGTTTGATGGCATGGAGATGTAGAGGGATTTGCAGGGATTGTGTGCCACTGTCACATGCCAAAGGATGTCTGAACCCAACCCCAGGCCTTGCTGATAGGGAAAACGTGAGAAGTTCCCACAAAATCAAATGTAGGATTACATGAAACTCTCTGATGTCTCCTTAACTCAAAATGGCATGGTGGTGTGCTAGTGCCAAAGCATTTCCAGGCTTCACTTGGTGTGAGTTTAGGCTGTAGGCAGAGGACATCTGACCTGCCTGCAAGTGAGGCGGTGTCTTTGCTGTGGCGTGGGAGCAGAGCAGACCCATTTAAACCTAGCAGGTCCCTCTTTCATGTGTCCCGCCTGAACCTCAAAACCCATTCTGATGATGAGCACTGAGCTTCCAACTGTAGGAGGTCATGGCTGGAAAAGCTGCTACTTTGCCAAAGCAAAGGCAATAGCAGGGTTGGGGCAGTGTGTGAGGATTGTCTCTTGGGACAGTTTGAGGTTCTCCATCTCATCGACCGGGGCCAGTTTGTACACTTAATTTGGCTGAGGTTGCCCACCACACTGAAGACCTGTTGGGACAAGTGAATGCTGGCAAATGGTGCAGTCACCACTGCCTCATTTCCAGACGAAAAAGAGAAAGTGAAAGACAGGGAGTTACTTTGAGGTATTGCCAGTGAATACAGGTTGGTGTAGCCCTGCCTGACAGAGGAAGAAATTAAACCTTTAAGTGGGGTGACCTGCCCATGATCAAAGAGCAGCTCTGAGAAAACCAGTCACTTAATAGTTTTCTGCCTGTAATTGCTGAGTGATGCTCCCTCCATGTAGGGTATCCAGCCTCTTCAATTACAGTCAGAGAGGACTATGAGAAAGAAATCAAGTCCTTTAGCTAATATATGGGTTTTACTTTCTCTGGGACTTCTGTTCAGGATACACCTTGTGAAGCAGATAGCTGCTTAGGTTTCTGATGATCTGGGAGTGAAATGCTTCACTGCTTTGCTGCCTGATTTAGGAGATCTGTTGGTGCTTACCAAGGATGGAGGAAGGTGTCTTCTAGGCCTGGTGTCAGTAGTGACTTGTGGGAGGACATCTCATCACCCTCAGATTCCATTTGTGTGGAGAGTACAGGTTGATGCTGGTCTGCCCACTGAAGGAAGACCTTCCCACGCTCTACTGTCGTGAAACATGCAGTAGCTGAGTTACCTTTGAGGTCTTCATTCTTGTACCAGATTTGGTTGAACAGTTCGACAGGTGCCCAAGTTCTTGGCAAGGAAGGAATGACATGAGCCATTTCCTCCAAAGCTTGAGCAAGGGCTTGCTGCTGGGTTTCCATGGCACATGTGAAGTTCTTGATGCTATTCTGATTGCTCTTTCTCATTTTCATCCTTGTGCTACGCACAACAAGCTATCTGGCACATCTTTGGCTAACACATCTTTCCCAGTGTTGTCCAGAAAAAATACAGTCAGGCAGGCTTTCCCTTTTCCTGGGAAGTGCAGAGAGATCTAACAGGCTTCATATCCTGCTTCCAAGCCCATGAGATCCTTTGATCCTGTATTGTGGGAAGGTGAACATGGACCTGGGGAGGGAAGGAGCAGAGCCAAAGTAGTTGGCTTTCTCTGTATGATATTCTTATAAGGAAAAAAGAAGACTTCAGGGAGACCTTAGATCAGTTCCAGTGCCTAAAGGGGCTGTAGGAAACCTGGAGAGGGGCTTGGGACAAGGGATGTAGGGACAGGCCAAGGGGAATGGCTTGAACCTGCCAGAGGGGAGACTGAGATGAGCTCTTAGGCAGAAGCTCTTCTCTGTGAGGGTGCTGAGGTGCTGGCACAGGGTGCCCAGAGAAGCTGTGGCTGCCCCATCCCTGGCGGGGCTTGGAACTGGGTGAACTTTGAGGACCTTCCAACACAAACCCGCCTGTGATTCTATGGTAAAATTTTCTGGCTTTCTCACAGCTTTATTTAATACATTGAGGAGAAAGAAGCTGGAAATCTCTAACTACTAAAATGTTTAGAGTAAGTTTTGGGTTTATTTTCTTAAAAGTGCATTTTAAATTACTGCAGTAATTAAACCATTATGTTTCCATAGAAAAATTGGGGTGGTTGTTCTTGAATAGGTGTAGAAGAGCAGGGAGATGCTTGGAGTCTGGTGTCAAAATTCTGCATGACTCGAAGATATAGTTGCAGCACACAGTGAGTGTGTGAAAACCTATACCCAGAGAAACCTCAGAAAGGACCTTTTACTGATTGCTGTCTTCTGACCAGGACTAAGGCTCGAAGTTTGGGAGTCATTTGAAGGACACCCCACAACTTGATCTAGGGAGCTCTTTGTAGTTGCGATGTTGAGACCATTGTTAATGCTGGAAGATATCTCAGAAGTCTTTGTGTCCTGAGAAGTCCTCTAGCTTTCTGTGGGTTTTCCTTTTTCTTTGGTCCGCCTTAGCCTCTGAATGCTGCAGGCTGAATATTGAGATTTTTACATACAGTTAAACATAAATCCCATCAGGAATCCACTGATGTCTTCAGGCCGCTGAAAGCTTGTGGGGTTGCCATGGTTGGTCTACACCTCTACCAACGCAGCCAACTTCACCCATACTTAATGTAACTGAGAGGAACCACACAGGTGGTCACCGTATTTCCATTTATTGCCTGTGCATTGAGGAAAATTGTCTTTTTCTGTGGGTGGGATTTTCATAGTTGCACTGGAGCAGCAGAAAGTATTAATTCTTGAGCTGGAAAAGGGAATGGGATTAATTAGCTCATGCCTCAAAGAGCTAGCTGTGAAGGTGAAAATTGCAGTGTAAGTGCAACATATGATTACAGCGAATTAAAATGCAAATGTTAGATTTGACAGGTAGTTTCCAAAGGCGGGTGGCTGGCGGTTAATGCACGCAAGCCTCTCTGTTCCCAAGAGGGTACAGAGCTTACCCAGGTGTATTGGCATGGATGAGAGCAGCGGCTGGGAATCATCTCTGGAGGTGATGATGCTTCCCTCCAAGCCCCAACGTGTGACTCAGAGGTCTGGTCTCCTGTTGGTGAGTGTAGACCATGAACAGCAGGTGGAGGAGCCCAAATAAGAGCTGGGAACAAGAGTCCAAGGGTTGTTTGGGGTGTTGGAGAGATTAGGAGAATCCTGGTCTTTTGAAGGCACAGCTGAGAGTAACAGGGCTGGATGATGGGGAATTGGGTTGGCATGGGGGAAGGGAATGGGATTCTACTGCAACTCTTTCTTTGGCTTTTGCCAGAGCTGCAGACAAGCCTGTTCCTGCTGAACTAACTTGGCAAGAGCACTGTGTGGGATGCACGTAGGTGGCCATGCTGCAGGATGGAGGTCAAACAGTGTCATATCTCACCACCACAGAACCTCCTTCTGCTTTCTGCTGGAGTCCAGCTGCCTGTGTGGGATGGGGCTTTTATGGTGCTGGTGGAGAGGTTTTGTTACCAGTGGCTGTTCTTAAGGAATAATCCTTACCTGCGTGTTGTCGCCTGCTCCTCCAGCATCACCTATTGGAGTGGAGTGAGCTTCCCTGCTCCTGCAGAAGGGTCTGCAGAGAGCATTCATTTTAGCACAAAAGGGCATATTTAGCACAAAAGAGACACAAGAAAAGTCTGGGAGAGTTTCTGCTGGACATTATTTTTCTTCAGGACAAGGTAGCAGTAAAAAGCTGTTTGGCAATTAGTCAGAAATTTAGGTAAAACATTGAACTTTGCTGTGCTATCGAGTTTGAATATGGGTGTATTTAGGCCATACTCGATTGGGCTGTTTCAGCTTCAACAGAGGTTTCTCGAGTTTTAGTTCAATAATTTATTTTTTATATATAATTTGTTTTTAAATATAAATATTGTTAGGGTGTGATAAAATTAGGGTCTTAGACTCATTAAGGTTGGAAAGGACCGTAAGATCATCTGGTTCCAACCCCTATAAGATAAAGAATGTGAACAGGATAAAAACCCAGGCAGTGATTTGGTGAAAGGAAACCTGTGATTTTTATATACTGGTTCATGCTGTATCTGTTGGAGATTGTCTCAGTGAATCTGGGTGTTGATTCATGGTGGCACCACTCTCCCTGTTTCCAGAAGGCTTTTATTGTGGCCAGCCATGTTTCTGGAATTTGCATAACCTCAGGTTGTCTGCAGGCAATCATGACCAGAAGTTGGGACAGCTCAATGTAATGTTTGTTTTCAGTTTGTTTTTAAAGCTAGAAGTACACACACTGATCATGTCCCATTGCAGCATTTGTCACAGAAATTCTTCACACGTGCATGAACAAGATGTTCAGTGTGTAGATACAGTAAACTGGTGATTAATCCTCCAAGCATCTGGGTGGTGAAGCTTCTTTTCTCCCAACCACCTTTCCAGTTGGTGTGCATCTTTCCCACATCAAATGAGACATTTCTCACTTCTCAGGCTGCCCACAAGGCTGGCTCTTCCCTAAGGCTTCTGAAAAGTGGCCACCTGCCCATGTCTCAGAAGTGGCATAGATCAAGTTGTTTGTTACCTCCATGACAATTTAAACAACTCCCTTAACTATGTGCCATAGTTGATGTTCCCCAGCCATCAGGGGATTCGGATCACGATATGATGAGGAGGGAAGAAGGTGTTCTGTGCTGTTGTTGTAACATGGTGGGAATAACCACAACCTCTCAAATTTAATCTATATAAAACATGAAAACCAGCTGACCTCTTGAAATCAGTGATTTTACTCGCTAGCAACCATAGTGTATTTGAGCTTGCTAGAGACTTGCTATGTCTGAGGACAGAGAACAGGCAGCTGGAGCAACACAGAAACCAGTACTGATGTGTTTTGCTTCCAGCGTTGGGTAAATACTTACATTTCACTAAGGTCAGTGCTGGACCACTGGGTAGCATCGCCTTATGTAGCTCAGGGTCTGCTGTGCAGCTGTCTCACAACCCATGTGGCAGTGGTGGAGCTGGGACTGGATATGTGCTCCCAAATCAGTGCCCTGCACTTGGCTGCTGTGTATAAAGGGGAGTTCACACCTTGCTTTGATGGTGAATCCTTTTAGCTCTTGTAGGCCAAGGTGGCTCTGCCCTTGTAGCCCAAGGCAGTGTCCACAGAGACTCATGTAGCCCCGTGAGGATGTCTGAGACTTGAGAATCTGTCTTGGAGCATCAACTCTCACACCAGTCCTGAAACTCAAGCTCCCCTTTGTATATCCCAGATTTTCAGAGTACTTTGAAGAGTTGAATATTCTGCACTCTGTGATTTTGTGTATTTTTAATGATCTTAGGTCACTTTAAAGGTCTTTCCCAAGCCTCTGAGCAAAGCTTTTGGAGCAAATTACCCTTACAATACCCAGCTTTCTCCCCACACACCTTGTGGGATGTTTGGGTAGAAGTGGCTGGTTGGGTGAGTTCTTCTGGTTTTCAGATGACTCATTTTGCCCCGAGGGCTGCTGGCTGAACAAGAAACCTGCAGGTTGCTTGACAACAGAACAAGTGTAAAGAGAACAAAGGAGAACATTAAGGACAGATCCTGAAGAGGGGAAAATAGTTATTTGTGTAATGTGTCTCATGGTGAACTCATATGTTTTCTGGTATATGAGAGGCTGGGCTCCAAGAGTGGGCTCAGCAGAAGGAAAAACTGGCTGAGAAGTTGATCTGGGCTTGGGGGTTGTAACTAAGAAAATAGAATAAGGTAGAGGAGAAGAGGGGACTTAAAATGATGATCCAGACCAGCTGGCCTGATCAGTTCAGGGCTGACCAAAAGTTAAAGCATGCTGTTAAGCAGTTTTAGAGGATGTGCGTTACTGAATATGCATAAGTGATGCTCATAATGGTATAGGAGGTAAGTGGTGGTGTTCCCCATGCCTACACTGGAGCGCTAGAGTCGAATCTTATCTTCGTTGAAGCCTCCCACAGTGTCATTCTTTTGCAGTGTGTAAACAGAATATGCTTAAGGTCTCTGAGAAATCCCCCAGGTCAGGGGGTTAGGCATGGGCACGGTTTTGCAGGTGCTTGCATGTGTGCTCTGCAAGCTGCAGCTCTCCTGGCTCACCATGTCAGTGTGGGTCTGTGGGTGCAGGACAGCGTTGCCCTTGACTAAAGCAAGCTGTTTTATTATTTCCAGAAAGAGTGGGATCACAGCAGCACTGGGAGAGCAGGGTCCCAGCTGGTGTCTGGCTCCAGGCACGGGTCTAGATCCAGGTCTGGATCCGGGTCTGGCAGCCGCAGGAGAAGCACCCGGTTCGGGCAATCGAACAAGGTATACCTGGTATCAGCGTGCTGAAGTCATGTCTTTTGCTTGCTGTTTATCAGAGGCATCCATCTAACAGCATCTTTTGTGTGTGTCTGCATCTAGGGTGTGAGTGCATGTAAATTATGAAGGACACCTCAGAGTCCTATTTAATTCATGCATAATGTGTGACTTGTCTGCTGAGGGCTGTAGCTGTCCTTCAGCCTCAAGCAGTTGAGGATTGCTGAGTGCCATAATATTGGGAAAGAAGTCCCTACTCAGCTGTTTTAGTGCAAAGAAAATTAGTTTTTCTTTATTTTAAATCTTGGAGTATTTTAATTTTGGGAAATTAAGAGGTGTCTGTAATTATTTTTTGGCAAGTCTTCATTGGAAGTTGATACATGAGTGGACACCACGTGGGTGGTGTTAAATGGTGACCTTGAACCGTCAGCAGGGCTAGATGGGGAGTTGCCTCCCTACCCTGCAAAACACTATAAGGATTTGCCTTTGATTTGGTTTTAGGTCGATCCCTTGAACTCAGACCAGGAACCTTTTCTGTTTTAGTCAGCCTCTGCCCTCCTCTCTCCTCTTGGAGTTGCTCTGATTCTGCACACATGAGCACGAGTTGTGCCCGAAGTAGAAGATGGGCTCTGGGAGATCTTGGGCCATTTACCCATCTTATCCATCCTGGAGTGCTTGAGGAAGTAGCCTGTCCTCCCTCCTGAGCCATGCTTTGGTGGGAAAAGGACCCACAGAATGACATTGTTGCTGGGAAGTGATGGTCCTTGTGACTGGGAACAAGACTCGACATACCATTCCTTCTTTGAGCAGGGATAATGCTGTCTTCCTTAAAATGTCTGTATTTTTCTCATGTAAACCTACCATTTTCACTAAGGAAACCTTCCATTGGAGTTTTTCAGACAGTTCAGTAGCTTTTTGGTTTTCTACTGAAGTGCAGCCAAGGGTTGTAGGCAGCTGAGAAGCAGGAAGGTGAGGGAATCTCCTCACACATAGAACTGAAAAATGCTGAAGAAGTAACCCATGACACAGGATAATCCCTGAATTTATACCACTGACCACTTGACTCGTTCTGCGTGAATGCCAAGCACAGTGATGAGCTAACGCTGTTGTAATAGTGCAGTGAAGAGCATGATTCTGTGTTGGTACTGGTTTACTGGAGGATGGTAATGAGGAAGAGCAAGAGGAACCGGTGGGGTGCAGAGCTGGGCTTTGAAAAGCTGCTTTGTACATGCAAATGCTGACTTTGTGGGGAATGTGCTGAAGCTGCATGCATGGGTGAACAGTCAGAGTCCACGTGGATGGTAGCGAGGTGCATCCCTTTGTTTGTTCGGGTTCGGTGGTGATGGGCAAAGGTGACATGTGCTCACAGGGGCTGGAGGACACACATTATGGATGCACATTTAAACCATACCAAAGGTAGGATCTGCTTTACTAGATCTCTGATCTAAGTACCGATGCTGATCTTGTCAGTGTGTCTCCCAACCATCATTCCTAGTGGCTTAATCATATTTCAGCTGTACTAAACCCTTTGCGGTGAAAATGATTATCTAAAGCTGAGGGTTGGGTCACTGGGGCCATCATGTTGAAACTTCTTGTGGTTATGGTTGCAGTCCTGGGGGAACTGTCAGCAAGTCACTTCTTTTCTTAAATACATGCAATTAGGATTATTTTTGTGTCCCCAGAATCAAGAATTGGCTTTTTTAAAGTCTTAGTTGTTAAGTCTTGGTACCATGCTGTGAGCATTTTACCAAGCACCCTGCAGCGCAGGTTCACTTGGGTGGAAAGCATGCTTCCAGCCATGTGAGTCGAGACAGAAACTGGATATAAAGACAGATCATCCATCAGAAGACTGAAAGGATGTCTCGAGATGACTGTGGTGACTCATGACTTAATGACAAGGTGTGTTGTCATTTGACCATGGTGCCGTCTTTATGGAGTCTGGCTAATGACTGGACTGCCTCCAAGAGGTCATGAGGACATCGTGTAGGAGGACCAGGTTTGGGTGGAAGCATCTGACCGCTGCCTAGATGCGTACATCCATCTGACATCCTGCATCATCTGAATCATCGCTGCAATCATCTATCCAATTTCCTGGGATCTGCAATTTCCTGGGATCAGTGCCGGGGCTGACCTGCCTGTGCTCACAGCAGAGCACTGATGAGCTGATGTACGAGGAGGTGAGGGGGAGCTGGGTGGCACAGCTTGTGCTGCATCCACTTCTGCTGCAGATTAAGAGGTGTCAAGGCTCTCCATCACATCCAAACAGATTTCAAGCTGAGCATCAAAGGGTAATTGCCTGATGCTTTGTTTCAGGGCTCAGGAAGAGGCTTTTCAGAAGTCCTGTGTTGAGCTGATTTGGGCAACAATTTTAGGATGCAGCCTTTTGCATTAGGAACCCACCTTATCTTAAATTTTTGCTATTTTGCATCGTAATTGCTGATTGGTCTCAGCCTCATTACAACTGGTTATGTGTTCCCAGACTTCCTCCCTGAACCCAAATACTTTACTATTAGGAAATCCAATTTTAGCTGGCTCGTTGACAGGAACATAAATATCCCATGTCATAGGAAATGGAAAGAGAAATTGATTTGTCTGCAGGAAGAGGTATCTCTTCTTTGGATGATAGCTATGAAGACCTGTACATGCGTATTTTCATTATACTGCATGAGGATGCTTGTAAAGATTTAGAAAACTAATTTCTCTCCTAGGCAGGAAAAAATTTTGCCTCAAATAAAAATCTCAGCTTCCATAATTGAGAATTTTATATATTTCTGGTAGTTTCTGTGCAGACACATGTTGACCTGCAGATCCCTGGAAGTTAAAACTGTAATCCATAGAGACCTGTTGAAGGAGATGAAAGAGGGAGCAATGTGGCTGTGTTTGGAGTGTCTGGCGTCTAAACTGGTTGTGCTGGGAATGGCTGCAAAGCATGACTCTCAGTATTGTGCACCAAAATGCGTGTCCTGCTCATTGGGAAGAGATTGATCACTTCGTGTGCAGGTGGAGGTCTGGGGCTTCACTAAGAAATGCTCAAATCTTTACGAATTTTTGTGTCTTGGTTGTTACTAATAATATTTGAAAATGTCATAAAGGGAAGGTGTTGTGATTTAAGCCCAGCTTAAGGATAACTCAGAACCATGCAGCCGCTCTCTTACTTCGCTGCTTCATCCCCCCCACTCCTAGAGGGGTGGGGAAGAGAATTGAAGGAATGTAAATCCCATGGGTTGAGATAAGAACAGTCCAGTAACTAATGTATAACACAAAACTACTACTGCTACCAACAGTAATGATGATAAGGGAATTAATAAGGGGAGAGAACACGAAACTAAAAGGGTAAAGGAAAGAAACGATACACACAAGTGATGCACAGTGCGGTTGCTCACCGCCCCCAGCCAATACCCTTCCTGACCTGTTGGCAGATCCCCTAGTGCTGACAGGCTAAGAAATTGGGGCTGTTCAGCCTGGAGAAAAGAAGCTGTGTGGATCCCGCAGAGCAGCTTCCAGTGTCTGAAGGGGGCTACAAGGATGCTGGAGAGGGACGCTTCATCAGAGGGACTGTAGCAATAGGACAAGGGGTAATGGGTTAAAACTGAAACAGAGGATGTTTAGCTTAAATGTAAGGAAGAAGTTCTTCACTGTTAGGGTGCTGAGGCACTGGCACAGGGTGCCCAGGGAGGTTGTGAATGCTCCATCCCTGGCAGTGTTCAAGGCCAGGTTGGACAGAGCCTTGGGTGACATGGTTTAGTGTGAGGTGTCCCTGCCCATGGCAGTGGGGTTGGAACTGGATGATCTTAAGGTCCTTTCCAACCCTAACTATTCTAGGATGGTATGATTCTATGACAGGCCTTTTGCTAAGTGCGTATCCCAGTGTTTGAAAGTCCCACCACCCATTGCTCTCTGTGTAGTTTTTAACAGCCCTTCTGAGTGACTCCCCCAGGTTTCTATACTGAGCATGACGTGCTGTGGTATGGAATACCCCTTTGGCTAGTTTGGATCAGGTATCCTGTCTCTGCTTCCTCCTGGCTTCTTGTGCCCCTCCTCACTGGCAGAGCATGAGACTGAAAAGTCCTTGTTCAGGGTAAGCATTAGTTAGCAACAGTTAAAAACATCAGAGTGTTATCAGCATTGTCTAATTAGACTAAAGTCAAAGACACAGCACTGCACCAGCCACTAAGGAGAAAAATAACTGTTACAGCTGAACCCAGGACAGTAGGATGGGGAATATATGGAAGCCACCTTCTCCAGCACATTTCATTGGAATGGGGCCGTTTGGGCTGAAATACTTACATAATCTCAATGTGCAAGATTACGAATGATCTGACTATGTGTAAGAAGTGTCAGGGGAAATTGGTAATACGGAATTCCCTATTCGTAATGCAGTTACGTGTCCATCCTGTGAAAGTGTGAGTCAGGTCTGATTTCTTGAATGGTTTGAAAGGCAAGATCCAACCCCCTTTACTTCTTTGCCTGTAAAGGGTGGAGAGGGCAGCCCGCTTTCTGTAGGGAGGATGTGTAAAGGGGCTATGAAGGACGAGTGTTAGGTTTTTGCTTCAGATGCTCTTGCTTTGGGTCACCAGTTTTGCCAAAAGCAGCTGCAGAGGTAAATTCAGGGTGATTTTAATTTTGCTGGGGGCTTCTCATAATTCCCACATGATTATACCATGATGCTTTTGCTTCATGTAAGAGTAAGGAATCGTCGCCTTAATGTTGGTGGGAATATTCCTTAAGCATTAGTACTTAAATGCATGCTTATTCTAGTATGTGTGAGCTCATTTGCTGGTGTGCATGGCAGAGGTGGAACGGTGCAGGGTTCTGACATCCCACTTGTGTTGTTATACCAAGGAGAAGTAATGCCACCATAACTCCTTGAAGAAGTAAGACAGCTTTCACCATTCTTACTGGTGACAGCAGGCTCTGGTAGCTGCTAGTGAAGAGCATCTCCATCCTTGGAGATACTCAAAAGCCATCTGGATGTGGTCTTGGCCACCTGACTGTAGGTGGCCCTGCTTGAGCAGGAGGGTTGGACCACATGAGCTTCAGAGGTCCCCTCCTGCATTAACTGGTCTGTGACTCTGAAGCTGAGCATCTTCATGGCTGGGATGGCAGCTGCTCACTGGACCTTGGTGCATCTTGGAGATTGTGGACATTGGGCAGGAGGCCAGGGCTGGAGTTAGAGCTGAGCCTACATGTTCTCTGCTCCGTGTTGTCCACAGCTTTGTGTCCCCAAGGCTGAAGCTGTGTCACACCTTGCCCACAGGACGTGTTTTTGCAGTGGGAGAGGGACTTTGCATTGCAGTGAGTGTGGATTCACATGGGGTAGAGGAGCCCAAGCGCAGAGCTAGGGCACCTCCATGTCTGGCGGTGGAAGAGACTGTGCTGTGGTCTGGATAACACCATGTGCCTTCTGGCAAGTAACCACCTTTCCCTTCCTCCTAGAATGGCAACAAGGACAGCAACCTTGACATGCTGGGCACAGACATCTGGGCTGCCAACACCTTTGACTCCTTCAGGTAAGCTGGTTTTAAAATGCTTTGAGAGATGGACTGTGCCCTCTCTTAGCCTTTGCCCACGTGTCTGTCCTGCTGGTACCCAGGCACCAGTGAGAACCCTGCTGGTACTCGTGTTGCTGCTCCTCCTCCTCTCCATCCCCATTTAGCCCATGGCACTAAGCACAGTCAATCTACTTAAAGCATCCTACGTGCTCAGGAGAGGCTGCTGGATGAGTTTGCTGTCCAAACATCTGAAGCTGGTACTGATATGATTAGTTGTAATCATCTGAGACTCGGAAGCAGCTCTGAGCTACTACTCTAGGATTTTACTCTTCCATTAATTGGAGGTGCACTCGTGTGTTGGCATCACAGCTGCTGAGAAGAGCTCTTCATCTGCCACTTCAGCATGAGGAAAGTGGTGAAATATGTGCTCTGTTCAGTTTTACGCATCTCTCTGTGACTGGAGCAGTGCAAGAGTCTGCAGGGATTGAGTTCCCACCTAGGACTTGCTTCAGGCCACTGGAGCAGACAGGCTGTGTAGGACCAGAGAGATCATCTCTATTGTATGGATCAGACCAATACCTGTTGTGATTTCCCCTTGATACAGAGAACAAGTATAGCTTGCAAGGTCTGTGCTGCATCATGCTGCATCATACATCAAAAGTAGGTGTTTAATGCAAGCAACAGGAGCTCTGCATCTCCAAAAAAAAAACAAGAAGAAATGAAAAGAAACATGATGCAGCAGTCTGAAGGTTGGAGGCATCCATGTGCTGAGCAGCACAGCAGCGCTTCCAGAAGTACCAGGTTTCCTCATTTGCAGGCTCCGATGTGCCCTCTGCTCTTCATCTTGGTGGTGGTTAATTAGTAGTGGACTTTCTTTCCTTGTTTTTTTCCCTGTTTTTCTCTCCTAGTGGTGCGACGTGGGACTTGCAGCCTGAAAAACTAGATTTCACCCAATTTCACAGGAAGCTGCGAAACACCTCCAAACACCCGTTGCCTCACATAGACAGAGAAGGGTGAGTGCCATGTGTGTGATACCATACTCCCCAGCAAGGTCTCTAACTTCTCCTTTGCTGTAGGAACACTGGTGTGGTGGCATGGCTCATGTGGAGGACATGGGGAAGAGGTGCTGGACCATGTACAGGGTTTGAGGACACCACAATCAGTGTGTCTGTCTCTTCTATCGTCCAGTTCAGGGCTGGAGCAGATTTGCTCACTTTATTTTGCGTTTTGTGGTAGAATTCAGTCGTTACCATGCTGGATGCGAGTCTTCTAGATCCAAGACTTGCAGATTTAAACATTTCTGAATACTGGAGGAAAGATTCTGGCTTAGTGCTGATCCTGGTTACTGTTTCTGCAGATGTTAGGGCTTCTGCTGTTCTCCCCAGCAAGACTTCAGGTAAGGAGAGAGCATTGATGTGATCCGTGTAGATCAAAGTGTTCATCCTTCCTCTGCTCCTTTTAGTCATAAACTGAAAACATTAAACAGCTCCTTTTGGTGGTGACAGTCTCCAGGAGCTTCCACAGTATTGCTGGATTCCTCTTTGGTTGTTGTCTGGTCAAGCCAAACAAGTGCATACTGGAACCAAGTGGATCACTGTTGTTGCTTAGATGGACATCGCTGTTGCTGTGCAGGTTAAGAAACAGTCATAGTTTGGGTTTTCCTGTCCTTACCAGGGCAAAGAGGAAGGGAAAAAATCAGAACAGGTGTAAAAGATGGGGTTGAGAAGATTTCAGGTGGTAGCTCCTTGCCATCTTGTATGTAGGGGTGGAAATCCTCTCTCAGAGTTGGCTGTGCCAAAGTATAGGCCAACACCATGCACAAGTCATGTGCAAGTAACTCCAGGCTAGCAATCCCACTCCAGCCCAGATTCAGCATCTATACCTACACAGGTATATAAACAGCAATTTTCAGAATATTTCAAACCATAAAACGCTAGATTTCTGAGTCGGTAAGTGCCCCGGTCATGTTTATTCCCATTTCCACAGATGGTTTTGAAAAATGCGATGAAGCGCCCTCTGTGGAGTAAGATACGATCTGCTCCGTGGGGATGGCCCTTGCCAGATGATCCTACCAGCGACATCTGCTGTGTATAGGGAGAAAGCAGCAGGCTCTGCTTTGTTGTCTGCCTGCGGTTCCTGGTGAATGCTCAGGGTGCAAACATGTAGAGAAGGCAGTATGGAGGCGAGATATTTAATCACTTCCAAATACTACCGCTGTATAAGTGGAGTAGGAATTAGTGTATATGCAGGAAAGTTAAATGGATGCTGTTAGCACAATCAGTGCATCTCCCAAGATGCAAATCATACAGGTGACCTGCACTGGAATAGAAGAAGTTGGGTTTATTTTTATCAAGTTGTCTGCGTTGTGCATTCATCAGCTCCCTGTTCCAAATCTGTGCAGAGTGTGATTCAGCTTGCTGAACCTCTAAGAATCTCCACCTGTTAGCCAGGCATTTCCCTCTTGCAGGAGTGGGGTTTTTAATGAGCTAGCTGTGCAATGGAAAAGCTAATAGAAAAAAGAGGAAAGATGCTGTCCCGAAGGGACCGTTTTGTTCCTTAGTTCAGTTGCTTGCCCAGGGTGGGCCATGTAGTTGCATCCACATGATTGACCTCAAGTGACTTTTGCTTGGCTGAAGTGTTTTCCTCCAGAAAGACATCTGATTTTATTAAAAAATACTGAGTTTGGTGGTTTGCTGAATAATCCAAGTGGAGAGCTGAAGGAAAACCAGGGAACTGGACTTAATTTCTGACCTGGATTTGTCCACCTTTAAATACCAGTGTTCGCTCTTGCTGTGCTTTCACTCTTCCAGTTCAAACAACCTTTTGTAGCTGACACTTTCTCTTCATTCCAGGTATATCTCAAGCCTCTGTGTAGAATTGTAGAACGATTTGGGCTAGAAAGGACCTTAAGATCATCCAGGTCCAACCCCCTGCCATGGGCAGACACGTCATACTCTTAGACCATATCGCCCGAGACTCCATCCAACCTGGCCTTGGCATCACTTTAGTTTCTCTACCACCTCATTGAAACGTGACTGCCAGAGCTGGCTATGGTCCTGTACGTGAGGCTCAGCCATGCTGCCTCTAGAGGAAAGCTGCCTTCGTCCCCCTGATCCTTGTCTCCTCATCCCCTGCCTCATACATGTATAAATATACCTATTTTTTCACGTAAATGTATTTTTATTGTATATATAAACACACACTATATGTTTGCCTTTGTAAATAAAAGTCAGTGTTTCATCTATGAGGGAAAGTCAATTGTCAAACACCTCTGATTTCCTATAAATCAGTTAGCACGTTAATTAAATTGTTTCCATTCAGCTTGCTTTGTTTTTGAGCCTGGTGCTTTAGCACATGCCGTGTTGCTGGATTCTCCCTTTCCCCTCACTGTTTGCTGTGATCCACCAAGATCTGTTGTTCTCTCACTTACAGGCGATGATTACCTGGGTCTGCCTCTATCAGAATTTCTGTCTAATACATGTTATTTAACAATATCTTGTCACTAATTGACAAAAAAACCCAAATCATCATTCTTACAAAATAAACAGAGATTGCCTCAATTATTTATTAATGCAGAAGGAACGTACTTACTGACCACTTTCTTTCTTTTGTGCCACTCTCTGCATCCAGCTAGTGATTATCTATGGATTCTTTTCTTGCTGCAAGAAGGTCCTTCAGCTGCCAGCTACACATTTGGTCTGTCAGTGCCTGCCTTCCCACCCCGATTTCTTTTGCCTTTCGAATTGTATGTTTGTATTTATAACGATTGCTGTTTGCTGTCTTGGGTCTGTTTGTGCTTGTTTGAGGACACCTTTCTCAGCAGGGGAACTGGAGCTCCTGCGGAGGAGAAAGCATTTTTCATTCCATTTTTGTGTCCTTATTTGTTTTGTTCCAGGTGGGCTGTGCTTTCTGTTTAGCTTGGTCTGGGAATCGAATCCCCCAGCGCTACTGCTCAGGACTGCCTGTGGTTTTCTCACTGTTACCAAGAGCGTTTGAGTGCCATGGCGGATGGTGCAGGGGGAAAGGGCTGAGAAAAGCATTTAATTTTATATTAACAGCTTTGTGCCCGTGTGGGAGTGTTTTGGAGGGACAGCATATTCGCTTCAGAGAGCCTCTTTGTTTACATGAGGGTCCTTTGCAGAAAGAACTAATCTTCCCCATGTGCCTTAATAGAAAATTAACTTTGGCTCCAGTGAGGTTTCACATGGTTTTGTTTGTTTTCTTCTTCCTCCAGGCTTGGAAAAGGAAAATATGAGGATGGAGACAGCATCAACTTGAATGACATAGAGAAAGTCCTTCCAGTGTGGCAGGTAGGTGATGAGGACATCCTGCCTGTGGTGTGGTGGAGACCAGCAGCTCCCTGCGATACCTTTCCTTAGGTATTCCCCAGAAATGGGAAAGCTGCTGGCCTGGATATGCTGAGGTCCTCTGGGGTTTGTGATGGAGAATGAAGCCTGTAGTGTCAGCAAGCTTTGCTCTGAACCTTAGCGCTAAGCAAGGGCAGTTACCATGTAGGCCTTATTGGGAGGTGAAAAGTTGAGGGCAGTATATACACACAGACATAGATATATATATATATACACACATATATGTATATATGTACACAGGGATCATTTATTTCAGGAAAGGAGATTCTGAAAAGCATCAACCCTCCTGGCAGCTGCAAAAGAAATTGCTGCCAGGAAGCCAGAAGTGGTGGTGTGCTGACCCAGATGTTTCCTCTGGGGGATGTGCATATGTTTGTTTGCAGTGCTCATCCACTCATATGTTTTCTTCAGCCTCTTCCTTCTTCACATCTCTCTTTACAGCCCAGCTTCAGTAGTTCTGGTTAAATGACTTTTGATGCTCGGTGTTGGGGAATGGCAGGGTGAGATCCTCAGTTAAAAAGTCCTGTTGAATAGGTCAGTATGTCAGCATCATGTAATTTTCCAGTTTCCAGAGCCCTTAAAGGAGCTGGGTGTCCTGGGCTGAGCAAGTTTCTGAGGGTTTCTGCTCTAGCGTCCTCTTTGCCTCTAGAGGGGAGGACAAGGACATCTCGTGCTGTGGTAGCATTACCCTTGTCAGTGCTGAGCAAAGAAATCGCCAGGCTTCTTGTTTGTGCATCATGTGAGGAAGAGCTCTGGCCATTCTGCAAACCATGTGATGATCTGCCTCACTGTTTCTTTTGGGTGAGCTAGCTGGCACTAAATACTCGAACCAGTGGAGAAGTGCTGCTGACTTTGGCAGGGAGGAGCACAGCCTGCAGCTGCTTTCTGCTCAGTCTCTTCTATGCTTGGTATGTCTGGACTTTAGGTCACAGGGAGAAAACATTAAGTTCAGCTGATACAGAACCCAGTAATCCTGCAAAATAAGGTTATTTTCCGTGGGAAATAATTGGAAATAAGGAATCAAACCATCTTTGGTGCGAGGAGCTGACTTTCTTCTCTAGGGTTTAACTTATTTTCTAATCAACAGCTATTAAATAAGCCAGGTCCTCCTGGTCTGCTTGTCATCTCATCCTGTCCTAACACCTGGTTGAGTCCAGTGACTCCAGTGGATTAATTCCAATATATACCTTAATACCTAGCTTAGTTGTTAGTGTGACATCTCTAAGCTGGAAGTGGGAGTGATGGATTTGGTGTTCTGTTTGTGCCTCTGGGCAGACTCATGCACTGCTGCATTATTTTGGAGATGTACTTACCTAGGCACATACAGTCATATGTGTGTCTTGGGAATCAGAGGCTGGGTAGCTCTGGGTGAGGATTTATCTTGTGCAGCGTTGACAAGTGAAATACTTGCAGACAGCTGGTTTAATCCTGACATGTCATTGTTAACCGGATTTCAACGCGATCGGGCAGTGCCACTGTGATTTTGCTGGTCTTTATCTCTCATTTTAAAGGGCTCTGTGGGGCACAATGCATGAGGGCATAAGGGAAAATGTTTATATGAGACTATGGAGGAAAAATCCTTCACCTTCCATGGGGCTTTTCCACACTGCAGTCATGTTCCTGTCATATCCTGAAGAAGGCGCTTTTCAGTTTGGAGATACATAAACTCTTGTTCTGTCTGTGTTTAAGAGTTCATGGGCTGCTTACAGCAGCTGTGCATGGATGGAGGGGCTGGTCTGGCCATGGATGGGGCTTGGAACAACCTGCTCTAGTGGAAGGTGTCCCTGTCCATGGCAGGGGGTTGGAACTGAATGAGCTTCCAACCGAAACCATTCCATGGTTCTGTGGTACTCCAGCACAACTGGGCCGGTACGAGCATCCTCCAGGATGGCTGAGATGGAAAAATGTTTTGCTGCTGAGTGTGCTTCAGCAGCTTTATCAAGCAAGTCTGAGAGAGGGAGTGAGTCTTACTGCAGGCTGCTTTGGAAATGTGAGTTCTTTTGATAGTAAGGAATGATAGGCATGGAACATGAATTTCAAACTAGTTTCCAGTATACAGCTAGGTCTGTATGTGAATATATGCAGTGGCTATATATACACACAGTGAAGCACAGTGACACCAGTAATGGGTTAAGCAAAATATTCCTAATATCTGGACGCTAATGCAGATCCATGAGTTTTGCTGCTGGAATCTATCAATAGCATTTCAACAAAAGATTGCAAGGAACGCCTGTGACTATTTGGCAATTAGAAGGTGAAAAAATAACCAAAACCCAAGACAACCTCCCCCCAGACCCTCTTTCTTCATAGCTGTCTGAGGGAACGGGGCTTGTCGCCAGCCTTTTGTTTTGAAACTGGAGAATTGGTGCATCCCAAGGATGCTGTTGGCCGGCTCTCAGCACGGCAAGCTCTGCCATCTCGTGGACATGCAGGGGGAGGCGAAGCCGGCTCTGCTCCCGCACTGGGCGCAATTCCTTCAGGACAAGTGGTGTTTGAAGCTTCCTCCAGCCCCATCTTTTCAAAGCCGCTGTGGGGGGCTTTTTTCTACCGGTAAATAGGCTTTGTTTTGAAAGCTGGGAGCTCGTGAAGTCAGTGCTTTGGCTCAGCTCATGAGCCGTAACGTCTTCATCTCTGCTTACCCATCGGAGTCTGCAGTTGGATTTGGGCACTGATTCACCTGAGTGCTGCCAAAAAAAGACTTCGGAAGAAAATAATCTTTGGAAGATAAGTGTTCCCCATTCATAATATCTGGGTTTTTACGTATGCCAGGGAGGATCGGTTGTCTGCTGTATTTCAAAGGCACAGCTCAGATGCAGAGCCAGCCTTCATCATCCTCCTCGTTTTCACCTCAGCTGGTTTGTGGAGGAGACCATGTAATCATCTTGGCATCATGGAGACATCACTGTGAGGGCTGAGTCAGTGCATTTTGTTTTTACTCCCTTTGGCAGATGCTTGGAAAGGCTTTCCGGCTTGGATGTGTCGCTGCCAAATGCCCTGGTCATAGATACGGTCTTCAGACTGGAAGCCTTTGGCAAGCCCTACACTTAAGACAGAAAACAACCCAAGGGGTCAGGTCCTACAAGATATCCCTCATCCTCCCTGTGAAGCTGTTGTATCTCACAAAGGATAGAGGAGTCTGCCTGCCATGGGGACATGCTGTGAATGCTGCTAGACACGATCAGAGACTTTTGGGACACATCCCAAGTGGTTTCTGGACTGGCTTCTTGCAGGTTTTAGCTTTCAGTTTGCTGGAGTCATGCCTTCAAGATGGGCCTGCACATTGTGGCTGTGCCTTCGGTGGCCAGCAGCTCCTTGTCTTGTGTTTTAGGAGGTAAGAATCACGTGGCACTTTGAAAAGGTGAGCTGGGCTTAACTGGTGCTACAGGATAAACTTGGGAGACGACACTGATATTACTTGTTTTGGCGTTTTAATTGCCTTGCAGCTCATCTCCTTCCCTTGTTCCCTCAATGATTTTTGACCCTTTTTGTCATATGCTTAGAGTTACAATAAACTGCTTGTTTTTCTTCTGGCTACAGTTGTCATCCAGCTTCCCTGTTGGATGAGAAACAAGGGAATAGCTCCTTAGGCAGAATCTGTAAGTTGCTCATGTTCCTCTTAGCACCATTTTCCTGACTTTGTCCAAACAGGCTTAGCAGTGGTGGGACTCCTGACTGTGCTGGGATCCCATGTGAATTTAGGCCCCTAATAGGTGTTTCTGCCCACTCTTCTTGGGATTTCTCCTCACTGATGGGTATTTTCAAGTCAGACCTTAACAATTCAGTGCAGAGATTGTGTGGGTAGGGGTGGGACCTGTGCATGGGCTGGTCACTTGGGGTTCCTGCCATAGGAGAGGCAATGGGCACATTAGGACATCATTTGTTGTATCTATCTCAGTGTAGAGGTCTGGAGAAGGCTGGATGATTTCTGTGTGAGGATACCCATGTCCTTTCCCTTAGCCCTGCAAGGAGCCCAGAGGGGCCAGCTCACACATGGATTTGTTCAGATAGTAAGTTCCTTAAGGGATATGAAGCCAACCCAAGTGTCCATGGGGAGAAGGGAGTGAAAAGGGTGGATCATGAGCAAGCATCTCGTCTGCTGTCACTCTGCATGTGAGGGGAGGAGGTCAGTGTCCAGCACTGGTGTGAGGGCTTCCTTCTAGACCCTACAGACTGCTGACCCCCCCAGGGCAATGGGCAAGGTCTCTGTGGAGCTCAGGGATGGCTCTTTGATGGGCTGGTATTATTTATTTATTATCACCGTACAGAGTCTTCATCCTCTCCACATCCTCTCAAGCCTGCTCTGTCTGCACTATATGTCTGGGTAGTTCTCATTTTATCCAGCTTGTTGGCCAGCCCAGATCCCTCCTCTTTCAGAGCTGTGGCTACAGCAACCTGGCTCCCTCTGAGTAAGCTGTTCTGCACTGTTGGAACTGGGTTGGGCTCATCCCCCTGTCTGGCATCCCATCCCACTGGGAGTGACCTGGTGGTGCACCCCATGTGCTGTCTGTTCCTCCTGCCACTCACCAGGTCTAACCCTAACATCCTTTTTGTCTCCAGCAAATGCTTATGAACAAGCTGAGGTTGCTCCCTAGGTGCCCCAGACTGGGGGGATTTCTTGTCCCTGCCCCAGATCCTGCTGGACTGTATCCAGAGAGTGTAGGCATGTCATTGCTTTCAGAGAAGGTTTCTAGCCTAAGAAGCCAGCTTCCCATATCCCAAGGGTCTTTCCAATACAGTAACTGCTAAAACCACAGTGGAAAGTCCCTGTCAGCGAGCCAGGGTTTACTTGAGTATAGGTCACAATGTATTGGGAGTCAGTTCTGCACTGCTGAGTATAAAGCTTTTGTTTTGCTGTGACTTACAGTAAGATATGGTCTTTCTGTGGCCGGTTTTTTTTGTTGTATTCAACCCAACTGACAACAACCATCTCCTTGGGCGGAAAGGGCAGACTGCCATGGTCATCTGTAACCCCTTCAGCATCACTCCCATGTTAGAGTTAAGGCCACCACTGACCAAGGAAGGCAGATGAGACCATTGCTGTTCCTAAAGCACTACGGAGGAAAGGTCTGGACCATGGCTGATGTATGTCCCGTGCAGGTCTCCAGCTTTCAGGTTCTTGCAAGGTACATGCCTGGGCTCTGGCAGGGCTCCCACAGTTCTAGTGAGCCCTGAATCACATTATAAACCCCATGGATTTGTTGGACATGCAGAAAAGGAGAGGTCTTCCAGTGGGCTTTTCAGATTATGGTGGTCCTCTATATCATATGACAGGTTTATTCACTGCACAAAGAAACACATGGGAAATGGCTGAAAGCTGTTGTGTTTCCCTCATTATTACTGTTGTCATTATTTTCATTATTGTTCAGAGCTGGTTTCCGAGTATAACAACTGAGATGGACTCTCCCTTCTGAAGACTGGTTTTATTTTTTCTGGCTGTCACCCAGTTCAAGCAGACTTAGCAATTACAGGTTTCTGTTGGAAGGGATCTTCAAAGCTCATCAACTCCAATCCCCCTGCAATGAGCAGGGACATCTTCAGTGACAGCAGATTGCCCAGAAACACATCCAGCCTGGAATGTCTCCAGGGATGGTGCATCCACCACCTCTCTGGGCAGCCAGGTACTGTACCAGTATCTTACACTCTTTCATTGTGAAGAATTTTTTCTTCACATCCAGCCTGAATTTCCCCTCTTTCAGTTTAAAACGATCACCTCTCCTCCTATCACAACAGGCTCTGCTCAAAAGTCTCTCCCCATCTTTCTTAGGCCCCTTTTAAATATTGAAAGGCCACAATAAGGTCTCCCCTTCAGGAGCCTTCTCTTCTCCAGGCTGCCCCAGCCCAGCTCTCTCAGCCTGGCTCCAGAGCAGAGCTGCTCCAGCCCTCGCAGCATCTCCATGGCCTCCTCTGGCCTCGCTCCAACAGCTCCACGTCCCTCTTGTGCTGCTGCCCCAGAGCTGGATCAGGGCTGCAGGGGGGGTCTCCCCAGAGCACAGCAGAGGGGCAGGATCCCCTCCCTGAGCTGCTGCTCACGCTCTGGGGGTGCAGCCCAGCACACGGGGGGGTTCTGAGCTCAAGCACACACTGAAGCTGGGTCATGCCCCACCATTCATCCACCAGAACCCCTAAGTCCTTCTCCTCAGGGCTACCCTCCATCAGTCCATCCCCCAGCCTGTGTTGTTACCAGGGGTTTCCCAACCGGGGGGGTGGACCCTGTGCTTTGCCCCATTGAACCTCATGGTGTTTGCATGTTTACGTCTCTGCAGCCTGCCCAGGTTCCGCTGGATGGCATCCTGTCCTTCAGGTGTCTCAACTGCACCACTCAGCTTGGTGTCATCACACTTGTGACAGTGCACTCAGCCCCACTGTGTTGATGGTGAAGATAATAAAACAGCACTGGTCCCAGTATAGACCCCTCTCGTCACTGGTGTGCATGCAGACATTGAGCCATTGACCACTACCTCTGGATGTGATTAACCAGCCAATACCTCATCCACCCATCAGTCCACCTATCAAACCCATATCTCTCCAGTTTAGAGAGAAGGATGCTGTGGGCGCCTTTCTTAAAGGCTTTACAGAAGGTCAGATAGACAACATCCGTAGCCCTTCCTTTGTCCCCTGATGTAGTAACTCCATCATAGAAGGCCCCTAATCTGGTCAGGCAGGACCTGCCCTTGGAGAAGCCATGCTGGTTGTCTTTAATCACCTCCCTGTCCTCCATGTGCCTTAGCATGGCTCCTGGAAGGATCTGTTCCATGATCTTCCCACGCATAGAGGTGACCTGACAGGTTGGTAGTTCCCAGGGTCCTCCTTTCTACCCTGCACTTCATCAGGACCCATGAATGTTCAGGTTCCTCAAATGGTCACAAACCTCATCATAGAATCAATCATAGATCCTCTCAGTGCTGGGGGTGCCTTCCCAACCTGGTGGGCACAAAGGTGCCCATGGCAGGAGGGTTTGAACTAGATGGTCTTAAGGTCCTTTCCA
Source organism: Neopsephotus bourkii (assembly GCF_033783945.1). NCBI lineage: Eukaryota > Metazoa > Chordata > Aves > Psittaciformes > Psittacidae > Neopsephotus > Neopsephotus bourkii. The sequence continues at coordinate 250,577 of NW_026901247.1, read as the reverse complement.
ACCTAACTATCCTATGATTCTGCCATGATGATGATGATGATGATGATGATGATCCTATGATTCTATGCTTCTATTGCTTCTAGGCTGGTACCTGTCAGCGGGGCAGAGCTGGGGCCGGGCTGCCCTGATGTATGGAGAGTGGCGGTCCTGTGACGAGGATGGGAGGCACTGGGATGAGAGATGCGGGCTTGGGATGTGCAGGGAGGGCCGATGGGAAGGTCAGGGGCTGCCGCTCTGAGCCACCCGTGTGTTGGTGGCCGAGGGGACAGCGCCGGTGGCAGCGGGGAGCCCTGCGGCACTAGAGGGCACTGCGGCCCCGCAGCACGGCCCCCGAGCCCCGCTCTGCGCAGCCGGAACCGGAGCCTTCTCACAAAGGCTTTTTCCGAGGGCAGCCGCGGAGTCTCGCATTGTCCTGCAGCAGGTCAGGGTGCTCCCCATGGGCTGCGTCCGCATCGGGGTCAGCGTGCGTGGCCAGCCCCATGGACCCGAGTTTGCAGAGGGGGAAGGTGTTTGTCTGCACCCCGGACTGTATGTGATTATCATTGTGCATTGTTGTGAGCTTCAAAGCAGTTGGAGGCACTGTGCAGTGAAACTGGGGGTGTCTGAACTCCCCTGTTGTTGCTTTGTCCAAGCACCACTGCCCTAAGGGGAGCTGGTGCGTCAGGGTTAGATGTGCCCCACAGCCCAGGTCTCCCTTGCTTGCCTTGCAGCACCTTCCTGACTCCTCTTGGGAATCCCACTTTTGCAAATGTAATCCTCAACTCTGCATATTTCCTATGGGATGATCCGGCAGGGCTCAGTCCGAAGTGATGCGCTTCACACCAGGGAGCGGTGCCAGATGTGCTGAGGGGTCCTCCCTTCCTTCAGAAGGTGCTGCTGCCCCATGAAATGTAGGATGTTCCTCTGAACACCCACATTTCCATTTGTCCATGTGTCCCTTTCCCCCATCTATTCTGTTTGCCCCACACCACTTTGAAGGATATGCCAACCTCAGCAGGAGGGAGATGGGGACCATGGTGATGGCTACTGCTGGACCACTTCTGTACCCTAGACCCTAGATGGGGTTTGTGTTCACAGTTAGGGACCACAAGGAGAGGAGAGACTGGGAGAACGGGGTGGGTAAGTCCATTCTTAAGGAGGACGTTGAAGAAAGATCCTGTGGTTTTAACACGTTCACAGGCTTAGACCTGAGAAGTGGAGTTTTCTGGGGAATCAACTTATTTGGGTACGGGGACTTGTACTGGGGAGTAAATAACATCCCAACAGGCATTTGAGTTGGGAGGGTCGGAGCTTGATGATCGTAAGGTCCTTTCCAACCCTAACTATTCTATGATTTGAGGCTCAATCTCATCATATTTTGCTCTGGCTAAAACGCATCAGAGAACAACACAAGCTCTTCTCAGCCTTACAGTTGACTTTCCTTCCAAAAAGATTTGCTTTTGTGCAGCTATATAACATCCGAAGCAAAGCAAGCCTGAAATGTTTCATTTTGGTTCTTTCCCGGTGCTTTCTATAGACAGTAGCACACTCCCTCCCAGAATTTTAACTTCTGAGTAGTGTTACGTCTCATTCCCCCTTGTTTTCCCAGAGGAATCATCGGAAGTATGAGAGGGCTTTTGCTGCACTCCCTTGAATTTGCTGAATATTTTCCTGAAACTGTTTGTGGAGTACTGATCAAGTTAAAAAAAAAAAAAAAAGTTATTAAAAGTAGCAGAGAAAAGGAAAATCCACATTTCTAAAGATCCTGAATAAAAACTCAATGTCTCTCTGGTCAGGCAGCAATTTCTGCTGGCTTGGTTATTTCCACATCGTAATCCCCTTCCCCGCTCCCTGAGAAAGACCTGAATTTTTAATAAAATGGAGGGAAGGAAGGAATTTTCTCTCTTAAAGAAAAAAAGCAGGTACACCAGAGGAGCAGGGAACAGAGACGTGAGGATGTCCCTGTTGGCACAGGGGCCTGCAGAGCCTAGAAGCACATTGCTCTCTAAAAATCCTGCTAATGGGGGATGTCCTTGTCCCTCGTCTGACAAAATATGAGGTTAATGTTTCCTGTTGCATTTAACAATTTCTTCTTAAACAGAAGATGCCTCCCTCCCCCTTTTCTGCTGCCTTTCCTCTCATGTTATGGAAATAGAAACTGATACAATAAGCGAGACCAGAAGTTCTTAAAAAGCAAATTTCCTGCCTGGAGGCAGCAGGTAAGTGGATCCCATCCAGCCTGGGGAGATGTATATATAGCTGTGGGTGTAAATATAGGTATTTAGTGGCAGCGTAAGTGTTCATTGCAATCCAAGGTGGTTTGGTCAAAGATTGTCGTTTAAGTGGGAAATTTATTGCTGCACAAGACGCCTGGGTGTCTCTTCCGCAGGGAAAATAAAGACTGTTTATAAAGGGAATTAAATGATGTCCTCGCTTGCAGTAGCAGCCCCAGTCCTGTAGCACAGAAGTTCTTCCTAGTCCCACATCCATATTATCCTTCATTTTATGATTTTGAAATTATCTTTGGGGTTTATTTGGGGTTTGGAAGATAATTCCATAATCTTCTCTGCTGGCTCTAAAAATGGCAGGTGCTTGGCTGTACTCTTGGTCAGTGAAAGAAAACTCTGTGCCATTCCCAAAATGCCTTCGCTGGATGGTGAGATTGAAGGGTTTCATTGGGGCTAACAGAAATAGTGAAAGGAGCATGGTACCCATGCCTTCGGCCACACGATGCTGCCCCAGGCTTGTCCCCAGGCTTGTCCATGTGTCCCCAGGCTTTTCTGCTGTGCCCTTCACCTGCTGGTACCACTGTGGAGAAACTTCTCATTGTTAGCTTGCTTTCTATTATTTTGTTTAATTCCTGTAATGTATGAGCAGAGAAACCACTGGAGAATGATAAAGCTTCATTTCTTCCTGCTTTTGTGACCCACTTGATTATTTCGTTTCTCATTGTATATTCTTTTGAGACGCCTTGTCCGAACGGAAGGGAAATATGTATGCTTATAGGAGGCCGTTTGTTTCCCTTTGGCTGGGCAAAATAAGCAGGTATTGCATAAAATACAGATTGCTTCTGCTTGCTGGTCCTGGGGAGGGAGCCATTGAACTTACTCCATCACGTGCCTGTGAGCAGTATAATTTCATAAAGCTGGTGGGCTCCATATGCCTTCATTTGGACATCCTTCCTCTTGGGGCTATGAATAAATACAACATAAAAATGTGTGTTGCTCAGGTTCTGGTTGCTGCATGTTTTCTAGGTGACAATGAAAAGGTTTTGGAGTAGCTAGTTTCATGGGCATGGTTTGAAGCAGCAGCAGGAGAGATCATAGAATAGTTAGAGTTGGAAAGGACCTTAAGATCATCCAGTTCCAACCCCCCTGCCATGGGCAGGGACACCTCACACTAAACCATATCACCCAAGGCTCTGTCCAACCTGGCCTTGAACACTGCCAGGGATGGAGCATTCACAACCTCCCTGGTCAACCCATTCTAGTGCCTCTCCACCCTCACAGTAAAGAACTTCTTCCTTATATCCAATCTAAACTTCCCCTAAGTTTTAACCCATTACCCCTTGTCCTATCACTACAGTCCCTAATGAAGAGCCCATGCCTGTTGTTTTATGATTGCTTTGCAGTGGTAGTCTGGACCAAGGGCAGTTTTTAATATTCAGGTGTGAAGCACAAATTCTCATTTGTCGCAGTTTAAAAGAAGACCCGAGTCCAGGATAACCTCCACGTTTCCAGCTTGGTGGTACCAGCAGGTCCCACTGCTGCTGCTGCACCTCCTGGGCAAGCCACAGCATGATGATGGTGGCTGATCTGCTCCAGCCATTGGGCTTGTGGTCTTCCAAAAGCAGTGGGCTAGAACGGTCTTTTAAGAGCTTTCTTGTCATTTGGGTTGTTCCCATTCACACCACTATGTCTGTGGAGCTTGTTGTCCTGTAGCTAGGACCTCTGGTATAGACAGTGCTGGGAGATATCAAGGATGGAGGAGCTTCAGGATTGCCTGTGGTTGAACAACCAACTCAGACTTAATGTGGAGACCCTGGGGGCTAGGCAGATCGCGGTTGAACTTGCAGATGCAACCAGTGTGCTAAAAAATCACCTTGCATACAGACTTTGATCTGGAAACCCAGTGACACCTTTTGATACCTGGATTGTTGCAGTAGCGTTTCAGCTTGGGCTCTCTTTTGCTTTTGCTGCAAACCAACCCTCAGCACCTTAAGGCTTTGGGAGCTGGTGCAGTCCATGTGGTCCCTATGGCATCACTACCCAGCACCAACAGTGTCCTGGTAAAAACACGTCACCACCCCTACAGGCAGAAAGGCGAGAGGTTGAACTCATACTGAAATGGTTATTTCAGCCAGAAATAGAAAAGGGGGTAACAAAATAATATACTGTGACCATTAGGGTGCGATCCTGCCATCACAATATCGTTTTCCTCATTTTTTATCTTTATTTTTCATGGTTGGCTTAACAATTGAAAGGCTGCGCTGCGCTTCGGTTTTTCCAGTCTGCTGCGTCGTGTGACCCCGGTGACTCCGAGTTAAGCCTCATTATATAATGGCGGGGTGTTTTTTTGGAAAACCTCCATTTAATCCTTTTGGAGCAGAATTTGCTGGGGGGGGGGCTGTGGGGTGGGTGTTGTTTTGTGTTGTTTTGTATCGTATCGTCTTGTTTCCCCTCCTCTCCCTGCTGCCTACCCCTTCCCCGCGGGCGCGCTGGAGGCGTCAGGATGGGAGCAGGGTCCTTTCTTCCTTTCTTGGGTTTTTATTTTTTTTTTCTTTATTTTTTTTCAGAGAAAAGAAAAAAAAAAAAAGGAAAAAAACCCAAGGTTTATTTTCATTTGCTTGGGTTACAGCGCCTTTCCCCGCCGTCGGGGGGAAGGACTACGTGATATGCAGCAGGTATTTTGTGAATGGAGCACAACCCTGTGACTCCCTGTCGCTCGGCCGAAGGGGGAGGCAGGGGAAGGAGAAAGAAAAAAATAAGAACTAAAAAACCACCACCCAGTGACTCCATCTGACTCGTTTTGGCTGGAAAACTTTTTCAGCGCCGTGGTTCTTAAGCCAGGAGGAAGCTTTCTTCTGGCCCAAGAACAATAAAGGGGTCAGCAGCCTGATCCTCCCTCCTACACCCTCTTCCTTCCATTGTGAGGGGTCTGTGCAAATATCCAGGGCTGCTTCTGCTGGGGCCTGAGGGACCTGAGCTGCACATGTGACATTAAAGAGAGACGCTGCGAACTCAGTAATCTGGAGCTGTGAAAGGAAAAAAAAGGAAGAAAACACAAAATGAAGTCTCCGAGGTGCTCTGTTTCTGGTGTAGCATCGCGCACGGAGAAGGTACCAATGAGAAGTTCTCATGGTAAGAGGAAATCTGTCCCCTGACCATGCATAGCAGCTCCTCCACAATGCCACAGCCACATCTTCCACAGTGTCTACTTGACAAGTGGCCAAATCTCCACAGAGAGCCGATGAACCCTCGTGTTAAGTTTCATTTCTCTGGTTGTCCAAGATGGGGCATTTCTGCTGCTCTCCTGTGTGCTGGTGGTGTCTGGTCTCCAGCGAGGATGGGGTTGAAGAAGGCACAGCCATTTGCCATGTTGTGCTTGCTCCAGGGATTGACCACCATCTGGCAGCACTCGGATTCTCAATCTGGCACCTTTAATGATGTGCCTGCTGCTCCTCAAAAGCATATCACAGACCATGCAATTCCGACACAGCAATCCGTGGACAAAAGTCTTTGGAGAAGTGCTGTGGTGATCTGACCCACAGCAGTGTGCCCACCAGTCCTGTCTGTCATTAAGGCAGCCTGCATCTCTCTGTTGGGGACGGTTGTAGACAATCAGAGGGCTGCTGTGGTTTCTGTGAATCCAGAGCAATCACAAAGTGTGCAAACCATGCTACCATGAATTACGACACCTTTTTCAGGTGGCATTTGATATCTGCCGGGCTAGATACCACCTGCCTTGTGGCCTTCTGCGAGAACGCAATTCAATGCTGTAAGCCATATCATGCACTGAAGATCTGATTCATTTGCCAGAGGGAGACTGGACGATGCTCATCAGCTTGTAGGAACCCACCTCTTTCTATTTTTTCCCTTTCTTTTTTTACACAACAACCAGCTAACATCAAGTGTGACCTCCTCTCACTGTGTTCCAGGCTGTTGGACCTTGGCACCAAGCAGTCGCATGAATCATGACGGTGATTCTGCCGTAAGGCAGTTCCTGTCGTTATTATCTCCTCGCTGTGTCGATAACGCTGTGGTGGCGATGGTCAGGATTTCCTCGCACTACAGAGCTTTCCTGAAGATCAGCTCTGCGAGCGGTGGAGGAAGTAGCCGTTACGAGATTGCTCCTGGCTGCTCAGAACTGGGTGGCCAACTTCAAACGTACGTGCGACCTGACATGATCTGAAGAGCACGGCAGTGGCTCCTCTTTCCTCCCGTCCACTTTGTCAGCGAAGGCGGGTGGGAGCTCCTCTTCTGCAGATGAAGAAGCAAGACCAAACCTGGTTATGGAAAACTGGCAACGGAGATGGGGATGTTGTCCCCTGTCTTGCCTGCTGTCCCAAGAGCATGGTAGGAACACTCATGGCCAGGGAGAACTTCATGGTCTCACATCCACACCTCTTGCAGTACCACAGTGTTGGGACTACAAGAACTACAGGGTCCTATAGTTGAAAGGAAAACTGGGTTTTGTTCAGTTTATAAATGCTTATGCAAACAGATTTGTTATTTAAACTCATTTACACATGCCCTTGTTTGAAGGTAAAAAGCAGACAAGCTGCAAGTTCTTTTAGCCTTGGTATTATACTCTTTTCTACTGGAGCATCTAGCTCCAGGATTTCAGTGGTGTTTCCAAGCAGCATAGCTATTCAGGTAATAAATTATAATTACACGGGCTATCTTGACCTTGGTGGAGGGCAGGTGGAGTGTGACTGGCTTTCAAATACAGCTCATCTGCTGCTCTTCCTTGTCTAGAAGAAGAAATAGTGCCCACCTCCCCAGGGCCAGCACGCCACGAAAATATGTCACAATTAGCTACAAGGGGAGCTAATTAGAGCATTAGGGGTGGAGCTCGACTACTGACCATCCTGCTGTTCCTGTCTGCAGTGGAAGCAGGGCGCCTTGTTTGGCTTCATAATTTTGCATACAAAACAGGATTTGAATGTGTTCTGCCAGTCCTCAGCTTCTGAGAGCTGCTGGTTCAGGAAGGGCAAGACTGTTGGCCCTGCCCTTCTTCTAGGAGGTCTATGGTAGCTTTCCTGACACGAGATTGGATCATAACAGAAGGTATTTCGGCAGTGCAGAAGTCTTTCTGCATGTGAAAATTGATGATCTAGTGGTCGTCTACAGTGGTTTTCAGTTTGGATTGAGTACTCCAGGCATCTTTCACAGGTGCTTTTCCAAAGATAGGTGATTATTTAGTGCTGTTGCTATGGGTAACACAGGTAAATAAGATGATCATGCCCTGGTGGGAAGGACTTGAGTTCAGGACCGTATGATTATGCAGCTGAGAATGGTTAGAAGTGAATTAGATGGGGATGGGTAAAGGATAGGAGTGGGACTTGGTGATGTTCCATTAAGCCCCTGTCGAGTCTGGGCAAGTTGCTTCTCCTTTGTGAGAGCAATCTTACTGCTAGAGAAATCAGCAGCAAATCTTCATCTTCTGTGTCCATGTTTCCAATCTTCTGCTCATCTGTTTCGTCTATAAGATCCAAGCCTTGCCTGCGTTGCTTGTTCGGAGTGGTTGCCTCTCTCTGCCAAGAGGGCTTTCACTATGCCAGACCTGCACATGTGCCCATAGCCAACAAGGCCATAGCATTGATAGATGCAATTGAAATAAAGTTAAAAAGCTCCTATGAAAGGGCATGGAAGGCAAAAAGACAGTTGTGCAAGTGACCTTTAGAAGCTGTTTGCCCTCTCGGAGTATTCCCTGTTGAGTGCTGCGCTTGCTATGGGGGAGAGCACGGTGGTTTCATGGATTTTGTGTTACCACGTGTCTCTTCTTCCCCCATGTCCACCAAAAGGCTGTTAAGATCTTAACATGTGCAGAGAGCCACATCCAGGGTCAAGGTGTAAGGAGGCGCCTGCCCTGAGAGCTGAGGACTGTGGTGTCTGGGGCTGTAGGAGTCTCTCTGGGTTAGGAGCTGTGTACAGTAGGAGCAGTCATCAGCCTCATCTTACGTGCGCCTCGTCTCACTGGTTAGGATCGTTTCCCTCATGGAAACCATCAAGAATTTCCGTTATTTCCTTTCCTGAGGCTTTGTTTGGGTGGGGATTTCTGGAAGGTATTTCACAGGCAGGTATAATTAAAGAAAGACATGCTTTGCCTGGAGGCTAGACAAGGTTTCTTTAAAGCCAAGCTTTTAGTGTGGTGGCAAAACAGAAACTGTTTGTTGCCTGGTCTGATGGAGGGGAGGTTGGGGAAAGGGGGGAGCTAATCAGCTGGGAATCATCCCAGTTAAACGCTGCACACCAGGGTTAAGGCCCTTATCCAGCAAATCCTTGAAATATGTGCTTAATTTTAAGTCCCCCTGACTTCAATCTGTTTACTCTTGTGCTTAACTTTAAGCATGTGCCTAAGTGCTCATCTGGCTGAGGGCCAAGGCAAATAGTAGACTTAGGAGCAGATTCACATGAAGTAAATGCTTTACTGAGCCGAAGTCCCATGGGACAGCGGATGCTATAGCAGGTCTGGGATGATGGAAGCGGATGGTGCTATGTATTCTAGCCCTGTCAGGTTATTCAGCATTGGGTACCATGGACCTGGGGCTGTGCTTGCCTTATGGGGAGTGTCCTAATAGTGTAGTGTCTAAATGGGTACCTTAATTTCAGTGTCAATATTTCCTGTTCTGAAGGCACCAGCCTCACCTTTAGCCTTGTGTATACCACAAACACAGTCTGGGGAAAAAACATGCAATTTTTTCCTCTGAATTTGGAGAGAGGAACATTTTATTGAAGAAACATAGCCATGCTTTTATCTTCATAAAATGATGATGATACAACATCAGAAGAGGAAGGAGAGCATGACCTGACTAATAAATCTTCATAGGAATTTGTGCGGCTGCATTAACACTTACAACAAAAAGGATTCCTGTATTAGCACAAGCTTTTATAATGGCTTTATCTTCTTCTTTCCTGTTCCAAACTAATTCCTGAAAGCCTTCTTTTAATCCCCCTTTTGCTCATCCAGCCTGGACTTCTTAGAATTGCAAAGGCATTTTTATTCTTTATTTTCAACCTATGAATGACAGCACTTAAAGCTAATAACTGGAGCCGTGGCAGGCATGAAAATGGAAAGCCTCCCTCAGAAAACAAGGTCTGTGTTTTCTGAAAACACCACTACCAGGGGTTAAGGGAAATCTGCAGCTGGAACAAATACAGCGCTCATCTAACTTCCTCAATAACTCTGCTGGAGGAGCGGGCAGTTGCCAGACGAAGGAAGCGTGGTTAGCCATGGAGTCTTTGAATGCTGCTCCGTTTCCCCCTCAAACCCATGGAATTTGTATTAACCTCCAGCTTTCCTTAGCTGGTGGGAATTTGTTTTAATTTTTTCTTAACACAAGGAAGAGCTTCGCTCTTGTTGCTTGGGTTTAGCGGAGGAGATGGTTCTGCTCCTCACACGGCGTTCTTGCTGGCAAAAGGCCATGGATGTTAAATGAATAGTTTTTGGCAGTGATAACAAGAGAAAGGCTGAGGCTGCCAAGCACAGAGACACAGGCATCTGATGACTTGGTTTTGGGAAGGGCAGGCTTGAGCCATCCCAGCTCGCTGGGTTGTCTCTTGATTCCAGCAGGGATGCAGGCAGGAGCAAGGAGCACACATGCCTTTAGCATCTTGTACATGGGAATAACTACATACAGTGTGCAAAGAGCAGTGTGTCGGTGAGCATGTCTAAAACTGCTTTTGGTGAGGTATTTGGCTACCTAATTTAGGTAGAGCCATAGGAGGGCTGCTCAGGTGAACATGGAACATACTTCAGAGCCGCCTTAGAATCATGTAATAAACTGGGTTGGTTCCAACTGGGCTGATTGCATCAAGTCCAACCATTGCCCATCACTGCCAAGGCCACCACTAACCCATGTCACTGAGGGCCTCATCTCCATGGTGTGTGAACACTTGCAGGGACGGTGACTGCAGCCGTGCCTTGGGCAGCCTGTTCCAATGCCTGAGCACGCTCTGGGGAAGGAATTGTTCGTCAGCTCCATCTAAACCTGCCCTGGTGCAGCTTGAGGCTGTTTTCTCTTGTCTTATCACTTGTTGCTTGGGAAAAGAGACCAGGCACCTCCTGTCTCCATCTTCAAAGGCCCTGAAGGCATAGCATCTGTAGGGTGCTTATAGCTGCAGTAGTGATGGTGGCATGCAGGTGTTCTGGGCAGAGAAGAGAGTTGACTGAATGGACATGGAGGATGTGCTGGTTGCCAGAATTCTCATCTTCGGCAGCAAGTGGTTTGGTGACCACTTCCAAGTTGCTCATCATGGGATGCATCTGTGGTTTTCCTGTCACGCCTCTTTCTGCTCATTGGTCACACGACTCTCAATGGCTCCTATCTCAGACCTTTCCCAGCTTCTGGAGCTGAGCCTATCACATGGACACAATCCTGCCAGCAAGCAGGGCACCAAGGAAAGTCGGAAACAGCTGAAAAACCCCATCCGGGAGGGGCAGCATGGCCTGAGTAAGCAAGGTCTTTGGTGCCAATTGTGTGGCGTATGGAAATGTCTGGGAGTTGGGTTGGTTAGTTGAGTTTCGGTTCTGATTCTTATAGAATCATCTAATCATTTAAGTTAGAAAAGACCTTTAAGATCATCAAGTCTGACTGTTAACCCAGCACTGCCAAGTCCACCGCTAAACTATATCCCAGAGCATCACATCTATATGTCTTTTAAACACTTCCAGGAATGGTGACTCCACCACTTCGCTGTGCAGCCTGTTCCAATGCTTGACAACCCTTCCAGTGACGAATTTTTTCCTCATATGAATTCTAAATCTAATCTTCCTGTCCTTGCTTGGTTCTGATGAATGCGTGAAGGTGCATTCCTCTGGCCAACGTGAAATGAATTGAAGGGGCTTCACCCAGCTCCTGGCAGTCATCACAAAAGCAGTCGTAACTCATGCTTTCACTGCCAGTGCCTTTGGAGTTGTCGTGGTTGAGATTTACAAGACACAGAAGAGCATATATGGCCATTTTTCTGCCTGTTCTGCAGCAGCTTTAGATAAAAACCAAGTTTTTCAGGATTACTTTTTTGGTGGAAATGACAGACCTTTTTCCAAATGTCACATTTGGAGACTGCTGTAAGGGAGCTGCAAGCATGCTTTCCTTACTTGTCCTTGTTTTACTGTTCAAAGTATTCCATGGCTCCCAGAGGTCTGCAGAGCATCAGTGTAATTAATATATGATGTGATATGATTGATACTCTGTGGCAAGTGCACATGTTTTCTGTGCTTGTCCCTGCATTAAAACCCATTACAGCAGGAGGAATCTTAGTCCTCGATGCATAAAAGGAAAATCCTGGGAGGGAGCAGATGGACACTCAAGTAGCAGTTTCTTCCACCCAGGCACAAACTGCCAGTAACCTGGCAAGGAGAAAGTCAAGCCCTTGTGTTGCACAGCCCACACTCCTGCAAAGGAATGGGACTTGTCAAAGGGAAGAATGAGGCTTTTATAGGATTAAACTGGTGTTTGCACATTGGGGTATTTTTCAGACTGGGGTGGCTGCGACATGGGATCCTCACTTGCTCTTTTTGGGCTGAGCTAGACTAAGCAGAGACTTCAGAAAGGAGAGAAAACATCTCTTTGTGGTATAGTCCTGGGGAAAGAGTGTTGGCTGTGTCTTCGGCCAACTGCAAGCAGGGATAGCTGTTGTGTGAATATATTTCCAGCACAATACGAGGAGCTTGGAGGCAGAAAGGACAGTGATACACTGCACAGCTTTCTTTAGCTATGAAGGTCTACAGGAAAGGTCCACTACTGGACCAAGAGAGGCTGTCACCACCATGACCCTATTAAAGCTGATGGCAAACTCCCCTTTTGTTTCGGTGGTGTAGTGTATGATCACAGTGATATGGATCAGGGCAAAAAATGGTCGTTGACTTATTAAGTGCTGCCTGCGATCTGAGGATATTGCAAAGCATGATGCACTTAGGCGGCCTCCAGTGGGAAGTGCCAAAGGCTGAGCAGCAACAAAGTTCTCCAAGAGCCTCTGGATCTACCCACACTGAAAGGAAAGAGAAGCCACATCTTATTTCTAATGGTGTGAAGTTATCACTCCGCAAATAAGAGGTATCATCACTGTTGGACTGCCCCAACTCCTGGGAGCTTGCAAGAGCTGGAGCTGCTATGGGCTGAGACTGTCGTCCACTAAAGAGAAGAAAATCTATGGGGACTCGGTTCTGGGGGATGGCACAAATCATAGAACCACAGACTGGTTTGTGTTGGAAGGGACCTTGACGTCATCCAGCTCCAACCCCTGCCATGGGCAGGGACACCTTCCACTAGAGCAGCTTGCTCCAAGCCTCTGTGTCCAACCTGGCCTTGAGCACTGCCAGGGATGGGGCAGCCACAGCTTCTCTGGGCACCCTGTGCCAGTGCCTCAGCACCCTCACAGGGAAGAATTCTTCCTTATGTCTAACCTATAACTAAACCTTAAAGTCCCTTCTAATGCAAACCATTCCATGATTCTATGATTCTATGAATATTCAGGAAAAGCTCTTCAGAGCAACGCAGCGCTTTCTCAGGATGAGCTTAGGCCACAACCCACATACCAGGTGTGGTGCCTCCTGGTCACAAGTAATGTGGGAGGTATTTATTCCAAAAATTAGCTGAAAAAGGCTCCCTTTTCTAGGGAAAAGCAAACACAAGTCACCAAAGCTATTTATTTTAGTGATTCTTAAATGTTCTGATTTGAGGACTCCAAGCAGCGGTGTGGCTATATCTATATTTACTGGATAAATGTATTTATTTATGGATGGGATTCTTTACTTCTGACAGTAAAGTTTGTTTTTAAGCCTGACCGGGGTAAAGGAAATACATACAAATAAGCAATAAACCTAAACAACACTAAAATAACATCAGTTAAAACAATTAGAGTTACTTCCACTCACAAAGTATTGTTCCCATTTTGCTATAACATGGGAAAAAAATCCGTTTCCTAAGTCAGCTTGTAACTGATTTTGGATTTGCGGATCCTTGTAACAAAAGGGGATTTCTTTTGTCTGTTATTTATACTCTTCCTATGGCACCGTGTGTCCGTGTCGGTGTGTCTGGAGCACCCTGTTTCAATGTGCAGTGCTTCCAGCCTATCCCCATCTCTGTGGCTTAGATGGGGCTTGGTGGCACCAGTTGGGCTCTTCTCCCTGCCCATCCTGGTTGCACTGATTGTGTGTGTGTGTGTTTGCAGAGGCAGCTCCTCCTTAGGAGACTTTGTCCTGGATTTTACAGTTTTATTATCTATGAATTATGTATAATTCAGGAGCTTAGGGGCCTGGAGTTAAAAATAGACCCCGGAAGACTCTCTGTCAGTAATCAGCAGAGCACTGAGGAAGGTTCAGGGTATGTTTCGCTTGGGATCCTTTGCCTAATTATTCTAAAGCTTTAATTGCATTTGCATCCTTCACCCCACACAGGGAGTTTCACACTGGGTTGTTCTGCCATTCTGTGTCTCTTTTGTTTCATCCCAGAGCTGGATGCAGAGGGATGAGGTGGGATAACTTAGTTGCCACCAAGTATTTAATGCCATCTTAAATGCTAGTGTACTTCTGTCCGCGCGTTCACTCTCTGCCGGGAGCTGATAACAAATGCCAAGGAAAGGCAGCGAGAAGATAATCTAAATGATACTTCTTCAGGTCTGGGATTGCAAGTATGGAGTCATTAAAACACCTGTCATTTTGTGAGATGAGCTATATCTATAGACCAGTATTAATGTTCAGCAAGTGGGAATCCAGCAGGTTGCATCCTTAGAGCATCATGGGAACGCAAAGCCCTATAGAGAATAGTGTCAGTCATTTTAATGGTAGGTAAAGAGTGCTGTTCAGCTGTGACAGTCCTATTGCTCCTCTGTTCCACCCCTCTTCTTTTGGAAGAAGTCTCCTTTGAGGTGCTCCTCACTGAGGCATGCCTGCTGCAGCTACATGCTCAGCCTTTGCTGGTGATGTATGATTTATGGTGTGCTCCTCAAAGATGCATTTAATCAGGAAATCCTCCAAACCGGGACATCTCCCAAGAAACAACTTCCTATGCCTCCTCTTTGAGGCATGTTGCGCCATGCCGTGATTCATCTGGCAAGCACATCCTACTGTCAAGGTCTCACAGAGCACCTCTTCTCCACCATGGGACTTGTCGGATCAGTGGTGGTAAAGCCAGGGGAGTTTTGCTCCTTTTCCAGCTCCCACGTTGCTGGAAGCTAAGTCCTGTTTGCCAGCCCTGTAGTTTAATTTAGCCTTGGCTTCAGTGACTGAAGTTGAAGAGAGTCCTTGGAGTTTGCCAGGCTTTGTGCATGCTGTGTTGTGGGTGAGGAGCGATGGGAGAGCCACAACAGTGAAGTGCTGTGAGGATTTACCTGCGTTTCATCTTGGGTGAGGAGTATTTTGTAATGTTGTTGCACTTTCCTATTCCATTGATGTTGAGCACCGACAGATTCCTTTTTCAAAAGCAGCTATTATTACAAGCACCTTCCAGGAAAAAATGAATAGCTTGCAATTTGAGGGAACAGATTTATCACTTAAATTCTAACAGAGAGAGGAAATCGTTTCCAAGCAGCTTCCTGACATCATTTTGTGTTCTTCCATGGCTTCCAAAGCAGGTCAAGGCTTTGGTTTGTGCCTCTCCTTTCAGGAGGTAAAGAATTCCCCTTGTGTAAGAGAGGAGAGTGGCCAGCGGACCAGTGGGAGTTCCTGGAAGGGGAAGCAGCAACAGTAAGTGGTCTCCAAGGAGATGCTCTGCTGGAAGTTCCCACAGGACTCGTGTGTTGATAAACGCTGGCCTTGGGTGGTGGGGATGATACCAGTAGGGAGGTAGCAGCTCCTTTGCCATGTTTTTGATGTGCAGTGAGATGGGTGTGCTGAGTATTGGCACATTCAACCGCATAAGCACCACACGTGCAGGACCTGCACAATAAAAGTTAAATATAGCTTCAGGTCTTTGCTGTCGGCACGGATAATCCATCCTATAGGCAGATGAAAGCCTTATCTCAGGGTACTGGAGGTCACTGGGTTGGTTTCTGTGGATCATTTCTGGAATCACAATACATTTATTTCTTTCAAGGTTCTTCTGTTCCCTCTGCTCAGGCAGATGGGGCATCCTCAGGGCTGCCCTCAACCAGCCCCACCTCACCCCATCCACCTCCCTGGAAAGTAAATCCCACCCTGAACTTTGTGTGCGATAAAGGCGAGTGAAACTCCCAGTGCCTACCGAAGGCCTAATAACCTGTTTGTTCAGTTCAGGCCTTCTGCAACCATTTGTTTAAGATAAGCAAGGGCGGAGATGTTCCTTAAGGGCACAAAAGGCTCTTGAGATACAAAAGCTCATGCAGACTGATCCTTTGATATGGCCTGATCATTTCTTTCTCTCATCAACCCAGCACTGGGGTATTTTCCGTCGGTCCGGTGGCTTTGCTCAACCTTTTGTTCACTCAGGGTTTCAGTGTGGCTGTTTCAAGCATCTTTGTCTCCTTGACCATTGTTGTGCTGGAAGTGTTTCTACGGGGAATGTCTGTGTAGGAGGCTGAATGAGTGGGTATGAGTGAAGACAGTCACTTCATGGAGTGAGGTTTCACATCTCAAGTCAGGCTGCATTAGCCATGAAGATCATGATGATGAAGCAATGGACCCCAACCTTCCATAGCCCCTAGAGTCTTTGTGAAACACCCATGAATTTGGCCACCCCAGGCAACAATTGCAGTTGAGAAGTGCAGAAGTGGAGAAGAAGGAGACTGCAGGTTGCTCCCAAATAGGACCATCCCTTTTGTAAGGCAGTTTTTGTCAGATGCCGAAGGAGTCCCTGGGGTTTGCTATCTGAGGGGGGTCACAGAAGGAGCAGAAGCAGAAGAGCCCCTGCCTCGTTTCTGCTTAGTGATTTGCCATGTGATTTACTGTCACTGGTGAAAGAAGCAAATCTGGTGCCTTCCTACAGCATCTTCAGCTGATGCTGCTGCAGAGGAGGCAAGAGAAAAGGGATAGTAAAGCTCCTGCTCGTAGCAGGCTGGTCCTGCTCTTCTTCCTCGTGTCCCTCTCAGGCCAGTACCCTGCAGATTACTGAGCTGAGATGTGGCATGGAGTGCCTCAGGAGAGGGATGTTGCTGGCCAGAGGCAGGTATCAGTGAAGGGAGAGGCAGAGGCTTTTAGGTTGCTGCACATTGCCAACAAGATCTTGAAAGCTTTTTACTTGTTCTTTCATTAAACTTTGATGTAAATGGGTCTGGGACAGCCCAGAAAGCTGCCGGCTTTCCGGATTCCCACAGGCAGATGGAGGGGGTTGAGGCTGGACAGACACCTTTGTTAGGAAGGTAAAGCACTTAACAGTGCACATAGGCATCAGACCCACTCCCCTCTGCCATCTTGTCTGCAGCAGTTCCAGTAGATGACGGACTCCCCTTGGTTGGCCATATGATAGTGGCCTAAGCTTGCCACGCATGACATTCCTTCTTCTCCAAGAGCTGATTTTCCCAAAACATCTGAAAATGAATCTGCACATCACAACATATTTGATCTCTAGAGGGCTGGCCCAGAGAGCAGACCAGTCCTGAACGCCCCTTGTTTTCCAGAGTGATTGGCCTTTCCTCTTAGAGCATGCATGTTTATGATTTAAACTTGTCTTACACATACACGCATTAGAGCTCCCATGGGCTTCTCAGGTTCTGCTCCAAGCTTCCCACCGTGTAAACCGCAGAGTGTTTAGCTCCAAAATTGAAAATTACCTCTATTAGCAATCTGTCCTCAGACCATGGGCTCCTTGTTCTTTGCTTTTCCCACACCCGTTGCTTCCAGAACCAGCAGCATTGAGGTGTTGATTTGCCACGTTCTTCTCCAGCCACTTGGCGAATAAATAGAGAGAGACCAAATGTGATTTCGCTGCCCACTGAGAAGTTGCAAACCTGCCTATGAAAACCATGAGCACCTGGGCTCGATGGTGTCCTCAGGACCAAGCAGGAGCAAAACCCATCTCTGTTGTGTAGGTCTTGTAGACTGGCTGTGGAGCATAGCATGGTCTTCTGCCTTGCCAGATATTTCTGTTTGGCTCTGTTGAGGGATTTCAGCATCATAAAGCATGTGTCCACTGAAAAATGGAAGAGCTGTATTTCAGATCCATGTTGTCCTTATTGAAGGCACTTCCATAGCTGTCCTGCATGACCCATGGTGGGGAGCAGCCTCCACATGAACCCAAGAGCCATGTCATCGCGCCCCCAGGACTCTGGCCTGTCAACATCCACCCATCACCCTCAGTCTTCTCCAGCCACTCCACCCTTCTTGCAAGCTGCTGATATTTCCTTTTACATCAGCTTGCTGCACAAAAAGAGTCAACTTCTCTCCCTTCCAAATTTAGCTCTGTTTAGGCACCAAAATAGACAAGAGTAGGGATTGGTGACGGGCTTTTTCCAAAACATTGTCTCACGACGGGGACTAAGGAAGGCAACTGCTCAGCTGGAGAAGGGAGATGCTTGATTTTCTTAACGGGGACACAAAGTGCTCCACTGCTCTAGTCACAGGCAGTGTCCAGGAGTTCTCCTTGGATTAGGAGCCTTATTCCCATGTAATTAATCCGTCATCCCAGTGCTGTCTGCTGCTGGTGGACAGAGGTCTGAGGAAGCATGGGGATGCTCTGCAAAGAGGACGTGCAGCAATACACCACCATATGTATGGTTTCTAGTTGGAAAGAGCAGCTCCTGAGACTCAGATGAAGGCTTCACATTGAGGAAATCAGTGCTTTAGGTCCTTGTGTTCTGCAGGGATAGTTTCGGTTTTCCGGGGTAATTGTATTTGCACATGTCTGCAGTGCAGCTTAAATTCTTAAAATACCCCAAGCTTTAACCTGCTGTGGTAGTACAAGATTTGGAAACAGCCTTCCTGAGTGTTGTTCTATGTTCAACCTGATTGCCTAAACTAGCTTGGCTGCTGTGGTTGGGCTGTGTGTGTCTGCTCCCTCCCTTCCTTTTCTCGTTTGGTTTGATACCCATTGGCCACTTTCAAGTAAATTGTCAGAAGAACACAGATCTTGGAGATATTAAGCCCCCCCCCTATGCATTCAGTGAAAATAAGGGACGAGGAAGACTCAAACCACAGTCCCTCAGTGGTGGAGAACGCTCAGTATGAGTCTAAGCTATTAGCCATCAAAGATGCCATACAGAATGAACCACGAGTTGTTCGGCTGCAGGAGAACCAAGTCAGACTTGGTGAGACCTTAACTAGTCGAGAACCCAGCCACCAGAGAGCAGGTTGCCAGCTTTCCCTACTCCCAAACTAACTCATAGTCAAAGATGGGCTGTGTGTGAGTGGTGAGATGAGACACAGGGAACATGAGGAGAGCTCCTTCTGCCGCTGGGTGCAGGGACATGAGCAGAGGATAACAGAGCAATGCACATCACTGAGCAGATCCTTGCTGGATAAGCAGATCTGCAAGAAAGCTAAGGCAAATCATGTTGCAATGGCCCCTGTGCCTTTGCTATGAGGGATTATGTAGGATGCTGTGGCTGGTGTGGCACATCTGGGTATTAGGTAGTTTTAGTGGGAGAAGGACAGTTTGGCCACTGAGAGTGGTTGCTACTCTTGAACATGCTTTCTGATGTCTGTGCTAGACTGTATGATCATGGTGCATCTGGTTTCCTCTGGAAGAGTTAAAAGTGAAGAAGAAGGTTAGAAGAGAAACTGCCTTCTCAGGAAGAGCAAGACTATGTCCCCAAAGCAGGGCTCAAGTCATAGAATCGCAGATTGGTTTGGGTTGAAAGGGACCTTAAAGCTCATCCAGTTCCAACCCTTGCCACGAGCAGGGACACCTTCCACTGGAGCAGCTTGCTCCAAGCCCCTGTGTCCAACCTGGCCTTGAACACTGCCAGGGATGGGGCAGCCACAGCTTCTCTAGGTACATGGGGACATGCAAGCCAGCAGCAGGACTTACCCAGGGGCTTGGCGAGTTCTGCATTGTTTGAAGTCTGAAAGAGGGAACATCTCCAAAGTGGAAGGCTCCAGCTGCTGTGGGAGCTGTAGGGTCACTGCAGGTTCTCCAGGCTCTGTGTAGATGGCCAGCATGGATGGTCACAATAAACCCTGTTGGTCTTGAACTTGGGGATGCCTCCTGTGGTCCGCAAGCCTGAGTTCATTACCACCCACAGCAACTCCTCCATTAGATCTTGAACCAGAGCAGCTAAAAATGTTACTATCTCACTAACCGCTACTAAAATTAACAGTCATTTTGAAGGCTCTTTGGTGTGTTATGTTGTCATGCCAATGTGACAAAGCTGCTGCTCGATGAGATGTGTTCCCACCCAGCGAACCTTGCCTTGCCCTTGCCCAGGCTGCTCCCTCGTGGCCCCTCATGTGTGGTGATTCACCAGCAGCGGCTGGAGCTCCGAAGCTAAGATAGATTGGGATGGAAATAAAAGGAGAGACTTTTACAGGGCTTTTATTGCCAGCCGGGAGAGTACAAAGCTGCATAAATAAAATTCATTATGGATATGACAGCTCTGCGGTCCCTGGAAAATAAATAATACTTTGCACTGGCATAGTGCCTTTCATCCAGGAACCTCAGAGCTCTTTGCTCACATTAATGAAGACTCATGATGCCCATAGTAGGATGGTAAATACAGCATCCCCCTTATCAGATGAGCATACCAAGTCACAAAGTCGGCACCTTCAGTGGAGAGACAACAAGTTTGAGTTACACAGAGTTCTTCAACTGGGTTCGCTTGGGCAAGTCATTTAACATCCTTGTCATCTCAGCTCTTTCCAGTAAGGTGGATACCACCTGTGCTGTCCACAGGGGTAGCAGTAGTGGAGAGACTCAATGAGGTGCTTGTGATGTGGTCATTGACTTGCTAAAGGCATTGTGGCACAGCCCCAGACAACCTGCAAGCTGTGGCTCATGTTGGCTTGCTCCAGTATCCTCAAAATGCTGCTGAACATCATCCCTTCACTGGTATTTTTACAGCTGGGTTTTAGATAAATATATAAACACAAAGGAAACAACACAGTGAAAGGCAAAGAGCCCGGGCTGGAGAACAGCCCTGAGGAGAAGGCCCTGGGGTGTTGGGTGAGGAGAGGCTCCCCATGACCCGGCTTCAGAGAGCGCTTGAGCCCAGAACCCCCCCGTGTGCTGGGCTGCACCCCCAGAGCGTGAGCAGCAGCTCAGGGAGGGGATCCTGCCCCTCTGCTGTGCTCTGGGGAGACCCCCCCTGCAGTCCTGATCCAGCTCTGGGGCAGCAACACAAGAGGGACGTGGAGCTGTTGGAGCGAGGCCAGAGGAGGCCATGGAGATGCTGCGAGGGCTGGAGCAGCTCTGCTCTGGAGCCAGGCTGAGAGAGCTGGGCTGGGGCAGCCTGGAGAAGAGAAGGCTTCTGAAGGGGAGACCTTAGAGCAGCTCCAGTGCCTAAAGGGGCTGCAGGAAACCTGGAGAGGGGCTTGGGACAAGGGCCTGTAGGGACAGGCCAAGGGGAATGGCTTGAACCTGCCCGAGGGGAGACTGAGCTGAGCTCTTAGGCAGAAGCTCTTCCCTGTGAGGGTGCTGAGGCGCTGGCACAGGGTGCCCAGGGAAGCTGTGGCTGCCCCATCCCTGGTAGTGCTCAAGGCCAGGTTGGACACAGGGGCTTGGAGCAAGCTGCTCCAGTGGAAGGGGTCCCTGCCCGTGGCAGGGGTTGGAGCTGGATGAGCTTCGAGGTTCCCTTCCAACCCAAACCAGTGATTCTGTTAAAGTGGACGGTTTAGGTACATTGGCACCGTCAGTGTGTACAGCTCTGTCTCACTTTGTGCCCTTCCGTGTTGATGCCTCCTGTATTGTGGAGCTGATCCCTGCTCTCCCCTCTGTTTTACAGGGCTACCACCCCTTGCCTCATGAAGCTGAAATCGCACACACCAAAAAACTGTTCAGAAGGAGGAGAAACGACAGGAGGTAGGTGAAATCTCACTGATGGGGGGGGGGGGTCAGTCTTCTTCATTGTACATCTTCCCCCACTGTCTTCTGGAGTGCATTTGTACAGTACTGGTGTTTATCAGGTCTGGGTTAATGCATAAACCCTTATTTGAGGTTTAACATTCTGAAAATGCAGGGTCTCTGCTTCCTGCTGGTTTGTCTTTTAAATCTGGTATGCATCCTATATTGCTCCAGGACTATCTTAAGGACCTCCTCTTCCCCTTACACTTATTCCATCATAGTCAGATGCCCCCACTTGTGTTAGAAGAGGCAGCTGGCACAGTGTTATCCATAAAAGCTGAGTCCTTACAACATGCTTCCTCTCTTCCTATTGAAAAGCATAATTTGCTGACTTTCAGGGTCACCTGCGAAGTGATATGGTTGGGAAGGCTTTGCAGCATGCCTTGGGTGCCTTCTTTGTAAAGGAGGGGATGTGTTAAATAGGCAGCTGAGTTCCTGTGGCACTGGCAATTTCAATCCATTGAGTTAATTCAGTTGGGTCAATTGGGTATTTAATTGTGTAAATTGCATATTTAATTGTATGAGGGCATCTAGAGTCCTTGATAGGAATTGTGACTATGCTTAAATGAGAAAATAAACAGGGAATAAGGGAGTTAGTTGTACATGCAGCTTTATTTTTGTCAGCGGATTCTGCTGTGGCTGAGACAACACAACGATGGCAATAAAGCATTTCTAAAACTAGGAGTTTGCAGTGTTAATGTGGTCGAACAGGAGGAAAAGTGGCCCATGTTTTCTCCTAGAACGAGCCGAAATCTGTGCCTGAGCTGTGATGCCTCCTCACAGGGGGATTTTCGGGGAAGTACTACAAGCACCTGTAATAGGACTTGGTGTCCTCAAGTCTCCCCATCACTTCTTGACCCACCAACACTTGTGATGCAGTTAACTCTGTGCGTGGCTTTCCCACATTTTACCCAAGCGACCGAAAAACAGCTGAAAAGAGTTTGCTCAGGCATCCTAGAAACATTCTTTTGTGGGCTGGGCAGTTCAGCAGCAGCAGACTCTGTTTTCTCTCCTCTTTGGGGCTCCCTCCTTTTTCCTGTGCGCAATTTAAAAGGCAATTTAGTCTAGTGATTTAGAAATAATAATAATAATAAAAAAAAAGGTCTGATTTCAGCTGGGTCGCAGCCCTGCAATCACCAAAACATGGTTAAAAGCAGGATGAGGTCTGCTTGTGTTGCAAGAGCGAGCTGGGTGGGCTTCCTCACATGCTGCACTGGGCTCCCTGAGCAAAGGCAGCGGAGTTTGGAGCATCCCGCTCCCATTCCAGCTCACCCGAGTCTTCCTTCTCCATCTAAAGAGTGCATAATGCTGTGGGGAAGGAGCCCAAAGGGTCTCCTGCCTGAAGACCATGCCCAAAGCTGTGCCGGACCATAGCCATGGAATTGCGTGTTGGTTCTTCCCTCCCACCTGAAAACCCATCCGGTCCAAGGGACCACACCAGACGTGTACTTCTATTTATTTTTCTTCCTGGTCTCTTCAGATAAACCATCAGCAGACAGAAGTATTCAGCTCCCCTGGGCATCCCTGTCTCCTGCACAGATGGCAAGGATTGATAGCAAAAAAACTGCCTTGGGCTGGGGTTGGAAGATGGTTGGGTGAGATACAGCCCAGACCAAGTAGCACTGGGATAACATCCGAGGAGGAAATACAGAACCTTTAAAGCCCAGTTGATAGGGCATCATGCAACAGGAGACATGAGGCTGTTTCAGCCCTAAGCAGTCATGAATGCAATAAAATGGAAATAGCAGAAGGTATGTGGTCCTGCCTAAATCCTCCACAGACATCCATGGTGGTGTCAAAGCTTAGGCACAAAAACATACTTATTTTAATTGCAAAAAGCTAAGAAGCTCAGATAAAGGGAGCTGGAGGGGAACAGCAGTCTCTTAAATAATCCTTTAAGCAGAAAAGGCATGGTCCCATTCCCTAAGCATTCACTGGGGACCTCAGCAGCTCCTTCTCCGCACAACACATGGTTTGATACTGGGGGTTTTCAGGGTCCCTTTCCCTCTGCAGTGTGTCTGGGACTAAGAAGGGAGTTTTAGTCCTTCTAGTGCTGCTTGAAATGCCCCTAGAGAGCACTCACTCACTCCTTAAAGTTGATTTCAGCAGTATATCAGAGCTCTCAGAATACTTATTTTATGAGAAAAATATGGTAGAGATAGGGAACAAAAGTTAGAAATAAGGAGAAAAAAGGGAATAGGAACAAAACCCCACAAACCCTATACTCTGTTGGAGCACAAACAGGTTACAAAGCTTTTCACACTTTATTGCAGTGCTATTATCTTAATGTCCCAGGCATCATTATGAGGAAGAAAAGCTTCATTTTGGAGCTGGTAGAGCCACACAGGTGGTATACACATCCCTTAAGCTGAGATTTTATGGCCAGAAAAAGAGTTGGGAGTTACAGGGTTTTTGTTACAAACCTCACCTGGATACAGACAGACTCAAAATTGGCTGTGGATGAGGCATCGGAAGCAGTGAGGCTTGGGAAAGGCTGAGCAGGGCCATTTGATGGTGCATGGGTCGGGATCAGGGTTAGGAAGCAGCTCTGAGTGCCTGGACCTAAGGGAGGAAGAGCTGGTTTCTCAGAAAGCGGTTGGCAGCAGCCAGGGATGGATTTGCAAGATCAAAGGGTTTTCCTGATCCACCAGTTAGAAGCAGATGTGGCCCCAAAGCCTTGGTCTGGTTTTCATCAATCAGCTTTCCCCCTTCTCCCTAAGTGGTGAGCACTTGGCACTAATCTGTGCCCCATATCTCAGGAGCAATGGCTGTATGTGGTGCACCAGCCCTCCCAGCCCAGGATCCCCCTCATCCAAGAGGGATGCTGACACATCCTGGGTGACCATGGTGGGCATCCTGCCATGTGGAGGAGTCACCACTCACAAGTATACATCCAGCTTGGGTTGAGGAGCCAACCCATGCTGGCCAATGCAGGATGCACAGATCCAGCTGGCCTTGCCTCATAGCTGACCTTCAGGTTGGTTGGTGCTGTATGTAACAGCTAGCATAAAACTGCTGATAGAGCACATTGGTACCCAGAAACGTGCCTGTTTTGTTTCCATGCAGTCTTAGGTGATGTTGGTTCCCTGCACAGAGCGCATGCGGCTCCTCTCCCCTCCCTGACAGTGACATTCCGAAGGGGCCACGTCTTGGGCTAGCGAAGCACCTTTTGTTTCTCATGCGAAGCGATGCTGACGTCCGGCTGTGCTATAAATAGCACCCTTCCCGCTTCCTTCCCGTCACCTTTCCTCGGGAAATGCTGTCACCGCGCTGTGAAGGAGCGTGGCTCACCTACCCTGAGGTCTCTGCTGTGCACCTTTCTCTGCCCTCAGGAGAAGCAACCCTATGGGCGTGCAGCCATAGCCCTCTCCTTTCATATACAGTACCTATTTACATCCCACAAGTCATTTTTCAATGGGGTGCATGCTTCATTTGTTGCATAAGACAAAGAACAAAACAGAGGTATCATCAAAACAGGCTTCAAACGGTCCTTCACAGTTAAGGATCACTACGCGCCTGTTGGACATGTTTTTAGTGACAGCGGTCAACATTAGAGGCACATCTGATGGAGGGTTTGGTTGCACAGAGTGGTGTAAAAGCCTACAGGAGGTGGTGAGGTTCTTGCTGCAAAGAGCTTATAATGACAGCAAAAGACCTGGTGGAGGTATTGCACTTCCCACTTCACCCATCAGAGATCCCACAGCCAGTGTTTTCTCTGTTGGTATGACACTTGAGGTGTAACAGCCACCTCCTAAGGAGTGTGATGGAGAGCATCACAGCTTGGTGGGAGAGCAGCAGAGACAAGTTTTTCATAGCTGTCCATGTGTCCTAGTGTTAAACACCAGTGAGGGGTTTTCAGCAGCTTTGCTCTGGAGCCAGGCTGAGAGAGCTGGGCTGGGTCAGCCTGGAGAAGAGAAGGCTCCTGAAGGGGAGACCTTAGAGCAGCTCCAGTGCCTAAAGGGGCTGCAGGAAACCTGGAGAGGGGCTTGGGACAAGGGCCTGTAGGGACAGGACAAGGGGAATGGCTTGAACCTGCCTGAGGGGAGACTGAGCTGAGCTCTTAGGCAGAAGCTCTTCCCTGTGAGGGTGCTGAGGCGCTGGCACAGGGTGCCCAGAGAAGCTGTGGCTGCCCCATCCCTGGCAGTGTTCAAGGCCAGGTTGGACACAGGGTCTTGGAGCAAGCTGCTGCAGTGGAAGGTGTCCCTGCCTGTGGTAGGGGTTGGAGCTGGATGAGCTTTAAAGTCCTTCTTGCCCAGCCATCCTGTGTTTCTATGATTGACCTAAACACTGATCCGCTATTTGGTGCCGCACAAGACCCAAAGGTGACTTGGTTTGATCTCCCATAGGCAGCCACCTCTAGGGAAAGAAGAACCTTCCCTGGGCAGTGTCAGGACCTCTCCCGGCCTTCTCTCCTGCAAGCGGTCAAGCGAAAAAAAAGACTCTGGATATGGGGCACAATGGACCCATTTCTCAAGTTCTTTCCTCCAGCCTTTCCCAACCTGATGCTTCTCTGCTAGCCGAGCACAGGCTGTGCTGGGACGTGGTCTTCTTGGGCTGGTGGGCTCTGAGTTTGACCCCTTGTGTTTTCAGGAAGTTGCCCAAAACACCATTTCTTAAGTATCTGTCAAAGCTGTCAAAGCACTACAGGTCAGCTTGGTGTTGCACAGGGTTTCTCCAGTTCCCATGGCATCCTAATATGATGTGTTTGGGGATGGAGGGTTCAGCTGGCCAAACCCCATAGCCTGTAAATGCATGTACCAGCCTTGTAGGAGTGGTAAAAAATGTCACCCAGATTGTATAGGGTTTATACAAGGAAAACATAAAATCGCAGTGGGTTCAGACAGGTGAGTTTGTTCCTCTTGTGGCAAACTCCTTTCGTGAAGGGTTTTCAATAGCCACGCTGCTCAGGACATTGTTCCTGTACAGTTTGCTTTCAAAACACCATAAGGGGCACTCTATCACTTTACCCCGTCATAAAACATCACAGGGATCATCCTTGCCCAGCTTGTGCCTTCAAGGGCAAGAACTCCTCATTCCTTTAATCTTCTGGTTAAAACTGTACTGAAATTGTTCTGCATCACCTAAGGAAGGGGACAGTCCTGCTGAGGACCAGGAAAATGTTGCTGGAGAAATCTTAAGGAGTTTGCACCGTTGTAATCACCACGTCTTGTTGGGTTCAGAAGTCGAATCAGGTTGAATACCTTATCAAAAAGAAATCTTCAGGTAGTCACATAGGTGTTGGCTTGAATCTCATGGGGCTTTTCGTGGGCAGTCTGTGGGCAAGGACAGAAGAGGATGACAAGGAATGGCAGCCTCATGTCTTTGAGAAGATGGAGTAGAAGCCTAAGTGTCAGTCAGTCCCCTCATTAAACAAGGCATCTGAATTTGCCATCTCAATAGAAAAAGGATCCCTTGTCCTTCGTCCATGTGCAGCTGATAATCTTCAGGCTTTGGGATGAGCTGAGACAGAAGGGGCTGCTCTGCCTATCCCACCAGAGCTGTTGGGGACCACAGCCAGCCTTGGGTGAAGGACCCTTAGCTATGCCTGAGCTTTGTGTCATCTCCTCATCTCCTGTTGGATGTGGGGGTAAGCGGTGTTCCTGCACGTGGGAAATCCATCCTTCGTAAAGCCCTTGTATGTGGGTAAGGAGCTGGAGCAGAAGACTGGCTCACACATGGAGAGAAGGGGTGGGCGCCAGGAGGCTCCCATAGGCAGGAGGGCTGGACTAGATTGTCGTCAAAGATCCCTTCCAGCCCTAACGATTCTGTGGTTCTGTGTCCTTTCCCCATCTCACTGCAGCGTGCCCCAAATGCTTAACGCCTTTCAACAGCAGGATTACAGAAATGTCCCCAAGTTGTCCCAGTTTGCTTCCTACTGCTAGCTTGGCTTTACACTTAAATGATCAGGAAAAAACAGTCTGGATTATTATTTTCGTGTTGTTTGCTGGTTTTAATTAGACTTAGAGCTGGGGGAGGCAGAAATATCCTCCTTCCCTGGAGAGCCCCAGTGGCTGTCGGGGACGGTTTCCTCTTCCTGAAGCAGGAGACTTGTGCAAGCTGTGCTGACCCGTCCTGCTCACACCAAGAGCTGGGTTAGCTGGGGTGCGTGCACCCCTGTCCTGACTCCCCAGCCAGAGCCCACCTCCTCCTATGCAAGTGTGGTCCTGCTTAAGGACAGCCCAAAGGACAGTCACGGTGGGCTCGGGGCCAGGCAGGGAATGTCCCAGATCCACCAGCGGCTCCGCTGAGGAGCATAGGCAAGCTGTGATGTATTTCTTTTCCCATTATATTTGATTTTACAGACCCTCGGGGACACTCAGCCACCTACAGTGATTAGTCTGACTGATTAAGCTGCTTTTCCTCTTGTGGCAAACTCCTTTTGTGAAGGGTTTTCAATAGCCACGCTGCTCAGGACATTGTTCCTGTACAATTTCCTTTCAAAACACCATAAAGGGCACTCTACCGCTTTACCCTGTCATAAAACATCACAGGGATCAGCTTTGCCCAGCTCGTTCCTTCAAGGGCAAGAGCTCATTCAGGGATAAGGTATGTGGTCGAGTGGAAGTTGCAGGAATTGGAGTGAGATGGAGCCATTAGCAAGGTAGATTTGAGGTGAGATATAAAGCAAAAGTTTCCTGCTTCTGGTTTTCGGGGTTTTTCTGTTTGTTAATGTGAGGATCCAGGGTCACCCAGGGATGCGAAGGATAAAATAAACTTGAAAGCTTAGAGAAGGAAATGCTGCTTCTCACGTGTTGGCTGGCTCAGCCTTGCCCAGCGGATGCGGATGCTCTCGAGGTACCCGGGGTTAGATGGCACTAAGGGAGAAGGGCTATTTCTGCTGAAGATACACCCTGCTGTGAACAGCAAGCAGATAAAGCTGGCCATTTAATTAAGGCTGGAAATCAGAGGAAGGTCTGCCTTGATTGCCAACAAGGGAGTAATAGACACAGGGAACTGGAGGGGGTTGCAGTGGCACAAGGTCCTTCCTCCCTGTGTTTGTAGTTACTCCCATACCCTCTCATGAGGCTATTGGGTAGGTCCATACGAAGAGCTGGTGTCACTGGGATGTAGTTAGCCCATCAGCTGCTCCTGGGACAAGGCAGTGACGGAGCAGGGCAGAGATGATATCAGGAGGGATCAAGCAGGAGCCCCTTCGACCCACAGAGCCGGGCTGGCCAGACGTGCTGGCATCACCCAGCCCCACTGCCCTTCCTTCCAGGCGTCGAGGAGAAGGCTCTGCCAGGGGTCATGGCGCTGTTGAGAACAAAGCCTGTACCAGGCTGCTGTCGAAGGAGCAATCCTTCAGTGATCAAAAAGCTACCGCCTGACGAGCCATGGGCATCCGGCTGGGGTGACTCAGCCGCGGGTGGAGCTGCTGGCCAGCACTGCAGCTTCTCAACAAGAGGGACCTCTTGGAGCTGGCAGCTCCATGGTGGTTTGGCTCCATCAAGACCCCTTGCTGCCTTTCTACCCTGCTCTGGGCTCAGTGAACAGGACACAGCCTGGCACAGGGCTGCAATAGTCCAACACCATCCCTGTGCAGTAATCCCAGCTTCGGTACCTACGGGGCATGGATGATCAAATAGCTCTGCAGAAGCCATCTGAAGTTCAGCCAGTTTTAAATCTAGCATCAGAGATGGACTGGCTCATCTAAGGGCAATTTGCCAGCCCCAGCACCACTTGTAGGGTCTTCCCATTATCTGTGTGGTCCATGTGAAATACCAGTAACAGTAAGGTGGAGCAGTTGGTCTTCAGCCCCCATTGGGGTGTTTGTTTTGCCTGTCACCCGTGCCTCAAGCTGTGGCGGGGT
This sequence comes from Neopsephotus bourkii, assembly GCF_033783945.1. Lineage (NCBI taxonomy): Eukaryota > Metazoa > Chordata > Aves > Psittaciformes > Psittacidae > Neopsephotus > Neopsephotus bourkii. Next base: position 221,655 of record NW_026901247.1, on the reverse strand, counting down.
GAGTAGAGGTTTTCCACCCAGCTGCTCTTGTTTCTGCCGTTGTGATCAGCGCTAAGCCCTTACACATTTGAGGGTGTCAGTGAGAATATGCCCAGCCATGAGTCACCCTCAAGGCAGATGGTGCGGCTGCCATCCTGCCGGCAAAACACACCACGAGAGGCAATGCCATATTTACAGCTCCTTTCCTGATGCCAGCAACAACTAAAAGGATTTTGCACTTCTTGCAATGTGGGGAAAACATACTTCTGTAATTATCAGAGCTCTGTGGGCTCAGGACTAATGTAAAGAGAAAGATAAACCCGCATGGGTTCAACAGGACATGCTTCACATGAGCAGATCTTCAGGAGATGTGTATCCGTTATCATTCTCCCTATCTGCTACGTCCTCCTTCTGTGCCTACCTAAAGGCATGGTGCAGAAGGGTTAAAAGATACTCATCTAAGCAGATTTAATCCTTTCCTTTCATTGTTCCTTATTTTTAATGCCAAGAGGCAGTGGCAGGAGAGAACTGGGTGCGTTTCCCAGCTGCAGGGTTGCCACCTCTATTGAGGGCAGCTTTGTCATTACATAAATACTCTACAACACAAGACTTTTTATTCCTTTTCTTTTATGATCATGGCGACTGAAGTGACCCCTGTCCTGCAGACTAAATTTAATCTGAATTGCCAAGCTGCCAGTAGACTTCATGGCATCAGGAAGCTTTTGCAGGTTGTTTTTCTCCATCTCTGCAGCTGATTGAAAGACTTCATGTACCACCGGCAAAACATGTTACTGTTATGAAACCTCAATAGATATGTAGGGGCCTGTTGGATAAGGTCAGGGTCTTACGATGCTACTTCACAGAAAGAAAAATAATTGCTCCAGCAAAAATATCCAGAACTTCAGTGTGTGGCTCTAGTGGAGGGACATCTAATTTCATCAAAACTCAGTATTTATGAGGTATCTTGTTCCTGTGTGGCAGTAGAGGATGATGTGAAGGACATTGAGTTGTTGACACTGAAAGCTGTTCACTCCTTTTCTGCTGCTGCCCATTCTTGTGAGCATTAGGGAGCTCTGAAGATAAGGAGCAGGTTAGCAAAGCAACAGCTCTTGTATATCCAGCCTTGGGGGGTACATGGAAGACCTCGTTTCAGTTCTCACCTTTATCAGAACTGCTGAGCTTCACCTCTGTGACCACAGATGCTGTTGCAGATGCCCTCACAGATCATGAAATCCATGCAAGGAGCTAGAGACAGTGAACCTTGTGAAACCTGCACCAAAATGGAGTGGGAGCCAGACAAGATGCCATAAAGCACCTCCAGTGATGCCACCATCTGTGTCACCACATGTGTCCTTAACTATGTTAACCGTATATGAATTCGATAGCGAAGTTCCCATTATACTTGAAGATGGTCAATGGAGTTTGGAGGATGGTTCACTTCAGTGTGAAGCAGCACTTGTCTATGTGACTCCCTCCCCAGTCTCCAACTCCTGTAACTGATTTGGCTGCCATGGAGTTTAGATCCCCACCTCACATTTGGCCTCTGACATGGCAGACACCTATAATCTGGCAAATTGAACCCACCAGCTGTGTAACCCTTACCCCATGCCTATGTTCTCCATGCCTTAAATGCATGTTGCTGCTGTAAGTTACGGGGGGAGCAGTTGTCCTGCACAAGACTGAACTTTGTGAGCAACCCTACAATAATCCAGTGCTGCACAGAGAGGAGGGAGGAATCCCCTTCTCCTGGGACAAGGTGAGAATTCCCAAAGGTGGCAATCAGAGATGCTTGGAGAGCCCTGGAAAGATTCTCACTGAGATCTTCTGGCCTTCACATAATAAAAATGAATCTGTCCATCTTATGAGAACAGGTTTCCTTGCTTTATTTTGCCTTCCCATGTTGACCAGAACCAAGGAAGTCTGAAAAACAAAGAGCTGTGGGAGGAGTTGAGCCAAAATGCCTCACACCAGAGGAAGCATTTGGGATACGGATTTGTTTGTCGTCTCTCTTCGGCAAGAACAAAGGCCTGAGACTGGGCATCCCATTCTCTCCCATCTCAGGGAGGAGAAATCTCTTCTTAGCCAAGGAAAGCAAGGGCTTCCACCAAGGTGTTTTCATGCTCAGGGAGAGTGCTGCCTTGGCACTTCTTGAGGCTGGTGAGATCCCTCATCTATATTTAGCTCAACCGCTTCTTGAGGCTGCCTGGCTTCACTGGCCAGAGGGAGCCCCACTTACCCATCAGCTGGGTAGGTAGGTAAGTAGATGGATCAGCTGGTAGCTACCTACCCAGGTAGGTAGACCCTACCAGGGTCTACCAGCTTAGGTGGCTTGGTGCTGCTAATGAGCAGGAGTTGATGGGAGTCACTGGTGTTTCGTGAGTGAAGTGTGTAGTAGGCTCTTTTGCCATTGGTTTTTCGTACACAGTTGTCAACAAAGCTGTTGCCAATAGAGGTGGAAGGGTTTAGCGCTGAGCCCTGTAAAAGCATTTCCAGAACCCCAAACTTGTTTTTACTTCAAGTAAAAACTTGTATCTTCTTCTAGAAGGTTTCTTCCAGAAGGGAGGTGATGGTGGATGTCCAAATAATGAATCCTAGGATAGGAGCTGACTGAACTTGGGGGAGTCTGAGGAGATGGTGGCATCACAGGATGTGCGTAGCAGTGATGCCTTTGGTACTTACATTTCAGAGAAGACATGAGATGACCCAAATCCTTGGTGGGATTTGGGGAATTAGTTGGTGAGCTGTAGAGTCCTCAGATCTACCTAAGGTGTGTTGTGGATATATGTGTGCTCCCTTGGATTTGGTCTTAACTTTTGAAAGAAAAGACATGCATTTGCCTAGGTGTGTCATGAGGACATGAAATCATGGGACAATCAGGAATGGACCCTAAAGCAGTGTGGCTTGTGGTTTATTTGTGAATTTTAAAGCTATTTTCCAGCCTTTATTTAAGGGACAATATTACTTTATTCTTTTATGTGAAAATCTGCTGTTCTGCATTTGTTATTACCTGATTCTGAGTTCTCAGGCATCATCTTCCTGTTTACTATTGTGACAAAATGGTCTTGCCTTTTATTTGCCTTTTTTATCTTTCATTCTCACATAGATATATATATAAAGATATATATAGACACATGCATATCTAACCAAAACATATACATATATAACCAAGTTGTACCAGCACTTTTGTCTCACAAAATGTTTTCTCAGAAGGACTTTAACAACTGAAAACACACTTGTTCCTGCAAGCATCACATTGGCAAGAGGTTGGCATCCCACTTGCACGTGTCCTCTTTGAGCCAGGTAGTTTTTGTTCTGGAAAGATGGCCAAGAGAGCCCTGACTATTACTCAGGAGCGTGCCATGCGAGGTATTTATCTGAAAACTCGTTACAATAAGCTGGCAGCCCATATTCATGCAATTTTCACGCTGTCTTGAAGGGTTGCACTATTTCCAGAGCCGCTCCCATGCCGATCTATTCATGGCCAGCGCTAGGCCTCCTTTCACAAATAAAAATAGGCACAGGAATGGCCCTCACCCTGGATTTTAAGATTGGAAGTTATTTTGGGTGAAGGGGAAGGTGAACGTGTTTTACGGCTGACATGAATGTGTCGTTTTTAAGGCCATGAAATTTTGGAAAAGCCTTACAAACCCATTCCCAGAGGTCACCAGGACAAACCTCTCCTGCTGGGCGAGTGAATAGAAATGAGTTCATAATTACAGAGTATAGTAGTGACACGTTTGCTTTTTCACCGTTTTAATTGAGGCTTTCAGAAAGGAAGAGAGCTTAAAACAATACAGAAATGTCTTTTGTTCTTCCAGGGCCATTTACTGAAGGCTTTGCAGTGAGAAGAGAGGATGTTTATTAAAGAAAGCAACAATATAAAGATGTTATTTTAGTGTTGAAGTGCTGTTCCTAGCTGGAACAAAATGGAATGTTTCGGATAGACTTGGTGCTTGCTGAAGGCTATCATTGAGCTAAATGATTTGCCTTGCGTTTACTAAACTCAACACATGGTGTTGGAAGAGAAGAAAGAGAGAGAAAGGCAAGGAACTGAAAAGGTTGAAACACTCTTTTCCTTCTCAGTAGGATTAATTAATTAGGTGTAATGAATGGTGTTTGGGTCTGAACCCCTGAAGCAGCATCTGGAAGTCATGTTTTCATCCTCCTCCTTACGTTCCTGTCTTCTCCATGCTCTCCTGGGAGCTGGTGGGTGTTTCTGGAGCCACCATGTAGACCCTCTTTGGCAATGCAGAGGGAACATTGCAAACTCAGCCAGGATGTCACAGCCATCCACATTGAGCAGGGAGTAGAACTGAGCCAGTGTGATGGTGGCTGTGAAAAGCTTGTTTCTGGGAGAGCTCTTGTCCTGAGCAAACTAGGGAGAAGTTCCTTCTTTTTAAGGACAAAAGTAAGTCTCTGGTGGTGTACTTGCCTGCAGTCATGAGTGGCAATACTAGCATCTAACTAAATCATCGTGTGTAGGGTGCAACGATGCAAAAAACTCTTCTAGGCAGTTGACAGCACCTAAGCAGAGGTGCTGTTAGAATAATAGCCACTGTCCTACTTAAGACTGAGAAACTTTGAACCAATGGTGAAGGACAGGCCACATTTTCAGGAACAGCTGCACTAAAGTTGCATCTCAGAAAGAATTCATAGAACTTCTCAAGTTGGAAGGATCCCATAAGGATCACTGAATGCAACTCCCTGCTCCTCGCAGGACTTCCTAAAACTAAACCATATGAGTAAGTTGCACCAGCTGAAGCTGAGCATCCTGTGAAACAAGGTGAAGAACTCACTAATGTCTCAAACAGTAGAACAACAAACATTAGAACAACTCACACATGTCTCAAAGGTGGTGCCAGGAGGATGATGCCAGACTCTTTACAGTGGTGCCCGGTGACAGGATGAGGAGGAATGGCCATAAATTAAAACACAACAAGTTTCACCTCAACATGAGGACAAACTCCTTTATATTGAGGGTGTCAGAGCCCTGGAACAGGCTGCCCAGGGGGTTGTGGAGTCTCCCTCTCTGGAGACATTCAAACCAGCCTGCACATGTTCTTGTGCGACCTGCTCTGGCCCGTGCCTTGAACTAAACAGTCCCTTCCAACCGTAACAGGTCTGTGATTCTGTCTCTATTGGAGCGCTGATCCTGCACAATGAGGTTCCTCAAGGATTAAGTGAAAATCCCAAGTTCACAGTCAGCACTTGCCCTGCCTGTCCGAGCAGAGCCAGTGGTCTCAGGGCATCAGCCGAGGTGTTGGTTACAGGCAGTTTAGAGACAGATCATCATTTATTTCGGTTTGATTGTCCGCAGCATCGCTGGGAGTTATTGCACTGAATTAATTCTGCAAACTGCAGGTCCCCAGAGGACAATATTGTCTCGGTGGTTTGTTCCTAAAAGGGCTCAGCTGGGTGATTGCGTTACTGTGGCTTAATGAATTACAGCACATGAGCCGGGCAGCAGTAATTGCCCAAGCGTGCCGCTGGCTGTGCATGCAGAGAGCCTTGTGCTACAGCCCCTTACCCAGCTGGGAGGTAACTCGCCTTATCTTATCATTGCCATGCCATCCTGCACAGGACAGGAGTTCTTAGTTTGCAATTAGAGGGGCTGATGGTGTGCTGGAGCTGGTTGAGAGGTCAGTAAGAGCAGGAGGAGGGCTGTGATGGGTAACAGCAGACTACCTGGCTTGATCACCAGTAAACGGACACGAAGAGGAGCGTGTAAAGAGCAAGGTATGCATGTAATGCTGCATCCCAGCAGTGCTGTCCTCTTTGTAATTGGACTCAATGATCTTCAGGTTCCTTTCCAACCAAAATGTGTGATTCTCCAGGAATTTACACTTTGAGGCTCTATAGGACCACATTTGCCCACCTTTGTATCCAGTGCATCCTGGTGGATTTTCCTTTTATGACTTTGGCATTGTGCTTTTTCAATCCTTGCAAACTTCTGGAACTCAGGCCCTATAGTGTAGCTTGACAGTTTAATGGTTTAATGGTGTTTTATGTGAATTTAATGGTTTTAATGGTTCATTATGTGAATACCTCCTTTTGGCTATTTTGAACCATTCTTTTCGTGTCATGAGAAGTAAAGTGCTCACATGGCTGTGCCTGCAAATTAAGTGCCTGTTGAGCAGTACTTTAGCTCTTCAGTTGTGTTCAGCAAAGTGGGAGTCAGCATTTAAAATGGAGTTTGCCATTTTGAAAGCAAGATCATCAACAGAAACATTCAGCAGTGCCTCCTCTGGGATCACAGAACCATTGAATGGCTGCTAGAAGTCCCATCCAACCTGGCCTTGGAACATTTCCAGGGATGGGACATCTACCATCTCTCTGGGCAACCTATGCCAGGGCCTCACCACCCTCTTCATAAAACATTTCTTCCTTGTATCTTTTCTGAATCTCCCCTCCTTTAGTTTAAAACCACCACCTCTTGTCCTGTCACTATAGGCCCTACTGATAATTCTGTCCCCATCTTTCTTCTAAGCCCCCTTTAAGTACTGGAAAGTCTCCCTTCCTGGTCTCCCTGTACTTAAAGGTCTCTTAAAGGAGTACTCTGAGGTCTCCCCGGACCCTTCTCTTCTCCAGGCTGAACGACCCCAACTCTCTCAGCCTGTCTCCCTGCCTGGAAAGGTACTCCGGACCTCGGAGCATCTCCATGGCCCCCTGCATCCAAGGCACCTTGGTTATCTTGCTTGTATTGGTGTTGCTTTGATAGCTGAAGATATGACTTAATTTTAACCAACCTGTCAGGAAAGTCTGCATTGCATGGGCAGTGTATGTTGGGAGAATCGGCTGTAGGAAGAGTCACAGGGAACCAATGCAAGAGCTGTCCCCAGGGAAAACAGCCAGAGACAAAACAACACGATGGGGTTTTGTTGCCCGTCGACCTCAGTGTGCACATTGGCAGAGGGCTCTCTCAGCATCCCCTCTTTCCCTGCGAGGAAACCAAGGCAGAAAGAAGGGAAGGGGCTGTGAGTGGACCTTCCCCCGCTGCAGACCTTGCAGTGAACCCATGGCACCAGATCCTCATGTGTGCAAACCCTGTCACCCATGAGACTGTCCTTCAAGGCTGCTCTTTCAGTGTCATGGAGTGCAAAACACAACCGTCTACGTGATGCTATTTCAGCCAGGCAGAATTGAGGGAAGGAAATATAGCAGCAGGTTCCTCTGCACTAGGAAACCGATCTGTTATTGAAATGGCTTTCTCTTTGGTGGAGTGTTTCCGGCATGGCTCCTCAGTACTGGAAATGGGTTTATCCATCTACACCTTGTTTTCCAGCATGCTTTCATGGAGGTGTTGTCAGCAGCTGTTTGCTGGAGTGAATATGAAGTGAAATAACTTGTTTATTTCTCCTGTTTTCAATCCTCCTCTAGAAACAATTGTTTTTTCACCAGAAAACATAAATGTGCTGTTGCTGGTGATCTCTTGGAACAAGTACCAAGGGCTTTCTGGTGCCAGGTTGCTCTCCAGAGTTATCTGGCAGCTGAACTGAGGGCAATCAGAGGTTGATGCTTTTGATGGGTAAAAAAAGGTTCCATGGCATCCCCTGTGTCACACAAGGTCTTCCCATAAGACCCGGCCCATCTGAAGAAGCCCAGCAGCACTTCCAGTGGTGTGGCTGCATGCTTTGGGTGGTGACTTCCAGTTCTCAGCCATGGCAAGTAGCCACCCTCTCTGCAGGAGAGCATTTACCACCCCGTTCCTTCTCCCTGCAAGCCCAAGATGGGGATGTTGGCCCCGGAGACCTGGAAGGGAGCAGAGTGCTGAAGCTCTGCAGGGCCTCCTGGCATGGTTAGTGTGTGAAGAAGTTGCCAGCTCGAGTTGTTTGGGCTCTTGTTGCAGAAACAATATTTCTGTCTGACCCCAGTTAGCAACTGATGTTTGCAAAATAAAGAAGTCAAGGCACTGGAAATACTTTCCATTCCCACTCTTGTCTCAGCCCAAAATATTAGTATTAAAAATATTGCATCTATTATATGCAGCTAATATCTCTGCTGGCATGTAAATCGCCCAGGGATTTTTCATCTCCATATTAAAAAAAAAAAAAAAGTTAACTACGCTCTATTTTTGGGTATTTGTTAACTGTTTTGTTTCCATTTATTCCTACTAAAGCCACAGCAGTCTGTCTCCAAGGGACCATCTGTGGGAAAGAGAGTCCCTGGATTGATTGGGAAGGTGCCGGGGTCATTAACAGGCATGAAGGCGCTGAGTTTCTGCTCTTTCTCTGATAATGTCTTTATTTAGCGTGACAGCCTCCAGGGCACGAGTGGACAACAGGCTTCTTTCTTTCATTTAAACTAACACTGCTCCATCCATTCCCAGCGTTGTGCAGATGCTGTGGATCATCCCAATTCCATGATTAAAGCAAGGGCCAACAGCCACGTGGCACTGGAGCTGCAGAAAGTGACCCTGCTCTGTGCCTCCCCCCCAGGCAGTGTGCTCCCATCCAAACTGATGACAGCCAGAAGAAAGTTAATTTTGGGAGTAAATCAGCCCAGTACACCCATGCGAGTGCTGGGGGCTGGCATGGGAGAAGAGGTGGGAATGGGTTCAAGAGGACATGACTCCTCTTTTGACAGTGGGGCAGACTTAGGTAAACATTTGGGAAACTGCATAAGATTGTCGCTGGGTTGCAGTGAGTCAATGTCCAGATGAGTCCTAGCTCTCTAAGCTCTACACTAAGCTATAGCACGCTGCATCAGTTTTAAGGCAATTTATTTAATGTGTTGATAAAGGATTCTGGCACACATTATGTATAAAGCATCTCTACTCCTTGGGTCGGTGTTTTACCAGATCCCCGTGTCGGAAGTAATTGCTTGCCATTGACTTTGGGTCATCTCATATGTCTGGACAGCTGTTAGGAGATCCTGTCAAATCTTGCCTTAGCTTCTACAGGAAAGACAATTCTTTCTTCACTAGAAAGCACTGGTATAAATAGGATATGGAAAAAACCTAGGATGTCTCCTCACTGCAGGTCAAAGAGTCACAGAGGTCTAAGGGAAGACAGCTGAACAAAAAGGCAGCAGGTGGTTGCCTGTACGTACTATTTAGGATGTATCTTGAGGGACAGGACCATGGAGGGATGGTGGTGGGCTGCGTCTGTGCATCTTGGCGTGGGTTTAAAGTTTAGATCTCTTGGAGGATTATCAGATCTCGAGATAACTGATCAGCCCTGGTGTATTTTTAAAGGAGGCAGCCTGGAGTCTGAGGTATAAGCTCTTTTACTGCAAAGTAGTAAAAGATTGATCTATATTCATTGAAGTCACATTCTTACCAGGATCCCCTCGGCAGACTGTGGGAACCTTTGTGTACTGTGGATGTGTCTTTCAAGTTTGAACTATTCCATCTAAACTGGATCCAGTTCCTCGTCACTGTGTTTTCCTATGGTTTTCATGTATTTTTTTCAATCATGTTTACAGTACGCTGAGAATCCAAAACCATGATTCCAAGTAATGTAGTTTATGGAGAGAACAATTTCCAAGCAATTTCTACATGGAATCACTGCAGTGATTTCTACACCAGTCTGGGCAATCTGCCTTGAAGACTGGGGGGTGTATTCCTAGCTGGTTGCCCGCTCTGTGCAACAAGGGCCCCTATCTGGACATCCCTAATGATTAGTGGGAGATCCAGCAAAGCATTTAAAGAGCTGTTTTGGAGCTATCTCACATGCCATCTGTACTTGGGATGTCTTTCCCAAGCTGGTGTTACAAAACAGCTACTTAAATTCCTCCTGAAGATTCATTTCCATGAAGCTTAGAAGAAAATAGCTGACTCAGTCAGGCTGTGCAGCCAGGCATTGCAGAACGTGAGGGCTTGCACTGGACTTCAGCAATAGACAAGTTTGTTCCTCGATGCTTTGCTGAGTCTGCTCCCATAGACTTTGTCTCCTGTCCTTTCATCCCAGCAGCACTTTGCTCCTGCAGAACAGCCTGCAGAGTGTGTGCTTATCTGATGGTGTCCCGTAAGTGGTTTAGGTGTTCAAAAATCCCCTAAGCGTTCAAAAATGTGTCGACGAGGCTCTCAGCAATACGTTTTAGTGGTGGCCTTGGTAGCCCTGGTGTAATGGTTGGACTTCATGATATTAAAGGTCTTTTCCAACCTAGGAAATGTTGATTCTAGGGTTCTGTGTGAATGGCGTGTCCCATTACTGTGGTGGGAGAAGTAGCGAATGCCAATGGTATGAAGTGATGCTGCAGGAAGGCACAGGAAGAAATCAGGCACATTTCTGTGTTTGGAAAGGTCAAATCCTTTACCATCTCATAACATAAGATAGTGCATCCCAATAGGAACCATGCTTTGTATTAGTCCTACACCTATGCATTAGTACTGTGAGTGTCTCTATGAGAAGCTCTTCCATCATAAAATCGTAGAATCAAAGGATATTTTGGATTGGAAGAGACCTTTAAAGCTCATTCCAACCCCTGCCACGGGCAGGGACACCTTCCACTGCAGCAGCTTGCTCCAAGCCCCTGTGTCCAACCTGGCCTTGAGCACTGCCAGGGATGGGGCAGCCACAGCTTCTCTGGGCACCCTGTGCCAGCGCCTCAGCACCCTCACTGTAAAAAGTCAATACTACCCTGTTGGTTTATAGTGAGCCTAGTAACGTTTTAAAGGCCAAATTAGCTCATATCTAGCAAACAAAGACAGTTATTTTGTTGACAACTCTCCCTCGGGTTGTCAGCAGTGGTTGTACCCCAAGACCAAGGTGGTGACAAGAGGAGTTGTGCCTGACTATGCAGCTCGTCTGAAGGTTTCATAATGCTTTTCCCAGCAGCCAGATGCTGTGAGCCTCATCAAAAACATTTCTACCCTCATGGTGTTGTTTTTGTTGGCTGTGCTTGCCTTCTGGAGTTCATTGTATGTTTCCAAGGGTGCGTACATGCAAGATCTAAAGCACGCATTATATCTAAACTGTACGAAGATGATATTAGATCCTAATCACCACCATTTTGACAAGTGGATATTCTACGCTTCCAGAATGCTGTGTCCATACAGATGTGTGGTCTGGGTTTGGTCATCGGGGTAGACTTTAACCCTGTTGACAGAAAGGCATAATAGAAGTGTGAATAATTTCATTTTTGTTCTCAGGAGTGAACATGACATCTTGTTCCCTTCTCATCTGACAAAAATGCAAACAAAAATTAAACTGGAGCCAAGCGAAATCAGTTTGAGAGAGAAAGCCAAAGGGAAAACACACAGAAGTCCTGTGTTCTTCATCCTTGGAGCTGGTGGTTGTTGCTTTCTGTGGGGTTTTTGAGGTTTTTGATTAAATTGTGTGGAACTGTCAAGCTTATTTGAATGTTTCCCACTCAGTCATGGTGAGGATAGAAAATGGCCATGACTGGATGCTTCCTGCACCATAGCAACACCGAGTTCTCATTATATAAGCACGTAAAAGACCAGAATACCGTTCATGGAGGTAGGATTGGTGAAGAACAGTTTTGGAGGAAGTCAGGCCTCTAAAAAAGAAATTCAGACCTTTCTTCTCATTAGATTAAGAGCAATATTCTCCAGACATCCAGGACCAGTTTTAGACCCTATAAAATTGCACCAGCTCCTAACTAGGATCCTTCAGGTTTGCAGTTTGGACCACAGTGTTCCTTCGATGCTCAAAGCCAGTGATGATGGGTGTTTTGACCACGGCAGCACTGCCGTGCCCAAACCCGTCCAGCAGTGCCTGTTATATGTGGAGCTGCATCACACAAGGTGAAGCAGCTGGTCTGGCTGGAATATGCTTAGTACAGAAAGGCTGGGCCTGGATAAATTGTTTTGTTCAGGGGATGTTTCAGAGGACTTTATTTCTTCCTGCCCTTTCCCTTTCCAGGCTGGGTATCCTGGGAAGAACCTAGTCTCTATCAGTCTCTGAATTTAACTCTTCCAGTGGTGACTCAGAGATGTGGGTTACTAATTTTCCTACCTCAGTGAACAATAGTATGGAATTTTCAAAAAGAAGGTGAAGAGAGGTGGCCCTTCATCCCATAGAGCCATCTCACCAGTCCTCCATTTGAGATACAGTTGCTGCATGCCTTGGGGGTGCTCTGCTCCTTTAGCTTTGAGGATAAGTGGGGTCTGGGGTCCCCATGGGAGTCGAAGGTCCCATAGAGTCCATTTCTGCAGAAAATCTTAATCTGGCTCTCATAACAGTGATTGCTAATTAATCACAGGCATGTTAAAAGCAAAGATGATCATGAGATGCTCCCAAGACTTAGCATTATATTCCTGGCCTGATCTTGGCACAGAGGTGAGATCCTGCCTGGGCAGAAGGGTGGAGAGAAAATTCTGTCTGCAAAACGCAGTGAGGAATGTTGCCATTCAAGTACCAGAATGATGAAGGGGATGCAGAAGGTTTGACCTTGGCCATGGCACCAATCTTCATTCTCAACCCCTTGTCTGAGTGGCTGTAAGTCTCTATAAGTTGTGAATTGCTGGGTGGCCACATCCATGTCCATGAGGTTTCAGGCACTGCAAAGAAGCAGGACAAAAGCAGCATCCCTCCCCTGTGAGGAGCTTAGCATGCTCCAGAGGTTTTGTACCATGGGAAAGTTGCCTGGGTTTGAGGGCAAGAGCGGCATCCAATGTCGTTCTTCAAAGGCAACAGCCAGCACATCCAGAGCACCCAGTCCCTGAGCCCGCAGATGGGATCATGATCCATTCAGCCATATGGGGTGCTCTGCACCGCAGGGTAAATGTCTCGAGTGCCACCGGAGTTGTAGCTCTGTTCCTCTCACTGCTTGCAAGAATTGCCTAACCAAATCTCCGTGCAACCACCAGAATGTAACCCCGCGTTGTCCTCCGGCTCTCCGCATGCCAGACAAATGGTGGGGGCTCTCAGAGGACTCGTCTCGCTCAGGGGGATGTGAGCAGGGCTGACGGGACAGAGCAACTGTGTTTTAGACCACAGCTGTCCACGTGTCTGGAGTTATTTTCCCCAGCCTTGTGCCTTCCAGCCCCTTTCCTTGGGAGCAAACCATGTAGTAAAAACTTGCAGGAATCCTGTATTTCTGAGCACGTAGGCTGGTAATCACCGAGACAGCTGAAGCCTTAGATTTGTTTGTGTAGGCTCCTCCGACAGAGCAGACATTTGTCACATCTAAATTCTGTTGAAAGGTATCTCGTTTAGTTAATTAAATAAAATCAGTGGAGAAACGATAGCAGAAGCGATACCATCCTATTTCCAGCTTGGCAACCCTGACTGTCTCCCCTTGGTTTTTAGTACTTGTGGAGTTTCTTTGTGACTCTGAATGTCTCTTTAGTTTCCACATTGACCGATGGCCAAATCCCCGATCCCTCTGAAGACAGGGGGAGTTTTGAGCTGAATCAGAATCTGGCCTTTGAAGTGAAAATAGTTATTTGATTCCCTGCAAGGCACCATGTTCTTACAGCAAAGGATGAGCAGAGGGACAGAAGGAGGATTTCCCCTTAACTGTGGCATTTTTCTGGGGTGAATCCTTGCTTTTCTTGGAGGTGTTGGTGTGTGATTCAAACTTCAGCTGTTCCTCCCTTCAGCATTGCAAACTTAAAAGCCTGGGTTGGAAAATGCCTTTGGGTTCCTATATGGTCTGGTTCCCTAAGCTTGGCAAGTCACCTCAAGCTCCCTCCCGTAGTGGCATCTACACTCCTGCCCTTAAGGAAGCACAAGGTTGTTTCCATCAACACAGCCCACAGTGGGTGCATGTGGTGGGGTGCTCTAACCCCATTTTACCCCTTCCTGGGGCTCTCTGTGTCCCCAGCACCTTGGTCATACCTGAGAGCAAGGATGTGTCATCCCAACCTCCCAGGCTTTGCAGTGTTGTGCATCTAAAGAAAGTTTAAAGATCTGGGCCCTGTTCTCCCTGCTTTGGCTCTTCCTCCCTGCAGAGTCCTATTTCTTCTTGGCTTTTCTTCTTCGCTGGGGTGTTGGGAAGATAAAAGCACACAACGAGTCTTTGCCTGAATGCTGGATGATTGTCTAGACCCCTGCCTGCTGCCAAGTCACGGACGTTGCTCCTTGTTTGCCATTCTCCTTCCTTTGCCTTTTATTTCTTGCATTTTTTTTCCCCCTAACTTGTTTAACTCTGGTGTTTTCCGTCCTGTGGTTGGTGACTGCAGAGCTTTGGTTTGTGTTTGCTCTGCCCCTTGCCATGGGGATATTGCCTTTTAGCTGTCCTGTACAGGGACAGAACTGCTTGTCTTCTGCCTATGGCAAAAGCCCCAAACTGAACAATTTCTCACATTCCACATCGGCTTAACTGTTTGGGGTATTTTTTTTTTATCTTAAACCTTTTTTCTCTCACAGCCCTTAAACAGAAATGGTTTGGTTTATAACACCATTGTCTTTAGGGGGGGAAAAAGTGTTCCTGCACACATTTCTTGCAGGAATTTACAGCAGAGGTTGGTTCCCAGCTCACTTCCAGGCATTTTGCCTTACCTCTGCTTAAATTAAAGCTGTGTCTGTGTGCAACTTCTGTGATTTTCGTGCAATATTTGCAACTTAGGTAGAGTAGCAGCCTGTGTGGCTTATAACCCATGGCTGCAAGCGCACCCAAACAGTTAAACACCGATGTTTGAGAGGAGAGAAGAGCAAAAACCACAGAAAGCAAACGCTGAATTGTATCAGCAAAACTCTTGCACACTTTTAAGCATGTGAGGGCTTAGTGCTAGATAAGGGCTTTAACTAACTTTTATTTTGACATTCCCCTTTTAATAAGCATTGCCCTTTACAAAGCGGTTTATGTGATTGCGTTACTGAGAGGAAACAAAGAAATGCCAGGAAAACTTGATGTGGAGAATCTGTACTCATAAAATGCTTGTAAGCTCCAGAAAACAGGAAAGCTTCCCCGAGGTCCTTTTTTTTTTTTTTTTTTTTAATTCCCTGCCATTCAGCTTGCAAAAAAAGAAAAGAAACCCACGTTGAATATCTCAGAAAACTGGATCTGGTGGTCTGAGACTAAACACAAATTCCTTCCACTGCCACAAGGAACAAGCCTCTTCATCCTGCATTCACCAAACACAAGCCCTTGCTCTTTATGGTTAAGAGCCAGTTGGCCTCGGAAAATAGGTTTTAACTCCTGGAGATGCCAAGGAATACAAATTTGATGGTGAGATTGCTTTGGCAGGCTGGATTGGAGACTGTTTAGCCACTGACCATTGAAATGTATTTGTGAATGGCCACTTCCTTCATTCAAGCAGCCATGAGTGGTGCAAATGATGAAAACAAAATTAATTGCTCTGCGATGGGTTTAAAATAAATCGTGGTGGAGACAGGGATTTGGAGTAAGGGATGAGGCTGAGCAGGGGGATTATAACAGCCGTAATCAGTGCAGATGCAGACCGGTGTGGTCACCACAGCGCTCACAGTTGTATCCCCTTTTTGGGGGATGATGCTGGGGAGATATTTCCCAAAGAAGTGGTAAATGCTCTGTCCCTTGCAGTGTTCAAGGCCAGGTTGGACAGAGCCTTGGACAACACAGTCTAGTGTGAGGTGTCCCTGTGCATGGCAGGGGTTTGGAACCGGGTGGTCCTTTCCAACCCAAACCATTCTATGATTCTGTGTCCCATGTCAGCCTCCAGTGCTGCTCCCAGCAGCCTTGTAAGGAGCTGGGCATTAAGGAAGACATCCCACATGTTCTCAGAGCAAATAATGAGTGTTAAAAGGGCAGCAAAGTGGCCACTGTGCTAAGGGCCAGCCCTGTGCTGTCCTGAGTGAAGACAGCTGATGCCAGGACCATCTCCATCTTAACTACATCCTTAATGATGGCACTCCAGCTGTGCTTTCTCCACTTGGGAAGGCCATGCAGCAGCCCGTGTGGAAATAGGAAATGTTTAAGACTGCCAAATCATTTCTTCCGTTCAACCACTGTTTTTTTGGGGACCTGCCATCCTCAGCTTTTGGTTACAGCCAGCACATGAGGGCTTGCTCATCCCTTCTGAGCTATTGTAGTCACTTCAGCAAACAATTTGCAGGCAATTCCTCCTCTTTGTGGCTGCTGTGTTATCCATTTGGAGCTGCATTCACATAGCCTCCTATATGGAGGTAATGATCCTGGCTCCGTGTACTATCAGAGCCAGGTGTGTCCGTGCATGCATCCTGTCACACCATAGCAAAGATGAAGAACACGCATAAAGAAAGGCCAAACAAAACCACTGGTGTGGGCACTTCTTTTACTCAATTATTTGCTTTTTAGCTTCTTTTTTTTCCACTTTGAAATTATTGATAAACTTCAAATGGTTCACTGCACACCAGTGAAGCAGTATGCTATGTTGGTACAGCAGAGGTGGCAGCAAGAGGAACGAGTGATGCTGTAAGCCAGGTGTATCAGGAGCTCCTTAGGTCTTCAGGATAAAATACCTCCTGCTATTTCTTGCCTGCCTGACTTCCTGCTGCTCAGCTGGCACTGTCTAGGTCTTCCTGGTTTAGTGTGGAAGCAACACAGAAAACAGAGAAATCTGGGGGAGATTTTCCTGGAAACCAAAATCATGTTATCTAACTGTTCATGAAAACTTTCAGCTGAAATATGCTTGTTACTGAAAGAGATTTAGAGGTGTGAATTGGGACTAGGTTGTGTTAGATGCCAAGAAATTGGCTCCCCTTTGTGGCAGGGGAACTCACAGAGCCCACCCACACTATCACAGAATCAACTCAGTTGGAAAAGACCTTTAAGGTCATCAAGTCCAGCTGTTCCCCAGCAGTGCCAAAGCCACCACTAAACCATGTCACTGAGGGCCTTATCCACAGTTTGTGAACGTTTCCAGGGATGAAACCATCAAAGTCCAGGCTGCTTGGTGGCACAGATGTGTTGACCAAACAGGGCCATGAAGGAAACTAATGACTTCCTTTTGCTTTCCAGGCGGCAGCAGAGACTTCCTGGTGGGAACAAGTCTCAGCAGCACGCAGATCATCAGCAAGGTGGAACCAAACACAACAGGGACCACCAGAAACTCTACCAAGGAGGCCAGGCCCCTCACTCCTCAGGGAGGACGGGCCACCATGGCTACAGCCAGAACCGGAGATGGCACCACAACCAGAAGCACTCACCCAATGACAAAGAAACGCACAGAAACGCCAAAGAGACTGAGAATCTGAAAATTGAGGACACCTCTGTCTGCACGGTGCATATCCCCGTGGAGACACACCGAGGCCCAGAGGCTGTGGAGAAGCAGTCTCAGCAGTACAACCAGGAGGCAGAGACCAAGCGGAAAGACAGTATTCATGAGCGCATTGGGGAAAGACCCAAGATCAATTTGCTTCAGTCCTCCAAAGACAGGCTGCGGAGGAGGCTAAAAGAAAAGGTATTATATCTTAGAGAAATGTTGAGTTTCCCTTTTTCCAACAATCTTTCTGTTGGCCATTCTCCATACAAAGGGTGGTGGGCTCAAGGGACCTTTCCATGAATGCACCCCAACAATCTCCCAGTGTCAACACTTCTCTTGAAGTGTTTTTGTGCTTCTTCAGGAGGCCTTTTATTGACACAGAGCTAAAGCTCTTATCTTGACTTCTTGGTTGAGGTTGCTACCAACTTCAGTTCTCCAAGAAGGACTGGGAACTCTTTCCCTACCCACACAAGGACCACTGGAGAAGGCTGGTGCACATGTGAGGTGCAATTTGGGTGCCCTTTTCCTGAAGGCTGATCCCAGCTATCTGCCTCCCAGTCTGCAGAGCTTATCATTCAGACCCCTTTGCAAAGAAGTCTGAAAAGGCAATTTGTCTGTCCACAGTTACAGAGCTAAATCTCAAGCATCAACTTTTGAGTGCTGAATAGGTAGTCAGCTACTTAGAAGCTGATATCTATTTATCTCAGCAATGAATTGAAATGCCCTTATCTTTCCCTCTTCCTTCCAACAAACCAACAATAACAAAACTACTGCATGCAAGTGATGGAGGAGAAATCCTTTTTGGAAACAATATTCAGCCTCAGATTTCTGAGGAATTCGGAGATGATATATCCATTTGCCCCTGTGAAACTCAGACTGTTTCTCTTGAGACTCTTTTTTTCAGACTGGAAAATGCATCTGTGGGGTATCTCCAATGAGATTTCCAAAATACGTAGCAAAAATAACCTGAACATATACAGTTCCATGGGAGTGCATGTTGGAAATGTATACCTTTGAATGCATGTGCCTTTACTATTTATGTATGTGGCGTGAGGGGGAGGAAAATATTATTTTAGTTATTTTTATGTTCTTTAAAGCAATGAGAGTATAGTAGAGACTTTCAGAATATTAATTTTAATGTTCTCCCTGTGGATTATAGTCTTGTAAGAAACACATCACATAAGCACCCACTCTTGGGTGGGTGCTGTCAACACAACTAGCCTCCTGATGAGAGTTTTGGACAACTCCAATTGCTGGTTGACGTTGGGGTTGTCCAAGAATTGCTGCAGGTGTGTCTGGTATAGCACATCTTAAGGATCAGAAGGGAAGAACACAAACTAAGCAGGATGCATGCCTGACACTGGGGGAAAATGGCAAATGCATAATTAAATGTTGAAGCAATGAACTCTGTGGTAATGATGTGAAAAGTGTAACAGCCAAGAGATGGAGAAGTTAAGAGTTTTTCTAATGCTGGGATCATGTGTCATTTGATCTCAATTTAGATTATTAAATGCATATTAAAAAGACGTTTTTGTAGGGTTGTTATCTGAGCATATTGCAAACATCAGTATGCTTTCAAAATAGAGACAAAAAAATGTCCATTATCACCGTGTCGCAGACACCCCCAGAAACTGGTCCAGGATGCCAGAGGCGATCAGGGGTGGTCAGACCTCAATATCCCAGCTCAGGACCCTTGAGCACATCTTGTGCCTGAGCCTAGGGGGTGGACTCTGGGATTGAGTGCTGTGGGAAGTGGAGAAATAGAATATTTCTGGGGCTGGACTCATTCAGTTGTGTCTGTCAATGCTGAGATGAGACCACTCTGAAAGATGCTTTGATTTTTCTGTGTCTGTTTTTATGTCTTCCCAATCCCCTTTCCCCTTTGCAGTTTGTGGAAGGACATGGGCTGATATGTCTGTTTTTTCCTTGTGTAACAGACGCCTTGTCTTTCCCTTTTCACGGACCAGGACGAAGTCACGGTGGAAACCACCGACCCTGAAAAGAACAAAATGGACAAATTAATTGAAATCCTCAACAGCATGAGGAACAACAGCAGCGACGTTGACTCCAAGCTCACCAACTTCATGGAGGAGGCTCAGAACTCCACCAATTCTGAGGAGATGCTGGGGGAGATAGTCAAGACCATTTACCAGAAAGCGGTGACGGACCGCAGCTTTGCTTCCACAGCAGCCAAGCTGTGTGACAAAATGGCCCTTTTCATGGTGGAAGGAACCAAATTCCGGAGTCTGCTCCTCAACATGTTGCAGGTAAAGAGATAAAATTAATTGGTTATATGCCTCCAGCTTCACCCTGCCTGGTCTTACCATGTATTTGGGCAGGAGCTGAGCCATTACCAAATTCCTTTTGAAGCCAGTTGATGAGAACAGGAGGATACCTGCAATTTTGTCTATGCACATATTTAGTGGTTGCCATAGGTAACATGGCACTGAGGGCAATGTCAAGTTGCTCTTCGTTCCCATTTCATGAGCTTACACGGAATTGTGGTATCTGACACCAGGGCCCATCTGTGAAATGAGTGGTTTGCTTGTGGCAGCATCCCTATGGCATGAAGAGAAGTGAACTTGGAGGGTCTTACAGTGGAGGGTCTTTACAGCTTTTTTTGGCTGAAGTCTGAGGTCATGGTATTGTAGATGAGCTCTTAGGCAGAAGCTCTTCCCTGTGAGGGTGCTGAGGTGCTGGCACAGGGTGCCCAGAGAAGCTGTGGCTGCCCCATCCCTGGCAGTGTTCAAGGCCAGGTTGGACACAGGGGCTTGGAGCAAGCTGCTCCAGTGGAAGGGGTCCTTCCTGTGGCAGGGGTTGGAGCTGGAGGAGCTTTAAGGTCTCTTCCAACACAAACCATGCTGTGGTGCTATGGTTCTGTGGTCCCTGAGTAGGCTGTTGGCTGCATCACCTGGGTGAAGAGCTCACTGCCGGTTTCTGATTGCAACCCAGACTATAATAATTTGCGTATTTGTTGATTTTTGGGTGACTTGGTTTATGCAGTGCTGGTTGATTTTTCTGCCCCAAAACTGTGAATGACAGCAAGGTTTGAGGCGGGGGGCAGGGGGAAGGAAAGCAGTGGCTCTGATAACTGGTCTATGATAGTGATGGATAATGGGGAGACATTGTCCTCAACTGCCCATGATCTGCTGGGGGAGCAGTGCCACCATCAAAGGGGGTTTGCTTTCTGGGGAGGGTTTCATATGGCCCTTTCAATGTCTCTGGAAACAGGACTTTTGTAGCTGAAACCATTAATTTCCATCTTTAATATGCATTTCCATTTAGCCATTCCATCACACACACACATGTCATCTGTGGCATGTACAAAGCTCTTGTTCCATTTCTCTGCTCTGCTGCACACGTTCAGTGCCCAGCACTGCTTCAGTTATTGGCACATCATCTTATCCTGCTTTGCCCTTTTTGGACATCATCCTTTGGATGCTGTGCCTGGCTGCCTCTGCCTTGTGCAGGCTGAATTGCCTTTTGGGCAACACAGCAAGCAGGGAAATAAGGAGCAAAATAAAACTATAAAAATCAATAGTTAGCAGAATCTAGCATCATTCTGCAAAGCCAGTAATCCTGATTTGCTTCTCTCATTGCTCTGGGTGTATATCAAACCCAGCATCTTTCCCTGTGCCCACCCCTTTTCTACTTTTCCCTTGGGATGCACACACATCTGCCCGTTACATGTACCAGGTAGTGATTTTTTTTCCATTCAGTTTATTTCCAAGGTGATTATAAAGCAGGAGGAGACAAACTGCTATCAGCATCAGTCCCAGATTTAGAAGCAAGGGGCTGGAGGGGCTCTGAACCCTTCATGCATCCTGCTTTTCCCATGCCAACTCATTCTTGTGTCTTTCCCCATTTGTTTGAGCAATGCTAATAAATCCAAAATAGAGCCCAGGAGCAATGGCCAGGAAGGAGCAGGGTGTCATCCAAAAACTGAGGATGATGGCAGTTCTCTTCCATCATCTCTTCTAACTTGCTTTCTTGCCCCAGTGTTTCCACCCCTACCAGCAGACCCAGTGTACTGACTTATCCTCAGTGTCATGTTCAATAATAACTCGCTTCATATTCAGCTTTTCATAGCATGAACATAGGATAAATAATATATCTCGTATCTCCAGAGAGTCCCAAAGTGCTTCCCAGAAACATGTAGCGAGTCTCAGTGTGATGGGAGAATGACGTCCGTTGTGGAACGGTGGGAAGAAGTGAAACGCAAAGAGCAAGCAGGGAGTGCTGGTGACCAAGTTCATGTGCTGGAGCATAGAAAAATGCACAAAAGGGAATTGCTCAGCCCCAAACTGCACATCTTTTAGGAAACGTCTTGATGGGGCAAAAGGTGACAGATCACTACAGGTCAAAAGCAAAGTGCTATGCAAGATTAAATAATGTAATGTTTCCTTTCTCGTAGTAAAGGATTTGACTTTCTCCAAGCACGGTTTCTTTTTCCAACCAAAACAATGGGATGTATTCACACAGATCCGTTAAATGCTCTGGTCAAGCCCTAAACTGGGAATTTTTGTGATTTATTCAGGCTTGATAGCCCTGGCTGGAAACAGACCCAGGTATGAAGCACAAGTAATTCATCGCAGTTCTCTTGATCAGGGAGATGATGGTACTGATATATGATACATTATCCATATGGTGGTAATATGTGGATATTGTGGAGCAATGTGGATACCATATTAATATATCAGTATGATATACTGAGATATGTTTGATGATATGATGTTGATAGTTCAATATCAATATGATATATTGATATACATATATATCAGTATGACATGTTGATATAGGGTTGATAATATAACGTTACCCAGCTCCAGTCCTGGCCTCTCTACCATCAGATGTTTTCCATCAGCCATTTCTGGATAATTTACCATTAATAAATGAAAACAAACAGAACAAAACAAAAAGCCTTTAATAAAACGCTTGCTCCAGAGCAGGATTTATGTCTCTCTAGCACCTTTCAGACTAATCTGATCCCCGGACGTAAGGAGCTCGGCTCGCTGGGCACCGGCGAGCTGGGGAATTACTCTGCCGGGGTGTGATAAATCGGGATCAACGTGATCCTGCCCTGTGCTGCTGGCGCCTGGGGCTGGATCGCTCGCCCCCCCCACATCTGCTCCTGGCAGATGCTCCTGTTTTGTAGGGGCTTGTTTGTCCCTTTCTCTTGGGACTGCGACAGCAACAGCACCAGAGAACCTCATAAATCAGTGCATTAACCCATTGAGGCTCCATACTAGAATGCCAGTACCCATAGACAGCATCCCTATAACCCCACCAGCCCTTAAAGCAAGCAGCAAGGGGTTTTCCAGTGGAACAGGCTTTTTAACCTGGCCCCTCCTGTGTCTTCAGCTGTTGACAAGGTGCTCGTGCTCAGGGGCTGCACGTGTTCACAGCTTATCTCAGGGAGCTTGTTTTGAACCCAAAACAGATGCCAGCGCCGCAGGATGGGAATGCTATCATGTCATCCCACTCCCGGGCAGCAGCTCCTCTAAAGAGCATCCCCCCGGCCAGCGCTGCACTATTTCAGGCTCAATGGGGATCTGTCAGGAAAACTGTGGTTTGAATTTGTCCTTCACTCTGTGTTTCAGTCCCAAATCATGGGCTGAGGTTGAATTTGGCTGCTGAGAACCTTCCGGGATACTGCGGGGAGACACAGAAGGGGGAGTCGTGGGTTGAGCTTGGGGAGATGCTGCCATGCAGGAGCTTGGCACTGAGGGATGCTCATTTACTTGTGTTTGATTAGCAGCTCATGGGGGTTGGTTTGGTACAAAGAGGAACATTGAGCTGTGCGAGACCTTGGGATGGACCTGGCCAAATTGGGCCTGGTGAGCTTGGGCAGATGGGGGCATGGGAGAACATCTTAGTGGAGACATAGAAATACCTTCTTAATTAATAAATTGAAAGTGAGTCTCCTGCGAGAGGGTTTTGCTTGTCATAGTTTCACTCACTGGCATGCCCAGGCTGTGGTGCTTGTATTTTTTCTTTTGGTTAAGCAACGTGCCACAAACCCTTCACATGTAACATAAGTTGGAGTATTCCTCTGTTGAAATGGCCGTGCTCTTTATAGCAGAACTGTGTCTGCATCTGAGCTATGCAGAGCCAAGTGTATTATTAGAGTGGACATCACTGGGGCTGTAATTGTACACTGCTCCCCTTAGCAACCGCGGCCAACAGCACATCAAACAGAAGGCTGATACCTTCTTTTAATAAAAAAAAAAGCCAACACCACCACGAAATGAACATCTCGACACAGCAGAGCCTGCTGCAGAGCACAGGCTGGCCTGCAGCCAGAGCCAGGGCTTGGTACATCCCTGCGCTTGGAAATGCCTTGGTGCCCGGGGAGGAAGGCTATTTCTGTTGCATACCCTGTTGCATATCCTGTTGGATACCCTGCAGCGTACCCTAATGCATACTGAATACTCCATGGCATACCCTAATGCACACCCTAATGCATACATGACCCAGCAGCATGCTCTTACAGCCCAGAACCCCCCCGTGTGCTGGGCTGCACCCCCAGAGCGTGAGCAGAGCTCAGGGAGGGGATCCTGTCCCTCTGCTGTACTCTGGGAAGACCCCCCCCTGCAGTCCTGATCCACCTCTGGGGCAGCAGCACAAGAGGGACTTGGAGCTGTTGGAGCGAGGCCAGAGGAGGCCATGGAGATGCTGCGAGGGCTGGAGCAGCTCTGCTCTGGAGCCAGGCTGAGAGAGCTGGGCTGGGGCAGCCTGGAGAAGAGAAGGCTCCTGAAGGGGAGGTAGAGGTTGTACTTGGGTTCCAGTGGATTCCTCTGGGTGTAATGAGGTTGCTGTAGCCACTTCTGGAGGGGCTTAACCAGGAAGGTGGCCAAAAATGTGTCCTTGTAGCCCAGGTGGAGGAAAATTTAGGTTGGATTCCTTCTGGGATTTAGATACTGTGGCATAAGGTGCTGGAGGATTGGTAGATTCCCTTCAGTAAATCAGGGTGCAGGTCAAGTGTTTGCCATGCTGAGCATGAAGCTTTAGGGGGAAACAGCTGAAAACCCTCCTTTCCCATAGACTTTATCTGAGCAAACAACCTCCCAGTGATAGCAGGCTTTCTGCATCGTAGGGGTTGTGAGGATAAAGACACCAAGGGGGTACTGCAGGAGTTGGGATGTGGAGGTAATACACATGGCTAATGCTAAAGGACAGACTTTTTCTCCCTTAACACGATGAAGGTCTGCGTCTTCAGTGGGGCAGGGCTTGTGGTTTGACAGAGGTGGAGGCAGGAGAACCTGAGTGTGGCTGGAGAGCATCTGACCTGTACACTGTGTCCAGCATTGGCTGCAAACACAACGGCCCTTGTTCCATGGCTGGTTTTAATTAATTTAACTGCAAATGGTCCAGATTCTGTACACACAAGACAGGAGATACCACCTGCCTATGAAAAAACATTGCCAGGAGACATCAGAAAGGTTGTTTCACCGAAAGACAGGGGAAAAAAGGTCCCAAGGTCCTTGGATCAAACCCTAAAGCCATAACGGTGTGTGTCTCTAATGCCACAGCAGTGAGGGTTTGCACTTTCAGCTCCACATCTCTCTCTTCAATCTGTGCACAAGCCCAACATTGCTGCCTTTGGTGTCTCTTCCAGGAGAGTTTGATGAGCTCTTACCAAGGTGAGGTGGTGATTCACTGGGGAGAGCTTCCTCACATCTGCTCCCTGCATCTCTTCTGGGGGGATGAGGGACATCTTGGTGCTGAACCTCAGAGCTGATGTGTGCGTGGGCCACATCTGCCAGCCCCACAGGAGCCCATCACAGGCAGAGAAATAGCAAGTGATGCTGCCCGTGTCAAAACACCTTCATCTGAGGGTTGCAGGAACCTGCACAGCTCGGAAACCCTTTTTCCTTACATTTCTGCACTGATGCTGACAGCACTGTCCTGGTTTTGTAAACCACTGAGGGACCCACTGTGAAAGGGGGGGACTGATTTTCTATGCACCCAGGGAGTTCACAGGCAATTCTAAATCCGTGCACACACCTTATATGCATAGTGTGTATATGGGGAGGAGGATGGGGAGCCCAGGATTGGCTCTGAGGAGCATCGCCAGCTGCCTGTTCTCAAGCATAGAGAAAAGGAGGAGCGGGAAGGAAACACATTCCCTCTTGTTTGCCCCTAGTTGTGTCTCTGAAAATGCTCTAATTCTGTAACAGAGTAGTTATTATTTTAGTATCATTATATTTTGATAATTTTATTTATATTTTATTGTCCTATGTTTCTAGGGGTTATTATGTTTTTTATTATAACGTTGCGTAGCCGTCAGAGCCGATTGTAACTCATGCAAGTGTTGGCATTGAGCAGGAGAGGGAGCCAGGGGCATGTGCCAGCAGGTAAAGAGCAGAGCCAGGCATCCGTTGGAGCCGGACCCGTGTTACCTATGGGTCTGGCCAAGCCACTGCTGTCTGCCCACAGTGACAGCGCTTGGCTTTGCTGGTTGAGGTTCCGGGAGCCGCTGGCAGACAAGGTCCCATGCGGGTCTGTGAGCTATCGGAGAGCCCCGGATTAAATATCGGGCTGCGTGCTTTAAACTTGCCGCTTTTCCCAAGCGGAGCCGTCTGGCTCCTTCAGAGCCTTTCCATGACGTGGGAATGCGGCGGCAACGAGGGAGCGCCGGGTATCGCCTCCGTGGAGGGTGATGGTGAGGTGAGGGGGGGGTTAGTGGAGTGCACAAGGCAGTTTTACCCAAGATCTGGAGTTCTGATGGGACACAAGCAAGGATTTAACACAAGATCTGGGCTTTTAATGAAGTGCAAAGGAAAGGCAACAATTTCCCACTGATAGGAAGGAGGGCATGGGGACAGGAGCTGTGCCCCACAAGCAGCAAGAGCCAGACTGCAGCTTAAATCAGCTGTGGGGTTGCATTACACGTCACTCTTCAGCCCAGTCCTGGGGGTGTGTTTTGCGGCTTGCAGCCCCTCAAGCATTTGAGTTGCATCTGGAGCTGGCCATAGGGCCAGTGTCCTGTGGGTAGCAGGGGTCTGGAGTCCATCCAGTGCATCTATGCTCCTGGATCTGCATAGAGAAGGTGTTCAGTGTTGAGCAGCAGGGCACTGTGCAATTGAGAGATTGATGCGAAGCAGCAGTAAGTCACAAGAAAGGAAAAGCCTTAAAGTTTAAAGAATGACATATTTTACTTGAATTCACTGTGCTGGTAAGATTTTGTATTGCAATGCTCAGTGTGTTGTGGAAAAGCAGCCATCACCTTTGCTCTGTGAGTGTGTGTGTTATCTCATGGCTCCTTTCCCCCTGGAGAGACCAGGACTGCAAGGCCATGGTGGGGATCAGCGCCTGCTCCAGTGTGTGGTGTCCTCAGGGATGGTACTTGCTGTCCCACCATCTCCACTGGCCCGTGGATGTTCTCTGGGCATCTCCCCGTGGTGGTGGGACTTAGCGGAGGCTCCTCCTGGTCCTGCAGGCTGGTGGTGAGCAGTCAGGAGCATCCCTGGCTGCCTGCTCCAAGCACAGTCAGGTTCACACCAGGGGCTGTGGGACCTGTGCACACCTTGTGCATGGGCTGCAGTGTGCTGGCAACACGGAGCAGCAGCTCTGCCGGGCTCTAGGTGGAGACTGCAGACTGTGCAGCCTGCCTGCAGCCTGCTGCAGCTCTGCCGGTGTGGTGGGCTCCTACCTGCTCCCAGCCATTGCTTGGTGAAGGGAGGATGCTCAGGTCCCCCTGAGGCTGTGGTAGGAAAGCCAGCAAAACAAAACGCCTCAAAGTCCACTTATCCCTTGACTGAGAGGTGAAGAAATAAATGCCTGAGGACCCCACCCCTGCCTGCTGTGCTGGAGGCAGGGCAGGCACTGTAATGGTGAGATCCCCTCAGACCAGGCTGGACCGGCATCAGCTCCAGCGCTGTTTTCTCCTGGAAGGCTCAAATCCAAGCCCCAGGATGCAGGAGCACATTCCTGCCAGCCCAGGGACTCAGCCGGCCTAAGGCACCCTCCTGACAGACCATCTGCTCCTGCCTGCTCCAGCATAAATCCGGCTCAGGGTGGGGATTTCGGGATGCTGTGGGGTTGGGAGCTCCCTGCTGCCGGTACCCACGGTCACCCTGCCATCCCCAGCTGGTTCCCTTCACCTCACCTGGGGACAGGATTTAACGAGGCTCACTGGGACTCTACAATGCATCACCCTGACTGGGACCCATTTGCAAACTCCTACACCCCCCAGTCACTCTGAAATGGGATGAAGCATCCTTCTGGAAGGGGGAGTATGCTGGGTAAGCAGGACTTCACCTCCTGAGCCAAGGCCAGAGCAGATGCAGGCACTAGAGTCAGCACAGAGCTAGGATTTGTGCAGAAGAGAGGGCAGCATCTCTTGTTCTTCCCTGGGAAGGGGCAATGGGGTAGCTTGTGCTTTGCCCACGCCTGGCATCACTTGTCCGTGAGCACACAAGATACAGAGGATGTTCTTGTACCGACCCACAGGAAATCTCTTTTTTTGAAGGGCTTCTATCTGAGCCACAAGAATTTGTACCAAATTCAGTTTCCCTCTGAGTGGGCTGATTGATACGCTCAAGCACAAGCTGCCCTTAGCAGATAATTGGCTGTTTTTTATAGCTGGCCTGCTGCAGTGGCCCCCGGAGGGACATGTAAGACCTGCAGCCTTGGTGTCACAGCACGGTCACCCACAGGCAGGATTAGGCTCAGGGTTTTTTCCACTGCTGGACGTTTCAGTATGTACCTACCTGTCAAAACCTGGATTTGGAGGAACAGTGCTGCCACGGACCTTTACCTCCCCTGTGGGTATTGTATTGCACAACCTCATCTTTTTAATGCCTTTGACATTTAAACAAGCAAATGCAAAACAATGGTGGTTTTAGTGGGACAAGTCCTTGGAGTGGAGGAGCCAGGGGATATGTGGCAGGTGAGGAAGGGGACACATGGGAATTGCTTCAGATCCCTGTCCCATGCCTGGCCGGGGCTGATACTAGTGTGAAACACAGCAGCTTGGTCTTGAGGACAGGAGCAAATGATGTGTGGCTGGATGGGGCCACCCCATCAGTGATCCTGCCACCCATGGAGTACCCCCATACTCTCCCCTCTTGATGAGCATCCAAAGCCAGTTCTTCCTTTTCCACTCCCAGGGATAAATTCCACTTTGTTTTTTGTTGTTTTGTTGGTTTTTTTTTTTTTTTAATTACTATTGCTCTACATACTGGGGTTTTTTTTTAATGAAGAGTGGATAGAAGGAGCATCCCTGGCAGCTCAGGGAACCCAAATCCAGTGACATCACCTCTGGTTCAGGAGCAGCAGGAATTGAGAGCAGTGACAGTGAGAGCAAAAAATGAACCAGCTAAGGAAATAGTGTGAGGTTGGAAAAGCAAAACATTTTGATTTCTGCTTCATTAAGATTAAGGTGTGTTACCTTGCGCCTCTTTTAATATTCTAGCCATGGTATCTGGTGGTCTTACATTGTGATGCTCACAGTCAGCTCCTTTGCCAATACAGAATCATAGGATCACACAGTGGTTTCGGTTGGAAGGGAGCTTAAAGCTCATCCACTAGGCCAGGTTGCCCCAAGCTCAGTCCAGCCTGGCCTTGCCTAGTGATGGGGCATATGCTTCAAAATATGTCATGGTAATAATGAGCATCCATTTAAACATAGAAGGTTTGGAGGAATCAAGGGGGTTTGCACGTTAATGTTGTTTTCTGCAGTTCTTTTCTGTCATCTCAGCTTTTCCAGCATGGATGGGCAGCTTCAGAGGCATTGTAAGGTGCTCGGTGCCTGCATGCTTCAGGGGATGAGCAGGAAAGATCAATGCATCTTTTACGTTATTTAAAAACAAACAGCCAAGTGGAACGTTTGCTGTAGCAGAAGCTGTCTGGCTTCATAGGACTGGTAAATATTAGCCCCCGAGGAAGATTTTCAGAGCTCTTTTGTGTAAATAACGTCTTTTAGCAGACTGGTACTTCCAGTCCTATCTTTCAGTGGTCACTTATCTCCCATCCGAGGGACCAAAGAGCTGCGTTTCCAGCGGGGAGCTTCAGTACACGATGCCCATCAGATAGTTGGCCACGGCGGTGGGAGAGACAGGGTGAAAAGCAGACGGGGGAGATAAGAGGGTTGTCAGTCCCCTTTGCTTTCCGGCATGTTTGCTCAGCGATGTGGAGTGCTGGGCCAGAGCCACCACCTCCCTGCAGACTAAACAGTTGCAATGTTTTCTCCCATGACCGAAAGAATTTAGAAAAGGGTCCCGGTATGAAACTTTGCATGAACTCTGGGTGCCACGAATATCTCTGGCTGGGAGTCCGTTAACTCCTCTGGCTCCCTCCTCACCCGTGCGGTTCAGCCTCTGGGCAGATGGAGGACAGTCTCATCCCATGATGAATCTGGACGTCTGCCTGCACGACCCCCGTGCTCTGCCACCCGAAACGTTTCCATACATCCATCTTTCTGGGTTTCTTGCTTCCTTTTAAAGGAGAAAGACAGGATCTCTGGCCATAATAGAGCTCTGGGGCCCCCAGTGTAAGAAGGATGTGGACCTTTTGGAGCAGGTTCAGAGGGGGTCACAGGGATGCTGCGAGGGCTGGAGCAGCTCTGCTCTGGAGCCAGGCTGAGAGAGCTGGGCTGGGGCAGCCTGGAGAAGAGAAGGCTCCTGAAGGGGAGACCTTAGAGCAGCTCCAGTGCCTAAAGGGGCTGCAGGAAACCTGGAGAGGGGCTTGGGACAAGGGCCTGTAGGGACAGGCCAAGGGGAATGGCTTGAATCTGCCAGAGGGGAGACTGAGCTGAGCTCTTAGGCAGAAGCTCTTCCCTGTGAGGGTGCTGAGGCGCTGGCACAGGGTGCCCAGAGAAGCTGTGGCTGCCCCATCCCTGGCAGTGTTCAAGGCCAGGTTGGACACAGGGGCTTGGAGCAAGCTGCTCCAGTGGAAGAGGTCCCTGCCCGTGGCAGGGGTTGGAGCTGGATGGGATTTAAGGTCCCTTCAACCAAACCACACCATGATTCTTTAATGCCCAATCCTCTTGGACCTGTCTGTAGCCATGCATACACTGAAGTCCATCCACTTCCCGGTGCCACCCAGCTCAGCAGCTTCCTATTCACGGGCAGCTTTTGGGGTAGCCACTGGGGCTTCATTCATCCATTGTTCCTGGCTTGGGGAGAAGCAGAGGTCAAGCCTTGGTGTCTTGCACTCCGCAGCCAGGTTGATGGTCCCACCCTATGGTGAAACACCACCCAGTATATACTCTAGAAAGATCTTTGCACCTACAAGAAAGGATCCAGGCACCCAGGAAAATCCCTCCTTGGAGTGAGCTGTCCAACCCTAACCCTAAACCAGGAGCACCCTTGCAAAACTCCCAGTGGCAAACAGGATTATCTGCCTGCTGTTTTTCCCTTCCTGTTTTCATTCATCCACTTGCAGGCTGGCATTTCAATGGGCACAGTGTCATTTTGAATGCAAGCAGAATCTCTACAGCCATTGAGGCTGGGTGAAGCAACACCTGCTTCCACAGCCACTTTTCCTCCTCTCACGCAAACTTGGCCCATCCTCACTGACCCCTCTTACAAAGAGGAAGCATTACATGGGCAGAGCTTAAAATAAGAGAGCAGCCTGCTGGCAAAACCCAGTTCCTGATGCATTCCCTCCGGGATGCAAGGCTGAGCATCTCCAGCTGAGGCATCTGCAAGCGGGATCCATCCATCAGCCTCTGTAGGAGTCCCTGTCATCACCCCAAGTTATCATTGGCCGTGGGATTGGCATTTTTCAGGCACAGAAGTGGCCTCTGAGCAGATACTGAGGATGGTGCTGGGGCTCAGACCTTGCCCTGAGGCAGGGAAGGGCTTGAAAGCTGCCCATCAGACCATCCTTACACATATAAAACAGCTCCTATACACTTGGTTAGGGGATTTCTTCAAACCAGCATGGTTTTACACTGAGCTCATGCTTTGGGGAATGCAGCCCGTGGGCTGGGAGATTTATACTAATATGTTTTTCCATGCAGTGGGGGTGCTAGCACTGCTGTGGATGCTGGTGTGAGCAGGGATCCACTGTGCTTGGTCTCTCTCTTCCTACCACCTCCGTGTAACAGGCAGGGAACTGCTGGCCCAGGGACTGGATGCTGTTGGGCTTACAGAATCACTGAATGCTTTGGGTTGAAGGGACCTTAAAGCTCATCCAGTCGCAACCCCTGCCACAGGCAGGGGCCCCTTCCACTAGAGCAGCTTGCTCCAAGCCCCTGTGTCCAACCTGGCCTTGAGCACTGCCAGGGATGGGGCACTTACAGCTATGGGGTGTTTTCAGTGTGGGTCAGAGAGGCACCCCGGCTGCTCTGACAGTTACCCAGCAAGGGAAATCAATCTGTATTTCTTCATGGTCCTTTGTCTCCCTGCCAGACCCTATCCATGGGACTGAGAGGTTGAGTTCTGGCTCTCAAAGATACCATTAGTTCCCTATATCCACGTGTGCTGCTCTCTGTCTGTTTCCCTCTGCTTGCTGTAGGGTCTGGCTGGGGAAGGCAGTGACGTTTTGCTGTGTGATTGTGTCTGGGTTCATGGGATAACAGGGCTTTAAAGTGGTGATAAACTGCTGTTATCCAGCTGTGCGGACATGCTGGCACGTGTTTGGGAATCCAGAAAGGTGCTAGATAGGAAGGGCGGCAATAAAAATTAAGTAATGAGGAAGACAACTCTGTCACCTGGGTACTGCTGGAGGAGGTGCTGGCAAACATCCTCTGGTGAAGCAACCAGAGCTCCCAGAGCATCCCACTCTCTTCTGCAGAGTATTTCTGCTCTGTGCATTGCCCCACTTGATAATCGTTAGGAGAAATACTCCTGTGATAACATGGTATAAGCCTTGGTAACTGCTCCCTGGTCATCCTTGGCAGTGTTCAAGGACAGGGCTTGGAGCAACCTGCTCTAGTGGGAGGTGTCCCTTCCCGTGGCAAGGGGCTGGAACTGCTTTAAAGCTTGAAATTGCCTTCCAACCCAAACCATTCTATGATTCTGTGATGTTAGAGCTTCCACTCAGACAGTGCTCCAAGATCTCTAGCAACCGCTAGGTCAACAGCAACACCTTTCTGTTGGCACAAACATCATTATGTTCCCACCTGGGTGCTTTAAACCTCACCTAAATCAATAATTAACTGCTTGCACTTCTGCAGCCCCCAGGGACCTCAGAGGTGTCGCTGGCTCAAGCTGTGAGACACCCACATTGGGTGGGTAATTGCTGATGATCCCAGATTTGGAGCCAGACAGAGGTCATGGTGAGGCCAGGGGGCAGGAGGTTCAAGTGACCACTCACTGGGTCACCTCAGGGTGTTTGGGAAGGGGATTTGGGTAATACAGGTTACCCAAACCTGAGGAATTTCAAGTTCAGGGATGTTCTTAATGCTGGGAGTTTGCTCAGCATCTCCTTTAGAAGACCCAGGGGGTTTTGACCTTATTTCCCTTCCTACCTAAATCTTTTTGAGAGGAATAAGCACTACTTGCGTGTCTGATGGCTGCAGGATCTTTGTTGAGTTGTTCTTGTAGAATCAGTCATTTAATGCAAGTTATGTGTTACGTGGTGGCCAGTTTGTGGGTGGTAAGTGCCCACAGGAAGGTGGCCACTGTCTGGTAACCCAGACCTGCACCTCACAATGCATTTTGGAAACCTTTGTGATTAGAAACGTTCACAGAGCTGTGGCCATCATGAAGCCAGGTCCATATTGAAGGCCACCAGTAGGATTTGCTGCTCTTCCCAAAGTGGCCAGAACACCCCAAGAAGAAGCCAGTGCACGTTCCTCTGGTGCAGATCCAGAGGAAATGGAGTGATGAAAGTCTGTGGGAGTGGAATGCTTCACGGCTGGGTGAAGCTGGAACCTTTGTGAGGCTGGGCAAAGGGTGTCATCTGTAATCTAAAAGTCTGTCTGCTTTAAATGACAATAGTTCCTTTGTTGGAGTAATAATAATTGTTGTGATTTGCATGTCTCAGTCACACACCCCAAAGTGCTTTGCAGAGGAAGATGAGCAAATAATACTCATTTTCCAGCTGTGAAATCAGGGTACAGAGGTGATGGGAGCCCACACAGGACTGGAAATAAAACTGTCTTTTGTGCTGCTGTTTCCAGTCTTGTGTGGAAGCTGCAGCAGGTTTTCTATCATCCTATTCTTCTTTGTCTTAGTGTCCCTGTGGTGGCACTGTCAAGGGCAGGGATAATGTGGTAGGACCTAAGTATGATTCAGTCCTTGTGGAGTGTCAGCATGATGCAGGCAGAGAGGCTGCTGAGAAAAGCAGGGCCTATGGAAGAGCTGATGGTCCCACTTCATGTCCCACCATCTCCAATGGGTTGTACAGCAGAGGAGCTCATGTACTGGTGTCCGTGTGGGGTGAGATGTGAGAGGTGGCTCTGCTTAAGAGGCACTCACTGAGACCCTGAGCATCCATGGGTGGAGGTGTTCAGTCACTCCTGGGTGCTGATAGAACTTTCTCCAGGTCCTTCTGAGTGCCAGTGCTGTAAGCCACTCATCTCACTGGGTTATACTCCCCACAAAGCAAAGCTGCACTCCAGAGCCTCCTCCAAGCCTGGACCTAAATACAGGTATTATTGAAATTACAGACAGGGAATAACGCATCATTGTTAAGTGTGGAAAATGCCCTTTACTGGAGCCCTTTCTAGGAGGGTTTGGAGAGGGAGCCGGTGGAGGTTGTGCTTTTGCAGGACAGCAACAACAGATGGATGCTGCCTCACCTTCTACCTACCAGCTCCCCCCTCCAACCAACCTGTTTTATTTGTCTCAAAGCCTTTTCCGAAGAGCCATTTAAGGCTCCAACCTTTTGTTGGAACACATTGCCAGAAAGATCAAGTATTTAGCACAGCCTCTCTCAGCTTTTTATATAGCGCCTAGCACTGATATCTAAGCATTATACATTTCTTCTTTGCACAGTATTTCTGACTCAGTATTTCCTGCCTCCTTGACAATGACTGAGTAAACAGCAGAACTGCCAGAGGAAGAGCCCTGTGTTTACAGAGCAACAAGCCTAAATCTGTCCTTTTTTTTTTCCATCAGAAGGTGGTGATGCTTAAATTAACCCTCATTTTTATCCCACGCTAAACTTTTGCCCTCCGAGTTGCTGCTGACAGAGTCACCCATGAGGCGGTGGGCCCAGAGTTAGGGAAGAGTTATTTGGGACTCGTCTTAAAACAGTGTGGCAAAGTCCCAAGGGATGAATTTTCGGCTGCAGCTGTCTGTGCTAGAGCAAAGGCTTAGATCTGATGGCAAAACGCTGCTTCTCATCCCGCTTGACTCTGCTGCCCACCTAAAGT
This sequence comes from Neopsephotus bourkii, assembly GCF_033783945.1. Taxonomy (NCBI): domain Eukaryota; kingdom Metazoa; phylum Chordata; class Aves; order Psittaciformes; family Psittacidae; genus Neopsephotus; species Neopsephotus bourkii. The sequence goes on along the minus strand of NW_026901247.1, from coordinate 187,330 downwards.
GGCTTTTCCTCTTATCTCATGAAGTGGAAAACCCACTTGGCTCTTGTAGCTTCTTCGTGGTCTTGGAGAGGTGTTATGTCTAGGCCAAGAAAGGATAGTATTGCATGAGCTGCATCTACGAGGCCCATCTATGAGTGGGTTTTCACTTGGGTGCAAGAGTGGAGAGCCCCAAGATAAAGGCATTTTCTATTTCCATTGCTGGCAGGAGCTTCCGCCAAGCGTAGAAAGAGTCCAACAAGGGATATCGAATGGTGGGCTAAGCCCTGACCTACCCATCACACATGGTGAGGCCCAGCATGATGAACATGCTTAGCTTTCAGGTTTGTGCCCCAAACTTGTCCTGTATGAGACCTCTTCAGAGGTCCCCTTGGCGTCCTTCCACTTGCCACATGGTTTCCCAATGAACTCTTCTCCCAAACCAGGCAGAGAAGGGAAGTCAACCCTGCTACCTGGTATAAATACATTTTATTTTAAGCAATAGGCACTGAAGGAAGGTCATCCAGTAAACGCGCCCAGATTATCTACGGGCCAGGGCACCCCCAAATTAGTAATACAATTCATGTTTAAAAATACAGCCAAACTGATGAAAGATAATTTGCTTACTGCGCTGACATCACCACCTAAGCATGGGGCAAGCCAATCCACTAGTTATTTTTGTATAGCTCCGTGAGGCATTTCCAGAGCAAATGAAGGTCACTGGGCAGGGCAGTGACCCGGCCGTGTGGTTTCAGCACTCTTCAGCCTCCTCAAGGCTTCCCATTGGTGGTATGGAGGTGTGTGGGTCAAGGCACAGCTCCATCGGATGTGCCCCAGGCACACGGGACACGGGTTTGTTCTGTGCTGAGCCGCTCTTCGCTGCCGGCCAGCTCTTCACCTCTCCCATGCTGTTAGTCTGGTGGCACACCCTTTGGAGAAGACATTGAGGAGGTCTCCACATTCTCCATGCCCAGCGTGATGGGTTGTAAGTCCTTCTGGGAGCACAGCCGATGTGCAAACAGGTCAATCAGACATGCAAGTTCATTGACCAGATTAGCTGGATGAGAGCAGTGATCTCTTCATACATAGACATACCCAGGGAGGTTGGATACTTCTGCACAGCGTTCATGTTGGTTTGCCTGTTTGTGTGTGCCATGGTAGTGGTCAAACCTGCTGTCTGAAGGCCAAATTTAAGGACAAATGCATCCCAGATCATCTTTGTCATGTGCACCATAACACTGGTGTAGCACCACCATGTGAGGCTGGAGGGGATGGGTATCTCAGGATGCTTCAGGAGAGCTCTGGCACCACAAGTCCAGCTACTATTGATTCACTTCCGGCAAGCCCAGCTTTTGTCTATAGGCAGTCATCATCCCCAAAAAGTGCAATTCCTTTTCCTACTTGATCAAAGGAATCGGTATCACACCCATTTGCAGAGTGCATGCAAATGATTTCCTTTTGCAGCATTTGGGCCAGTGCTGAGGATGCAAATGGAGCAAAATTGTTCCCACTGCAGTATCACATCCTGGGTGAAAATGTTCAGCGACCTCTGCATCCATCCCACATTCCGTCCCCCTCTTCCATCGTTCATGGGCTCCATCAAAGCCTGCGCAAGCTTTTTAAGTCTAAGGAGGACCCCAGTCCCTTTTTTATTTTGTAAGGGTCTTCTTCAGGCTTGGCAGAGTGTCCATTGGTGTCCCCTCTGGGTGGCATCACCCGATGGGTGTCATAGGATGAAGAAAAGAGGGCGCTGGTGGTGTCATTCCTTCCTGCCGAGCCCCCATGATGAGTTTGGCTTGGTTTGGTGGTTGTTTTACGGACATTTTGTGTTTGGTTGGGTTTTTTTGTGGGGTTTTTTTAGAGAAAAAGAAGTGTTTTTAAAGATAAAACACTGAAGAGTTGGCTTTCTCCCTTGCAAGGCTGCAGAGCGGGGCAGTGTGTTCAAAGCAGGAACAGGAAGGAGGGGAGCTTCCTGCAGTGGTTTTTATCTTTCCCAGTGATCTGGGACCACAGAGCTTGTGCGGTTATCCCGACCTGCAAGGAATTTCCCAGCATTCCCCAGGGATCTCAAAACATGCCTGGCTCCCCGGACACATCAGTGTTAGACTATCCCAGGCAGGGCATGGGGGCTACTGGAGGGAATTCAGGCTGGGGGGTAGCAGGATGGCTATGGGGCTGGAGCCAGGTAGGATGTGGTGTGAGATGCAGGACACAGCTTACAGGTCTCAGGGCATCACAGAAGAGCTCCAGGGTTCAAAGGGTGCTTTGTGTCCCAGGGTCAAAGTCACCAGTGGGTTGCATTATGCGTGGGCAAGGCTGGAGGTCCCTGTCAGTGCAGACAGGGGGCATGGGATGCTGTCATTTGTGCTCTGTTTCTCAATAGGTAGGAGTTTGTCTGTCTTTGCTTTTTTATTTTAATTATTTATTTAATGCTATTTATTTAATACTATTTAAATCTATTTTAATAATGTATTAATAATAAATTTAACAATTTATTTACGTGAAAACTCCAAGACAAGTAATTTGGCAAGCCCGGGGTGATAACCTGAGCTGGCAAATAGCCATTCTCCTCCTCCATGACCACCCTGTGACTGGCTGGATAACGAAAGGACGAACTCTGCAGACTCCCCCAGAGAGTCCACAAAGACCCAACAAGATTTGACTGCAGGTTGACTTCAGAGTCGCAGACACAGTTGGGCAATTGCCTTATAGAAATGGGTGTAGAGAGGAATTAGTCATCACTGCTTGGTTAATGAGTGCCTCGGTTATTTTACAAGTCTTTTTCCTGCATATGCAAATGTGGTTTTTTTCCCCCTTTTGTAATGAAACATATAAATAGCTCTTGTCTTGGATCTTCTATGCATACGGTTGTGTCATGAAAGCAATCATCATGCCTTTGCCTGGCTTGTTTTAGCAGCTGCTTTACTTACCTTTGTTTCAAAAGAAGTATCTCCCGTGTGTTGTCCGGGGCATGAGAGACAACTTTGGTGTGGTGGCTTTTATATCTCCCTGCCTCTGCAGAGTGCAGCTGCAGGTTGGAGCATTCGCAGCAGCAAACCCTTTTGTCTCAGGCGGTACGAATAAACGGAGATGAAAAAGAAGTAAGATGATTTATTTAGTCGCTGGGTTTCAAACATTGTGCAACCCGCCCTGGGAACACATGGTGTTGAGAACAAACTTGTCCCGTTCTTTAATTTCCCTGTACTCAGTGTCTACTAACTTTTAATGCCGAGGACAGGTCACTTGACAGAGAGAGGTCACAGTGACACAGAAGTCGCTACAGAAGCGGACAAGCAAATTCATGTGGGACATCTTGCAGGAAGCTCTGCAGCACTGCTGAGAGCCCAGGGAAGCCCTCTTGGCTCTGAGTGCAATGCACACTCTCGTGTCTCCTAGAAGGGTTCTTATTTGCTTTCCTATGTTCCCTCTTTAAAAACACAGTCCCTTTGCCACACAATCCCAACGCACATGTACCCCTTTTCATATCTTTGCCTTCAGGCAAAGCCCTTGTTTTCCTCCCCAGCTGGAGGTCTGATGGGGAGGCAGCTACCTCCCTGCACACTTCCTCCTGATGTTGTTCCATAAATCACGTCATTCGGATAATCCTTGGCCATGGCAACCGTCAGCTCCAGGGAAGGGTGACCTTTTAATGCCAAGCCCAGGATGCCCTGATGTTCTTCTGTTCAGGCAGGGAGCCAGTCTCTACCTTAATTTCATGAGACCCCAGGGAACAGCCAGTCCATTAGGATGCCCCTGGCCAGACACTAGGTCTGTGGAAGTTACTGGAATCAACAGGGTGGGCAGGCCCACCTTGACCACCCTGCCGTGGCCACCAGCATCCATTGCGTTTCCCCTTGTGTATCATTCATCCTCTTTGTCGCTGCTTTCATTCAATAGTGGTTGTGCATATGGAGGAAAGCCCCTGTGTCTGTCTGAGGGGAAGGGCAGGGCACGGGGGACACTGTCCCTAGTGCAAGCCATGACAGTTATTGTAGGGGTTGGTGACTTTTCTACAGTACCTGCTTTCTGGTGACTTTGCTTGTGTTGAAATTGCAGCCACTCCGCATGCATTGGGTAATCTCCCCGCTGTTACTAAAGAGTCAGTCTGTCTGTCTTCCTCCCCACCACCCTCAGTTTCAGTTTCCTCCTAATTCTCTCCCTAGACAGCCGTTGCCTCTCCCGGGGTGATGCGGTTTTGCTGATGCAGCCTGTTGTCTCTGTCCCTTCTGCAGAAGGATTTCACCATGCGGGAGGAGTTGCAGCAGCGGGACGTGGAGCGCTGGCTGGGGTTCATCACCTTCCTCTGCGAGGTCTTCGGCACCATGAGGAGCAGCACCGGAGAGCCCTTCCGAGTCCTTGTCTGCCCCATTTATACCTGCCTCAGGGAGGTAAATGCCTTCACAGGTTGTCTTTCTCCACCTGCGGGCCACGCTGTTGTGTTGCAGCAGTGAGGAGCCCATGATTCATAGATGTTTGCTTTATGATTCCTACAGATTTGCTTTGCCAGCATCAACACTTCTCACCCAAAAGTACCTACGTCCGCAGGGATGTGTGGCTTTTCCTGCATATTGTGTTTTTGCTAGTTAAAAGCATGTCCTCCAAGCAAGACCCCTTTGTCCAAGGGTTTGCAAAGCCCAACAGTTGGGATTTGCAAACTCGACGCTGGAGTTTGCAAATCCCGACATTGTGAAAATCCCCAATAAGAGGCTTAAAAGGCTTTAAAAGCTTCTTAAAAGCAGGTGAAGCCACCTGAACAGATGAGACAGACCCGAGGGGAGGAAAGAGGGGGAGAGGTGAGGTCCCATGTGTCCTTACTCCCAATGCAGAGCAGCAGAAACCCAGCCCTACCACCAGGGTGGCAGAACCTGAGGTCCTGATGAGCTCATTTCAGACCCTGAGCTCGCCATGGTTTGGGGTGGTAGCAGAAAACCTCGGTGAGGGCAAACAGAAAAGGCAGCTCAAGCGTTAATGTTCAGCAGAGCAGGAGAGGGCTTTCCCCCATCCTGTTCTAAAGATGGTTTTGTCTCCTGCTGCTGTCTGTAGAAGGCTTTCTCAGAAAAATCTGCCTGGTTGCCCAGGGTTGGAGCTGTGAATCTCAAGTTGTCAGCAGTGCTTCTGTTGGGCCATAAATAACTTGCTGTAAAATAAGTTCTCCGCTAGACCTTGGGCAAGGGAAGGATAAAGAAACTGCCAGCGATGACTTTTTTACACGCATGGGAAGTTTCCTCTGAATGCAAACACATCATAAACATTTTGTCTTCACAGTAATATTGTGGGTAGGGTTCACAGACGGTGACTGTAGCAGTGAGAAAGAGCCCAGGCATCGTGATGAGGCACACATATCCACAGGAGGAGGTGGGAAAGGGATGCTAAGAATAGCCTAACTTCCCCAAAATCTCTGCCCACAGGGATATGTGTCACCTTATGGGGAAGATCTTGGCGTCTAGCAAAGTCCCCATTCCCATCCGCTTCCCATCACAGCCATGACACAGATTCTGCCAGGATTTTTCCTGTCTGCCCTCACCGTGCCACCACAGCCTCTCTTTGTCACCTTGCTGGCATGTGGGGGCATGGTGGTGGCCTAAAGGTGTGCAGGACATAAACTTCACGTATAAGGGATATTTTTTGCTACAGGACAGCTCCGTAAGAAGCTTTTACTAATTATATCAAGGCGTCATGCGTAAATTTTGCTTCTTTAAGGTACAACCCCGTTCCTTAGCAGGACAGCTCTGTCCCTGTGGTGTCATTTGTCAGAGAAGACTCTTCCCTTACCTGACAATGGTGAGCCTGAGTCTTTGATCAACCATCGCAGTGGTTAATCTGTGGTTGCTCACTCCACAGGGTTGTGACCTTGACTCTTGCTGTTCCTCCTCTTCCATGGCTCTGGGATAGGGATTTGGCCACTCTCAGCTAACTCTGACACGTGGGGCCAAGCCAGGAGAACAGGACTACCTATTTATCAGCAGTGATAGGTGCCAGGCTCTGAGATGACTGCCAGAGCCAAGCTGTAGGTGTTGGTGTTGGTGAGCTCCTCCAGCTGCACCCAGGAGAGGACAGGGACGTTTGCACAGGCTGGCCCTGCTGAGTGCTCTGTGAGATGATGGAAGCTCCCTAATTGCTCACAGTGCTCATGCTTTGGTGAGCTTCATGAAGTACATAGGCTGGTGTCCCAGAAAGGAGGGGGTGTCACCATAGCCTATAAGTTTTGGGACCTCTGCTTGCCTGGGGACAGGTTCATAAAGTACGTTATGGTTCATAACGTGCAGCATTATGGGGCTTTTCCCCTTCCTGCCAATCAGCACATGCATCCCCATGTTCAGTCTCAGCCCCTCACCCCTAACTCATTCCCCTTGGGCATCCCGCAGCAAAGCCCCTCTGTGCTGCCCACAGTCATAAATAGCTCCCTCTGCCTCCATCCACCATCCTTTGATGATAAATCATTAGCAGAGGTGAGATAACATCTCTCCCTCTGCCTGTCCTTTCAGCTTCTCTGGCTTTTTAGTTTCCCTGCCTCTTTTTTCTTTTTCCCTTTTCCTCTATAGCTTGGGCAGGCTCAGCCAAAGGTCAGTGAGGGAGCAAGCAAGAGGAAGGGGAAAGTTGCCTGATGACTGAGGCAGGAATGTCTCTTCCCTTACCCCTGCAAAGCTTCCTCTCTCCAGCTCCTTTCCTTTCCCCCCAGAATAAAAGCTTATTAACACCATCATTAGTTGTGGACCTGGGCCGGGTGAGAGGAAGCAAGGATGGCAGATGGGTGAGGAGGGGACATGGCTGGGACAGTGGGTGGCAATGCCAGTGTTATTTATTGGATGGGTTGGTTTTGTGGGCTGGGAAAAGCAAATCACAATTGCAGTTCATTTCAGGTGAGGCTGGGGTTTGCTGGGTAATGGAAGCGGCATTCATCACCGTCCTCAGGGAAGTGGGCAGACCTCTGGATCTTTGTGTCAGCCTCGGCAAGAGTTGTTTAATCACAGCAAAGGAAATTTGGGTCAGAGCTGCTCCCTCGCCTGGGCAGCATTTCTGGAGCCAAGGGAGTGGCTGTGCCCATTGGCACAAACGTGGTCCACACCAAGACCTCATCCCGGGGGTCCCTGCCACATCCTCCTCTGTGCCCATCACCTGGGCTGGAAAACAGGATGGGGGGAGAAGGAAGTGTCTCCCACCATATCCAACATGGTGACTGCGTCTGCTGTCTGCTGAATCAAAACGTTCAGTTTTGAGAAGCATCCTGAGGGTTTGGGGTGAGATTGTGCAGGCAGAGAGTGTCTTCACAACAAGGTCTGGTGGGGTCAACGTTGGGATTTTAGGCAAAGAGATGGTTTGCCAAGGGAAGTAAAAGGTGGGTCCAGGTCTCGTTAAAATGGTTTGATGGAGCACGGTGAGTTTGGACGGTGGTTTGGATCAAAACATATTTTTCTGCTTGGAATAGCACGTTGTTTAGGTTGGAGAAGGGAAATGGATACCCAAGCTCAGCCCAATGATCAGGGTTGAAGACAGCTGCGGAAAAGGAGGGATTTTTGTGGCAACCAGAGGAGAGGCCTTCTCAGATGAGAACAAGAGGACTATTGCAGCCATCAAATCTGGGGAGCCTGGGAAAAGAATAACAAAGCAGAGAAGTTAAATAGAAATAAAAGAAAGAGCTTTCCTCCTATTCTTCCCTTGGTGCTTTGGGGAATGGAGGGCGAGCTGGAAGAGGGCGTTGTTCCCAGGGAAAGGCTTCCCCTGGGGATAGCTGTGCTGCAGGCAGGGAACCACGAGCTTGGCACTTGCCTGCTTCCAGCCTTCCTCACATGGGACCAGTGGTGGCATCCTCCAGGACCACATTCCTCCATGAGTCTTTTATCTAGCTCAATGAAAGCACTTTCAGCAGTTTTAGGAAGTTCTCCTGGCTCCTGCTCGTGATGGTCTAAGCATGAGGGATGTCCCACTGTCTTCTCCCAGCCCTAAAGCCGATGTGCTCTCACCTCTGGCCTCACTATTTCATAAAACCATGCCAAATTTGTCCCTGTACATCTCCTTCTGCCCCTCCAGGATGGTGAGGAGTGAACGTGCTGGCGTTCTGCCTCAAAACCTCTGCCCCATGCCCAAACAGAGGACCACACTCAGCACTGTTCCAACAATACTTCACATTGTTTGTCCCCCAAAATCAACTAAAACCAAGGAGAACAACCAAGGGACTTCAGTTCTTGCAGTCTGGCCACACTTATTCTTTTCTGTGGCCTTTAGAAGTCAGCACAATGGAGAAAATGGGTGAAGACCAGGGACCAGCAAATGTCATTCAAACCATCTAAGGGGCAGGAGCACTCCAGAGCCCTGTGCCTGGTGCAGCAAGTGCCACATGGCTCCTAAGACATGGAGATAATGAATATTGTTTCCCATCTATTGTTCACTGGTTGTCACCACTTTTGCCTTTCGTAGCCATTTCCTAACTGTGGTTGGAGCTGGTTGTTTTTCAGCCAGCTCTGTGCTGCTCATGGATCTGTGTTTGTCAACAGCATTGGTATGGGCCAGCCCAGCTGACTGCCCTCCCTGCTTCACCCCCTGATGCTGATGGTGAGGAGGAGCATTAAGACTGGGTCCTGAAGGAGCTATCCTAGCTCTTGGCAATGGCTGAAGTCTGCAGGGAAGGAAGGGTCATATCCAGCTTTGGTCCATGGCTGTGCTCTGCAGAAGCCACGACAGATGAGTGGTGTCAGGAGGTTTGGCTCCTCTTGCGTCTCGATCTCATCCTGAGCGGATGTTGTTGGGATGCCAAGCCAGGAGGTGCCTCTGGGCCTGGGAGCTGCCACCTTCCTGCCAGCCTTGTGCCAGGAGGAGCCGCTTCCAGCTGAGGTGGTTGATGTCAAGTGCTGCTTTGGATGCATCTCTTTACTTTGATGACGCCATTCAGCAGTCAGACCCGGCTTTACAGCCAGGTAACCTGAGCAGTTGCCTACGGCAGCACAGCGAGGAGGTGGAAAAACAGGCTTGTGGGACCTAGAGCTGGGGAAGATGCCATGTGGTATTGTCACTGTGGTCCCCTTAGGGCATCTTGCTGAGTGGGGTCCCACAAGGGCAAGCAGCATAGCGTGGGCTCTGCCCCCTCTCACCCCCCATAATAACCCTATCCCACCCCTTACCCATGCCCCTGTGCTCTTCTCTTGTGCAGGGTTTGTTTTCTGTTGAGTGTTTAAGGTTCCTCTTGACTCTTTCCTCCAGCCCATGGAGGTCCCTCTGGATGGCAGCTCCTTGAGCACATTCAGTGATCCCCCCCAGCTTGGTGTCATCTACTTCACAAGAGCATGGTCCCACCTCCTCCACGTCATGGATGAAGATGGGACAGGTCATGGGATAGATGCCTCAGTGCTCCACTGGCCTCCAGGTGGAGTAGCTACAAGTCTCTAAACCCAACCATCCAACCATTGTTTTTACCCATCTGGCTGTCCACCCACGACATCCTATCTTGGATGCAAGTGACTGGATGACAAGGAGTAGCGTTGCTGTGGCACTGTCCTCATCTGAGCTCCCATGGATGCATAGGACAGGGCTTTTAAGGCAGGTTCGAAGCAAACCCCAGGAAGCATTTCCTCACAGAGAGACTGGTTAAACCGCAAAACCCCTTTGTGCAGTTGGCTGCGGGATCCATTCATGGAGATCCCTCCATAAGGGGGTTACTGCTGCTGGGGCTGGGTGGGTACCCAGGGGGTATCACCCTGACCATCACCACCCATGAGGGAGATGTGGGCATTGACCTGACATAAGACAGATGCTTTTATGGTCTCATTAACATCCCTGGGGACGCAGGGCAGCGCCTGGGAGCGGTGAATCAGCCCCACAGAGGCAGCAGGGAGCAGGCCCAGCAGGCTGGCAGCAGGCAGGACAGTTGCTGCTCTGCAGGAGTTGTCTCCTACCTCCAGTCTGGTTGGCAGAGACAGTCCCATTTCAGCATCGTTTAAAATCTTGGCACGCTCCCATTGCTTCCCTGCCTTGGTAAACGCTGCTAACTGAAAGCCTCGGGGTGGTGGTGCAGGGAGGATAAATACTCCCTGTCTAATTGCCTTCCCCCTACGTCTGAGTCTGCGGTGCAGCGTGTAGACGGGTATCCACTCCCCTCCCTTCTCTTAGTGCCTGTTATCTCCTGGGGCCATGCTGTGTAATTTAGCAAAATATTCTAACATGGTAATTAACGTCTGAACTTCAAGAGGGCACTGCCTTTTCACTGTCTCCTTCAGAGGAAGAGAGAGGAAAACCTTCCAGTCAGATGAGCGAGGAGGGTGGTGCTGTTTGGAAAAGAAAATTCTATCTTTTAACGTGGGGTGCTGCTTTTTTTTTTTTATCACTTTCATTTTTAAAAAAGCATCAGCCTCTTGAGTCAAAAAAAAAAAAGGGGGGGGGGGTTGACACTATAATGAGATACTAGGATTTTTAATATTATTCTAGTCAGAGAATGAGACAGATTTTTTCCCTGTATTGACTAAGCAGGAAGGGGGCTGGATCCTGACCCTGTGCCACCCTTCCACCCAGGTAGCTCCATGAGACCAGATCTGACCAGAGAAAATAGGTCCTTTATGAAGAAGAGGACTTACTTCCTCATAAAATACCCCTTCTGTTTCCCACCATTTGATTCTGCAAATATCAGTGCTTTGGTCTCCAATATGGCAGGACTGGGACAAACTGGGAAGTGGTTTGTAAGGGAAAAGAAGGAGAAGGGCATGGGAGGGAAGGGATGCCAGAAAAGAAGGGAGAAAGAGGAGACAGAGGGACACAGAAAGGAGTGAGAAATGGGGAGAGCAAACAAGTGGGGAAATGTCACGAGAAACCAGAAGACCTGGAAGAGCTGGGATGTGGAGAAAGTGGGGTGATATGGGCATTCAGATCCATGGCAGGAGGGAGCATGCAGGAGTCTGCAGAGAGCAGGGACAGGTCCATGTCTGTCTGTAGGAGCATGCTCCCAGCAGGGAGGGATGTCCCAGTGCCTCCGTGCCTTCCGTGCAATGAATAAATAAATAGCTGTGCAATACATAAATAAATAGCCACGCAAGAAGCTCCCACATAGGCAGGCCTCCCCCATAGCTGTACTGGTAAAAACCCTCCTGCAAACACAGCCTGTATGGGAAAAAGGTAATTCCCTTTAATTGGCATTGATTTGGTCAAAGGGCAGAGTTAGGGTGACGGAAGGTAGGGTATTATTTGCAAGCACATGCGGACAGACCAAATCGAGGAGGGCTGCGTGATGCCTTTGGGCCCAGCTGCTCTATTGAGCATTCTGTGTGCAGGAACTTGTAATCTTGGAAAGCTACAGAACTCATTTGGCATATTTAAAATAGGGGAGGGGAAATGCCACCCTGATTTCCCTGGGACCCACGGAGAAGGCAGAGGAAGCAATGACGGCAGATAAAGAAACGCGGCTAGATACCATCTCACAGGATGGTCCCTCCTCCTCGCGTGGCTTTGTTTTTCTCCTTCGCCCTCCGAACCAGGCATTGTTACTTCCCAAAAACCCCTTTCAATGGGATGTAAACACAACTATTTGCGTCCGCCGCCATGCGCTCTCGCCCTCGGCAGAGCCAGGAAAGCCGGGAGCGTCCGGCGAGCCAGGGTGGAGCCTGCCGCAATCAAGCGCGATGGTCCCGCCACTGCTTCTTTCCATGTTTTGTGTTTCCCCGAGACCCTTGGGATGAGATCACATCCTCCTCTCCCAGGGTTATTATGTCTTCGGCCGGGGCAGGATGAAGCCGGCCGTCTGGGTGGCTCGGTCTCCCTGTGTACACAGACTGGGTGGCTGTGTCCGTCTGTCTCACCCACCTTCAGGTCCTGAAGGTCCACCTCCAGCCAGGGGATGTGTAACCACTGAGCTACTGCGGGGTTGCAGTGTCTGGGTTGATGAGTGACCAGATTTTCTTCATCATTGTCTGCAGTAATTACCTCTTAATGGTTTCCATCTTCGCAGGAATCCTTTCTGCTGCTCCAGATCTGGGGAGAGTCATGTTTCATGGTTTTCCTTGTCTACAATGGAAAGGAGTAGGAGGAGTTTCCCATGACTGGGTACAGGGTCTTGTTCCTCTGGCCTTAATTCAATTTGCTGTTAAGTGACTCTGAGTTCCTCAGAAGTCTGACAAGGAGGATAACCAGTATTTTGGTTTGCTAGATGCAATAAACAAGCTAATCTCTTCTTGCCATCCTCCCAGGGAGCCCTGGTTGGGTAATAGGGAAACAGATGTCTCCTCCTCAGCTGAGACCAGCACATCACTGTAAAAGGAGTAGGTGCCACCAAACAAATTCCTTCAAGTTGTCCGAAATACTTGAGGGAAAGTGTCTCCTATGGACGTAGCTCTTGGTGCAGCCATGCTACTACAAGCAACTCCAATGCAGAGCTCCTTCCCTGTTGTGCCACCTCCTCTGAGCAGCTGCTTGTAGGACCAGCAGTGACCCACGCTGGTGGCCTCTTCATAATAGAGCAGCTTGAGTTGCTGTCAGCATGTTCTCAACCAGGCTGAGACCAGGCCACCTGGGTCAGGGACCCCTCCATGAGATGCATGGGCTTGTGGCATCTCGTGCATCTTCAATGGGCTTGAAGGCATGAGCAGAAGGTGATGCAGAGAGAAACACCACTGCTGGTGGATACAGCCCAACACAGATTCCCTCTCCCAGGTCAGCTGCATTTTTGGATCCCAACAGATAAGGTTTTGGAGCAGAGCCTGTGCTTTATGCTTTCCCCAAAGGAAAAGGTTTTCCCCAAAACTTTGTGTTTGGGCAACCTCAGCATCAAATGGATGAGCAGAGAAGATGCCACTTACGCCTGTAGAATTCTAAAGTCTTTGTTTCCAAGTGCTCACTTGGTTCTTCTGTAGGGAAAGGTACCACCAGGGTATGCCCAGAGAGGAGCTCAGCACCCCTTTAGAGAGGTAACACTGTCACACCTTGTTGGTGGTTGCAGGATCAGCCACGCTGACCTCCTGTTGTCCTGGTTTGAGGAGCTGATTCTTATAATAGGAGAGGATTGTAGAAATCCAGAAACTGGCCTTACTGGTGCAGTGCTTTGTAATTACTCATCCCACACACCCTCATTTGTACTTCACGTTTTCCCCAGTCTGGCTTTTTTCACCACACCGTGCCTTGTGACAATAGGAGAAGTGGAGTTGTAGCAATGGCCTGTAGCTCATAGAAGTGCATGACTGTCCCCATGCAGGGGAGCCAAGCAGTCCCATGGATCTTATCCGAGGCATCTTCCTTAAAGACTTGCGACAGTAGCTTGATAAGAGGCCACTGGAAGAGCAGAAAATGGCTATTAATGTTTTTCTGCAGTGTGTGTGTGGAGTGCAGCAGAACTGGCTTGTGCTCCTGGGAGGACTCATCTAGCAGACCACAGGGCTTCCAGGTTTCTGGGGCAGGAGTTCCCCAGCTGTGGTCTGTTAGTCCACCAAGAGTGCCTGCAGAGCCATGTCAGCAGGAAGCGCTTGTGGTTGTAGGGGATGATCATAGAGTCATGGAATCCCAGACGGGTTTGGGTTGGAAGGGACCCTAAAGCTCATCCAGCTCCAACCACTACCACAGGCAGGGACACCTTCCACTAGAGCAGCTTGCTCCAAGCCCCTGTGTCCAACCTGGCCTTGAACACTGCCAGGGATGGGGCAGCCACAGCTTCTCTGGGTACCCTGTGCCAGCACCTCAGCACCCTCATTGTAGAATATTTCTTCCTTCTACCCAGTCTGAATCCCCCCTCTTTTAGTTTAAAACCATCACACCTTGTCCTGTCACTACAGGCCTGACTAAAAACTGTCCCCATCTTTCTTACAAACCCCCTTATACAGGGTCTCCATGATGACCCCAACCACAGAGCTGGAACAGAATCAACTTATTGATGACCATAGACCATCCCATGGGCTCCTCTGGTTAAAAACAGGACTGGGAAGCACCATTTCTGCTGCACTCTTTCAAGTACAGCATATTAATTCTGCTTGAGCCCCAAGTGGCACAAGTAGCTGATACTTATCCTTCTTCCTAATCAAAATATGTCTCCATTTTCACCCGTTACCTCATTTTACACCAGTGGTTGCTACACCTGGATGATGCGTTTGCAACACGTCGGTTGCTCTGCGGTTGTGGTCCACGCTCCCCATGGTGAGCACCAGCAGGCACCTCCTCATGACCTCCACGTTAGATGAAAAGCATACTTGTGGGCAGGGACCGCAGAGTGGTTGCGAGGCTGGAGCTTCCTGCCCGAGGCTGTCTGGATGTCCATGCATGTTGCCATCTGGATGGATGAACCTGAGGTGCCCGTCGGGGAGCCGGGGCAAGCAGCACGTGGGCTGTGGTCAGTCCAGCTTTCACCATGTCTCAAAAGACATCCCATCCTCTCCATGGCTCTGGGTGAATATTTTCTAGCTTTCTGTGCTTTCACACCAGAGTCATCACCAAAGCATCAGAAAACACTGCATGCTAAGAGGTAGTTTGTGGCAAGCGTTGCTTATATGTCATTTTGCAAGCGATATCATACACAATAATTAGTATTGTGCCTCACAGGAGAGATATCATTGCAGCTGGAAAGGGTAATGTATGCGCTGGGCTGCTCCCACTCCATCTCCTGGGGAGAGTTGCTGAAGAACACAATTAAACCTGCGTGGTTTGGTGATAAGGGATGGTGGGGCAGGTTCTCGGGTCCTGCTCGTGGTGTGAGCACCTCTGAGAGTACCAAGTAAGCACTTTTGCTCCTCAGCAGCCCAAATGATCTCAGAAAACAGATAATAAACCCAAATTTTCGTTTGTATGTGAACCCTTTCAGCTTAACTCTCTGGTTTTCTGGTGGAGGGCTCCACCAAGGACATGTGCTTCCAGTGCTGTTCAAGAGGACCAAGCTGGTTCTCTCCACGATGAAGCACAGATATACTTTTGGGGCTTCTTTGCCCCCTCAACCTCCCTTGCATGCCCACTCCATGGGGCTTACGATGCTTACCTCTGAAAAGATGTGAAGAGCAGGTTTTGGGAGGCCAGGGAAGACTGCTCCCAGTAGCATCCCACAGAAACCAGTTGCACTCAGAAGCCTCCTTGCAAGGCACTGCAGCTCCCCCTCCACTCGCAGCACATCCAAGAGCAGAACCTACCATTTATTTTGGGCTGGTTATGAAAACACTTAGCACCCAGAGCCCACATGGGCAGCTGGCCTCAGAGAGGACCTTGGCCAGTGCTCCATCTCAGCAGGGCACACCACCAGTGTGCAAAGCTGCTAGTCCAGCACTAGAAACAAAAGTGAGAAGCCTTTCGCAACCGAGGCTGGGTATTATATGACTGGCCGGGCAGATTCTGGCATGCAGCCTCCTCTCTTAGGAAATCAAGCAGACTCTTTGTCTGCTTTCCAGCAGGAACTGCTGCTTTCATTGCCCGGCTTCGCCCGATACGGGGGAAACCGGCTGGAGAGCAAAGGGAAGTTTTTCTCGCAGACAGCCCCAGCCCCAGGGGATGATTACAGGTTAAACCAAGAAGCGTGTGAGTCTCAGCTCACCTGCCCTGCTGTCTGCCTCATGCTCCCTCGTCCACCTTCATCAGCCAGGTTGGGCCATGTGGGAGCCTGGTGGAGAGGGATGGGATGGTGGGATTGGGGAGATGGGCACAGCAGGGAGGAGCGGTTATAAATAGTTAAATAATAATACCAGTGTGGGAGTGCTGATGTAAATGGGTATAGCATGTTTACATTATAACTATTTTAAGTAAATATGAATTAGATTGCAAAGAATGGATGTCATTGCTTGAGTTCAGGTTTATGGTCACACAAGTGCCAGCACTTCAGGACTGTGATTTCCCTGGAGGTATAAGAGTGTTTGCACCATTTTTCAGGTTGGATACAAGGAAGAAGCTCTTCCCTGTGAGGGTGCTGAGGCGCTGGCACAGGGTGCCCAGAGAAATGGTAAATGCTCCATCCCTGGCAGTGTTCAAGCCAGGCTGGACAGACCCCTGGACACCATGGCCTAGTGTGAGATGTCTCTGCCCATGGCAGGGGGTTGGAACTGGATGAGCTTTGAGGTCCCTTCCAACACAAACCAGTCTGGGATTCTGTGATTGATTTCTTCTTGGAGTGTCATCAGTGCTGACATGAGGGTCAAAGAGCTTTGGGAAACAATGTGCTCTTGCTGACTCAACTACCCCACAGTTTGGGGTGCCTGGTGCTCACATGGGGCAGCTGTTGATAGGGGTGAAGCATCCTTCGAGAAATCCATGCAAAACGTCATTGGTGATTGAGGACGTCAGTGGCAGAACCCCATGCAGCGCAGCCCTTGCAGTGCAACCCTTGCTGTCCACCTTCAGCAGTGCCCACACCAGGCTAGGGAGGGCAAACTGGGCCCCTTGATCTCCTTCTGTCCCAGCACGCAGGGGTCAGCAGCAGATGGATGGTGCCTGCACCCTGTGGAAGCTCCAGAGCCCCCCTCCAGCATGCTAGAAACATAGTTATGATCAGGAATATGAATGTTCATGTAGGTGTGAACTTGGGGCTCTGACTTCTAGAGCACCAGCAGATCTATCTGTTGGGCCCTGCTCTGTTGCACAGGGCTGTGCCTGGGTTTGGTGGGCAGGCTGTGGGTTAGGGTTACTGTTAGTGTTAGGCAGAGGTTGAGCTGTGGCCCTTGGGACTGGTACCTCTTGGTGCCTTGATGGAGCAGTGAAGCATGTGGTGTTTGGATGGATGAGATGGAGCACACGGTACCTTGATGGAGCACTGGAGCACATGGTGTTTGGGTGGATGGGATGGGGCACATGGTACCTTGATGGAGCACTGGAGCACATGGTGTTTGGGTGGATGGGATGGGGCACATGGTACCTTGATGGAGCACTGGAGCACATGGTGTTTGGGTGGATGGGATGGGGCACATGGTACCTTGATGGAGCAGTGGAGCACATAGTGCTTGGATGGATGAGATGGGACACGTGGTGCCTGGATGGATGAGGTGGATTACGTGGTGCCCTGATGGACAAGATGGAACATATGCATTCTCCTTGTTCAGCCAGGTCACATCAGATGATGTCCAGGAGGGCACTGTGAAGGTAGAGGGTGCCTGCCCAAATCTGGGGTAGGATATGATCTCTGTTTCATTGACTGCTCCTCATTAGCCAAATACAGAAGCACGTGACAGTGATATATTCATCCTCAAAAACACCTTCTGAGGTACAGAAGCATGTGCCAGCGGTGCAGGTGGGAAGCTGGGGCAGGGAAAGCTCAAGTTGCAGCCTTTCCCTGGCCCATATCCCCACCATGGTCATCAAGGGGACCATGGCAGAGGAAAGGTTGGAGTCAGGCCACCATAGGTCCTTCCTAACAAGTCCTAACTCCACTTTTGTAGCTTTAATTTCCATGTTATGTTCTTAAGAATACCAAAAGTAGGAAAGGTGAATAAATACTTAATTTGTGGCCCTGCTTCATGCCGTGTTCATGAGCTACATAACCCAGGGATGAATTTCTGGACTAATGCCTGTTTCTATTTCATAGAATCAACTAGATTGGAAAATACTTTTATGATCGTTGAGTCGAATCTTTGTCCTTCAGTGATTTCTTTTTCCTTGTTGGTTTTAAAATAATGTAGCCC
The DNA here is from genome assembly GCF_033783945.1 of Neopsephotus bourkii. Lineage (NCBI taxonomy): Eukaryota > Metazoa > Chordata > Aves > Psittaciformes > Psittacidae > Neopsephotus > Neopsephotus bourkii. The sequence continues at coordinate 169,805 of NW_026901247.1, read as the reverse complement.
TTTTTCACCAGGAATCTGAGAACTCTTTGTGATAACTTATCTCAGAGCATGTGCCTTGGGCTTAACTAATATTTTCCAGACAATCCAGCAGAAAGATAAACTGGAGGGGGCTGAGGGGCAGAGCTGTTGCATCTTCAAAAAGCTGGCTGAACCTTTGGCTAATGCGAGATGAAAAACAATGGACTGCATGTTCATCACTGTGGTATAAACATCATCTTCTAAGCAAACGCACCGCTTTCTGCTGGAAACAGAGGAGGGTGAAGACAAAACTTTGAGATCAAAGGTAGTTCCTAGAATGACTTCTTTTTTCCCCTTGCTGTTTTCCAGCAGTTATGGGGCTGGTAAACAAATAGGTGTTTATTTGTAAAGGAAACGAAACATGAACAGATGGAGATGAGGCTGAGAATCAGAATTGTGATTTTAACTAAAGGATGTGGAGCACATTTGGGCAATTTTTATATGGGCAGTTTTAATTAATTCAACCACTTTTCCAGAGTTTGCTTTGCCCTGATGAATTTCAGATACTGATGAAGCCAGCGTTCACAATTTTTCTCCTTTTTATCTGTGTTTAATGCATGCATTCAGCTCTCCACTGCACACAAGGGTTAGTTCAGAGCCAGCAGGGGTTGTTCAGCCCAAGGTGATGGGATGGACATGGCTGTAGCTTCAGATGTTGACAGCACTTGGAATTTTATCAGCCATCTCATGGTACAGTGTTTTTCATAACTCTCCATCTCACTTGCTTGGCTGATAGAGAATATCAGTATTTTGTCTACTTGAAAAACAGCACAGCAGTGGTTTCTCTTGTTTTTAGCAAAATCCTTGCGGTACCGATTTCATGTGTGAATGACACGATCATAAAGTTGAAAACAAAGAAAAAAACGTGTACATTTGACACAATTTTGTGGGTCCTTACCATGGTTCCAATGTTTGTGGGGTGAAACATGCTGATTTCCTGCACTTTGTCATTGCCTGGTAGAGCCATTGACCCTCACTGAATATCCTGAGTCTGAACAAAGAGGGGTAAGCATCAGCCATTCCACGCACAGCAACATTTTGGGTCTCTCCTAAAAGGTGCTTGAATACAAGCTGATGTTTGTAATGGAAAGTTCATAGGTAGCTGAGCAGGGTTCGAGTTGGTGCACCTAAGACGCCATAGTTTCACTGCAACCCATTGCACTTGCACCACTATATAATCAGTCTGGAAGGAGACATATTAATTACAGTGTATTGGATGTCATGCTTTCCCATCAGGTAATTTTGTGGCTGTTGGAAGTGTCCCTAAGGGAATGGAGAGGTTCGGTGGTGGGTGGCTGCCTTTTGGGCAGAGTCCTTCCCTTCCAAACAGGGCTGTACAGCTCGAGTGTTGTCATCTGATGGTTGTATTTAGTCGCTGTGTATGTGAAACAAGTGCATTTTCTCATCGCCTGCATGGGATAAAAAAAGCAGTGTAACCTAAATAAAATTTATTTTGGAAGTTGTTCATTCAAATTCTCTCTATTCTGCCCCACTTGTCCACTCTCAGCAGTGGATGCTCAGGTGATAACCCTTCACCCTGCATTTTGTCAGTTTATCTTACTGTGTTGATAATATCTTTCCTCCCCTCTTTCTGATTTTCTGTCCTTTCCTCCTGGAAGTAGCAAAAGGCAAACTGGACGAAGAGATGGAAGGAAGGTCATAAGGGAGAAGGAGCAGGAGGTCATGCGTTTCTCACCACCTCTTTCTCCTCTCTTTTGCAGTTGTTGCAGTCTCAGGATGTGAAGGAAGATGCTGTGCTTTGCTGCTCCATGGAGGTAGGCAAGCATGTGCACTACCAGCTCCAGTCCTCACTGCTTTGCCCCTTCTGTCCTTGGCTACACACATAGCAAGCAGCATGTTTCCAGACCCAAACAGCCCATGCTGCCACTTTGCCTTATAGAATCCCAGACTGGTTTGTGTTTAAAGGACCTTCAAGCTCATCCAGCTCCAACCCCTGCCACAGGCAGGGACCCCTTCCACTGGAGCAGCTTGCTCCAAGCCCCTGTGTCCAACCTGGCCTTGAACACTGCCAGGGATGGGGCAGCCACAGCTTCTCTGGGCACCCTGTGCCAGCGCCTCACTGCCCTTATTGTTAAACATTTCTTCCTGCTACCTAATCTGAATCTCCCCCCTGCTTTAGTTTAAAACCATCACCCTTTGTCCTGTCACTACACACCCCTACTAAAAACTCTGCCCCATCTTTCTGCTAAGCCTCCTTTAAGTATTGAAAGGCCACAATAAGGTCTGTCTGGAGTCTCCTCTGGGCTGACCCAGCCCAGCTCTCTCAGCCTGGCTCCAGAGCAGAGCTGCTCCAGGCCTTGCAGCATCTCTGTGGCCTCCTCTGGACCCCCTCCAACAGGTCCATGTCTTTCCTCTGCTGAAGGCTCCAGAGCTGGATGCAGGACTGCAGGGGGGTCTCATCAGAGCAGATAAGAGATATCACCATGAGATAAGAAAGGCCCTTGAGGCTGTGTCACTGGACTTCTAATGCATGCAAATGGATGCAAAAAAGTTTGGTAGCTGGGGTCTCATCACAAAATTACATCATCCTCATTCCTTCGTACCTCATCCCCCATTTATTTTTTTAAGCATAAAAACACTTGTATTTGAGCAAAACCTGGTCACATGGAGAGGTTTGCTGTTCTCAGCAGCAGCTCTGCAGAGAGATGCTGGTACAGATACAGCTGAGATTCATTAGTTTTACTTTTGGGAAGTGATTGGTCCATTGAGATGGGTGCTTTCCTAGCAAAGAGTGGTTAAATTGCAGTCTGAATGGTTGAAATTCAGCAAAGCAACAGGCAACCAAGGAGGAGAGTTTGATTATTTAATGTCAGGGCTTTGGGGAGCAATGCGTACAAACCTCATAAGCCTTTTGTGATGGTGGACTCATTGCTGTCCACACCATCCTTGGACCTTCTCCTCTGCGGGACCACCTAGAACTTCTGCTGCTCCATAGAGGCTCTCCAAGGAGCCTTAAAAAGCCCTCAGAGAAGCAGCATGACAGGTATAAATGCAGATCTCGCAGGGCAGGATTTGTTATGCATACAGGAGGGCTCTGCTTATTCCGATTAATGACTGGGAGTCACTGACAGCTGTGAATCAGCGTGTAAATGAAGGGCCAGGTAAAAGGCAGGAATACCACATCACAGCCTGCACTTTGTTTTGACAATAGCGTGATTTTTAGGTGGGATTTCTTTCTTTCCAAAGGTAATCCCGTGTTGCTGCCTTTGAAGTCAGTGGGATCTGAGCCATTCACTCCTCCAGCAGCCCGGCAAGGATGCTTTTGAAAACCTCACCCTTCATGTTCAGCTCTTGGAGCCTGCTGACGGGTGGTTTTGGTTTTCAAAAGCCATGATGCCTTTAACCTTGCTTGTTTGCCCTGCCACACCGATCAGGGGAGAACTGGAGGGGTGGAGGGTGCCTGTAGAAGCTGGTGGGGTGCTTTAATGTGATAGAATCATAGCGTATCTCAGTGTGCAAGCGACCCCTAAGGATCACGATGCCATGGTTGACCCCTTCTTCTCCTGACAGCTGCAGAGCAGCGGCCGTCTGCTGGAGGAGCAGCTGCCCGAGATGATGACGGAGCTGTTGGCAATAGCTCGTGACAAGATGCTGTGTCCCTCCGAGTCCATGCTGACGCGGTCCCTGCTGCTGGAGGTCATTGAGCTGCACGCCAACAACTGGAACCCGCTGACTCCCACCATCACGCAGTACTACAACAAGACCATCCAAAAACTGACGGCTTGAGGGGAGAGGGCAGGATGGGGTGGGAAGGGACGAGAAGAAGATGTGCACCTCGACAGGATGTGTCAAGAGCTTTTCCGATTTAAATCCCCCAGCAGACCAAACCCCAGCATGCTCGAGAATACGTTTGTGGGGTGGGGAGGGAGAAGCATGTTTCTTTTTTGGCTGTGTCGCCAAGTGCCACCCCTCTTCCCTGCCGTGGTTTTGTTTTAGGGGTTTCTTTTCCTGAACTCATTGCTCAAGCAGCAGCAGCGCATCCCGCCGGGTTATTGTTTGGCTTTCGAAAGAAGACAGAGAATTTGAAGGGAAAAAAATGAATCCAAGTGGGGGCTAGTATTGTTTTCACGCCGTCCTCCTGCCTTGCCCCGCCAACTGGCAGGAGACAGCAGGCAGCAGATGTCTCGGGAGGACAAAGCCAGACACACACTACACCAGACGCTCATAATTGATGGCTTTTGTCGAGTGGGGCTTGCGTTAGGTTTTCTCTCCCCCCCCTTCTCTTGTCTTTGACTTTCTGTGTGTGTCTGTGTGTGTCCCCTCCACTCGCCACCCCTTCAAAAGCGGATCAGAGAGCGGGATAACTTTCTCATTTGCACTGGGTTTTCTTTCTCTCAAGTGTTTGTATTTTCCTCTTATTTCACTGTATCGTCGCACGGACAGTTGCGAGCAGCTCGGGGGTGAGGAAGAGCAGCGCCTTCCTGTGAGCTGAATGACAGGTTACCTGAGGATGCTAAAGCAAAAGGAGTGTTCTAAAGGGATCAGAAGTAATGTACCCACCGTCATCTTGCCAGTAACCTCCTCGATGGATTGAGAAACGTGTCCCTTGAGCTGTGAGCTCTGGGACATAGGGGATTCCGCGGCTCTTGCTGCTCAAGTCGCCATTATCCCTCAGCCACTATAACCCTTCTTTTTTTCTGTAGTAACTTTTTTTGTTTCCATTGAAGGAGTGCTTTATTGTAATTACTGTTATGGTTGTAATTATACATTTAAATCCAGGCCTGTTATAGTCAGGCCTAATAATGTACAGGGCGAGGGAGATGAAGGTTTGATGTTCTTTTGGAGACTGCATAGAGAAGACAAGCAGCGTATGGCAAAAAGGAGGTGGGAAAAGGAAAAGGAAAACATAGGAAAAGCCAAAAATAGAGGTTTTGAGGCTGGCTTCTAACTAGCTGAACTTGCTATCCAGTGTTTCTAGGTGTGCGGTGTACAGGAGTGGCTCTGTCCTGTGTTTAGTGTAAGTAGCACCATGTCATTGAGGGTTGGGTGATGTATTTGGAGAGGGAAAGTTTGCTCTGGGATCCCTGTGTTGCTCCATGCTGGAGCATGCTGAGAGAGAGGGCAGCTGCAGGGGGTGATGGAGAAATGCTGCTGCCTTGGTGTGGAAATGCCCAGAGGGCAAGGAGGCTGGTAGGGAGGAACGCCACACAGTTGCATCACACCCCAGAGCATGAACAAGACTTGGTGGTCTCTGTGTTTGCTTGTCTAGTAATGTTTTGACTTACCAAATCACTTCAGGTGCTTATTTTGGTGAAGCCTAATGGGGATGTGAGCTGCACCATCCCATCTGCGCAGTGGAATGGGAGCTGGAGAAGACATGATGTTGGCAGCCCATCCTGTTTTCTTCTCACTATTTCCTTTCCTTTCCTTTCTTGGTGATAAGAAGAGAATTTACGCCACCACGCCAGCACACATGGACCCTGGACCAGGCAGCCTGGGTCTGAACTCAGCAGCTCAAACCCCTTTTTTCAAGCAAGATGTTGAATTTCTGATGGCTTGTAGAGAAGAGAGATTTCACCCTGACCTCTCTGGATGTGCAGTATGTTCTCGGGTGCCTTATGAATGTGTTGGTCTGTCTGTGATGGGGAAGAAGCTTTCGCTGCAACATTTAAAGGGCAGAAATTTCCAGCAGACAAAACATTGCAGGAGGCAAGAGACCTGCTGCTGTAGTTCAATATCATTTGAATATTCATCTGTTTGTCTGCAGATGCGGTTTCAAATCCGTATGTGCAGCAAGAGGAACGAGCTGGAAACAGCAGATTCAGTTCTCCAGTCTACCCAGAAAGCAGCAAAATGACTGCTGGAATGCCCTGGAACTGTCTGGAAAAACTGATTTCTACTTTGTGGATTCAAGCTTGGGATCTTCACGTGGTGATGGCGCCTCGCGTTGGGTCAACTTTGTTATTAGCAATGGGGTTTGATAGTGTTAATGAGCAGCTGATTAAGGCAGCAAAGCCCGTCAGTATTATAAGGCTCAGGGTTGCTCCCATTGCTTTTGGCTTTTCCTGCTCCTTGGTTTCTCGGGGAGCAGATGTGAAGGGGATATAAAACCCATCGCAGCGCACCCAGGCACAGCATTGGTCTTCTGGGAGAAGACCTGAAAACCACTTCTGTCTTCTTGTTGTTTTTAAAGAACAGAAAGTCCCTCAACCAGGGGACAGCCTAATGAGTTGGGGTGCCAGGGATCCTCCCTACAGTGATCCAGGTCACTGCTCTGGCCTCTGCCACTTATCCCTTTCCCGGACAATTGGGGATTTTGCTTCTAAAAACTTGTATTTTCACCCATCAGTGCAGCAGGAGGCATTCAGCCGCAAAGTGTAAGCCACATGGCCGTAGTTCTGCTTAAGCATTACCCTACCCCTACCAGCTGTGAAGGTTTATTCACTTTTCCCATTGGGGTGCAATCCTGCAACCCCCAATAACCAGGCTTGCCCAAGGCTTTCCCCTCCAACACTGGGGTTTCTCCCACTGAAGAACTTCTATGTGAAATGCGTTGTTTTTTAATGTCTTGCCATTTATCTCTGCTATTAACGTACATCCATGCAGCCATTAACTGCTTTGGTACGTCAGTCACTCTGTTGATGTGTGAGAGTCAAAACGTTGACCAGAACGTTGGGTTTTTCTTCCCAGAGTTATGTGCTGCCAATGTTACCTTGCTGAAGTCCATTAGCCAGGGAGCTGGCAGGCACGTCGCATCATTAACCATAGAACCCTGCTGGGAAAAGAGGTGCCACAAGTTCATTTGATAGGGCAGGATGGGGAGCAGTTGGGGAAGTTATTGGGATTCCTGGTGATGTCATCGAGTATTTACTTCTCTTTTTTGGCTTTCTTCAGAAACAGTCACCAAAGAGTGTGTTTCACTGAATCCCAGGCTGGTTTGGGTTGGAAGGAACCTTAGGGTTCTAACCCCCTGCCACTGGCAGGGACACCTTCCACTAGACCAGATTGTGAAGGTGCAAAGCCACTGGCTATGGTTCCCTGAATTAGCCAGGTTTGATCTTCACTGCTCAATAGGAGTGTCCATGTGGGGATTTAGTGTGTTGTCCCCATGTGGCTACATCAGCAAAGGGGAAAACAAACTCCTCAGGCCAAATGTGTATGTGGCCAAACCTCGGGCTAGTGTACAGGTGAGTGTCTGAAGCATCTGCAGAGGAGCGATGCTCTGCACCACCACCGTGCTGGTCCCCCTCGGATGCAGAGCAGCTTTGCCAGCTCCCTGCCAGACTCCACAGCGTCCAATTCACCTCATTCCCAGTGAAATCATTTCCAAATTGAAGGTTTTTGCTACCCACAAAGTGACTTGCTCCGTTCTCTCCCATGAGGGGTTCCACCCCTGCTTGGAGAAGTCTCATGTCTATGGAGGTGAAATGAAAATGGGGGGAAAAAAAGGAAAACTAGGCAATTCGCTTGGTTCCTCTCTTCCCCTGATGGAGATTAATTAGTGTCTATTCTTGTCATGATTGATGGCTTTGAAGGAAAACTTGTCAGAATAACTTATGATTTATTTTCATGCTTATTTTTATCACATCCCTCACTTGGAAGCCTCCCAAAATCTGAAATATGATTTTATTTTACTTTATTTCTCCGCTAGGTATTTTATGGCTTTACACTAATTTTGCTCTTCTTGGTGTTAGCTATTAGCCAGTCCCAGTGACACTTTCAGTATTTTTTCAGGAGGAACGACACTAAGGGTTGCAAAGTCCACTGTGGATAACCAAGGGAGCTGCGGTGCCCTGCAGAACATGGAGTTAATGCTAGCAGTTCATTATTATTATTATTTTTTAAATGTATTTATTTGCATTTGAAAAAGCGACATTTTTAATTTAATCCTATTTGTTAAACTGAGCGCTTTTACGAAAACAAAAAGATGAAAAAATGTTTTGGGGAGAATAAAGGCTAGGTATTCATACTAGAGAAAACACAAAGTTGTTGTTTTCAGATTCCGGAGACTGTTACAACAAGGGAGCTAATAATTCTTTGTGGCAATTCAGTCTTTGTTTATAGAACATCCAGACCCACTGTATGCTATAAAATGGATCATCAAGTAATAAATGTTTAAAGCTTGACATCTTCCCATCTCTTTGTGGGTGCGCGCTATTGCTTGTGCTGGTCTGGGAGAGACCTTCCTTTTGTTTATGATGGAAGAAAGGGAAGATACGGAGGGGAAAAACATCCCTAACAAAACATCCCACTGTCTGCTTGGAAATGTGGCAAAGGGACTGATCCTTCCCTCCTGGTGCCAGGTCGGATCCTGCACAGTGGTGTGGCTCCGGTTGGGTTTATTTCTTACGAGGTGAGGATGAAGCCTATAGGAGTGGTGCAAAGGGCTCAGAAGTCCTTAGGTGATGGATTAGGCCCCTCTCTCGTCTCTGCCTCCATGGCCACCTGCTCCCCAGCCTCTGTCCCAAGGGGATTGCCCAGCCACCTATTTGTGTCCAACCTTAGCTGGACCTGGGGGTCTGATGGAGATCCCCACATGTACCACATCCACTTCACCCAGTGCTGCAGCACACAGCAGCAGCGAGGGCTCACAAACCACTTCTGCTTCTACCACAGTCACAGAATCAAAGCCTGGTCTGGCTTGGAAGGGACCTTAAAGCTCCTCCGGCTCCAACCCCTGCCACGGGCAGGGACACCTTCCACTAGAGCAGCTTGCTCCAAGCCCCTGTGTCCAACCTGGCCTTGAACACTGCCAGGGATGGGGCACCCAACCTTTTGCAACATGTTTGGAAAGCAGTTTTTCATAGAAGTCAGCTCTGGAAAACCCTTCTCTATGCCGAGCCAATTCATTTCTGGCTAACTGGAATGCATGCATTGGCTCGGGAAGCCGCACAGGTCACGGGAGGTGAGCATTGTGCCCCTGTGTTACTGGGCTGTGGCCAGTGGGTTGCAGGTGAAACGGTTCCTGCTTTTGAAGAAACGCCGTTGTGAAACGCTGTACGTGACCATGTGTGTGTGCTGGGACCCCACTGCAGCACGGCCAGCCTGCAGCATGAGCACCAACAGGAGGTGGTAGAAGGTGGGGTTGAGGCAGAGGGATCCCTGCTGCTGGGTGGGAGGCTCCGCTCATCACTGTGAGCCCATGGGTGAATCAATGGGAGGCAGTGCAAGTGACCCAGTGATCCAGGCAACTCCGTATCTGCTTAGGGAGAGAGCCTTGGGTTTATTAAATGCTTCCTGACTTGTGCTGCTGGCTTTCAGGATCATCTCCTCTTGCATCTCCTAGGGGCCACTTCCTAACCTTACAGTCCATGCAAAGCATTTTACATGAGTTTAACTCATGTAAACTCAGTTTCCCAAAAGCTCTTTTTTTTCTGCTGTTTTGCCTGCCTTTAAGGTCTCAGCCGTCACAGGCAACATCCACACTAGTAAATTAGACATAGCCAAGGTCAGGTGGTGGAGAGTGACCCATGTCCTTCATGCAGCCGAGCTGATCCATGATATTTGCTTCCCTTTTTCACAACCCCTTCTGCTTTATTTGCCCCCAAAGCCCGTTTCTGCTGCAGGTCCCTAGAGCAGCACACCCAGACTGGGTCTCACACACAGGGCAGCAGTGTCCCCACACCATCTCAGTGCTGACACAGAAGGTCAATGACATGATGTACCAGGCAGTGTTAAATCGTGATGTGGGGCTCCATCTGCTCCATCCTTCTGCCCCACAACGGGACCAAACACACCAGCACCCTTCCTGAGGGAGTCTGTTCAACCTGATCATAAAACCTATAGTGATGGAGGGCAGATTTCCCATTGCCTCCCCAAATTGTCTTGTGATGGGCCATGGTCTCATTCCTGGGTATTTGCATAGGCTGTAAACCCCCTGTTCAGTCCTTTGGGCAATCACCAGATGTTGCTTTGGGTTATTTTGATGATAGCACAGGGAAGAACAATGAGCTGGTCCATGCCATCTGCCACTGAAAAGCTGACCCAGTAGGAGCTGGGTTTATCATGTTACTTCTATTGACTCTCCTGTGTCCTTCCTATGATGCCTGTTGCTGCATCAAGTGGGTGGGAGAAAGCTTTGCAGCAAGCGAGACAAATCACTGCTAGTAAATAAGGGATGAAACCATCCAAATCTCCTCCAAAGCCACCCTTTCCAAGGACCCATCTCTGAATGTCCCCATCAGCCTCCCCAGCAAGGCCCTACAGCTCCAGGGTGTGTTGGAACTGGAGTTTGGTTTGTTCCATCAAGGCATCTGGACCAGCTTCAGACAGAGCTTATCAACAGTGGAGTTGGGATGGGAGCAGCCAAGAGCAGGGACGTTCCCTGGGACCACTGAGATGTTAAATGAGAAAAGAGCCTGCAGTGAACACAGGGCTCTGGAGCAGATGGATGGGCACTGCTTGGACCTGAATCTTTCAAGATGCAGGAGCATTCCTGTGACTTCCTCGTGGCTGCCAAAACCCCAGACAACAGCAAATAAAGCAACCCCATGAATCAGTTCCGTTGGCCTTCCTAAAACACAGCAAACCTGCAGATAGAGGTTGTTCTCCTCTTCCAGCAGATCCATTTCTAATACTGGATACTAAAAGGAGTTATTAAGTGCTCGTGCTGTTGGCAAAGTGGGTAGCAAAGATAAATCCTAAGTGACAAAGCACATTCACGCTTAATGTAGAGCATTGCTGCTGTGTTGTGCAAGCTGATCTGTAGCTGGAGTAATTATTGCTTGGGGTGCAGAACGAGCAACAATATTCAAACAATAATGCACATTATAAAACTGCATAGAATCATAGAGTCATACCAGGTTGGAAGAGACCTCAAGAATCATTTGGTCCAACCTTTCTAGGCACAGCATGACCTACACTAGATACCCCAGCCCAGCCTTAACGAGGTCCAACTCTGGGGAATCCACCACTTCCCTGGAGAGATTATTCCCGTGGCTGGTTGTTCTCATTGGGAAAAATTTCCCCCTTGTGTCCAACTGGGATGTCCCCAGGAGTAACTTGTGCCCATCACCTCCCCACATCTTTTCCATGGGAGTCCTTGTAAAAAGGGAGTCTCCACTGTAGCTACCCTTTAAATACTGGAACATAGTGAAAAGGTTTCCCCTGAGGCCTCTATTATACGAACTCTTCCTTTTGGATCCTACATTATGATCTCTAGTTATAAAGCCAGACTCTCATGTGGCCACATAAATGTGACTGCTGAGCCTGGTTTTTTCTGTCCCCCTCCTTAGACTTCTCTGAATTAATTCCTAGGTCCAGATTCCTGCAAAACATACCCCATCCTTGGGCTGTAATGTAATGATTTGATTTCCAGGGATGCCTGTGACTCTTGGAATGTTGCTCTGGTTATCCTCATTAAGATAAGCATGGGGTCTCAGGGATGGATGGTCCCAGGGCAGGCCACCAAAATAGAGCTGCCTTAGGGAGGTTTAGGTTCCTCTGCCCCATGAAATGGCATCGCTCCCCTCAGAGCTGCAGCCTTCAAGGGGGGTTAGGATTGCAACCACCATAAATAGTGGTTGCAAAGAGCAAAGCCTTGGTGGATTGAATGCTAAACCGATGCCTCATCCCGTGCTGGATCAATGCTGGCTAGCTGTTTCCCACCAGTCATAGCCATGCCACAGAGTTAATGGGGAAAAATGCAAACATCCCTCTCAAGAGAAAAGCCGAGATTTCAAAATACCATTCTGTCCTAAATCGCCCGAGTCTTTCACCAAACAAAGCATTTTGTTTCAATGTATGTTATGTTGCTGTAGCAATAACATTTAAACAAAGTGGACTTTATTAGCACAGACCTTTTCAATAACTTCCCATAGAGCTTTCCCATCAAAAGTTTCCACTTTTTAAAGAGTTGATGGGAGGTGGCAAAGTCCTGATGGGAGCAGCAGTCACTTCCACTCTGCGTTGCATGGTGCTGTGGCTTCTTCAGCCTCTGCACCTCTTCTTCCAGCCCCTCCAGAGGAAATACATCATCATTTAATGTCCATCCCCATGTGTCATTCCCAGATGTCCAAATACATAGCATGAATGTGTGGATTCACTGCCAAGATGGGGAGGGAGCTGCACAGACCCTGCTGATGCTGCTGGTGACCCCACAGTGGTCACTGATGGTGGAGCTGTGAGAAGAAACCAGGGCCTGAATGAAATCCCAATGGGCATTTACTGCTCCCATCCTTCGTAACATCTCCTGAACCATAGTGGTTCTCTCGTAGCTTGGACAACCACGGGGAGGGAGAAATCCTCCACAGTGCTGTCCAGCCGTGCCCCAGAGCTACAGATCCCCCTTACTGCAGGTAAGCATGTACCAAACAGGTCACAAACACCAAGCGGAAGTTTAATACCTTGAAGAAGGGCCCATAGCAATGGGATGGAGCCAGTGTCCCTCAGGTTCATCCCCTCCAGCAGCCTTGCATAGCCATCGTCTTCACCTACCATCCCCTCTTCAAACCCCAGTGGGCAATCAGGGACCTTAGCTGGGGCTTGGCCCTCCCAGAAACTCCCAGCCCAGCCCTTAATCCTTCAGATACCTCCAGGTATTTCTCCTCATCCATCAGCCCCAGGGACAGAGACATGACACCACATAGAACCATAGAACCATAGAACCACAGAACCACAGAACAATAGAACCAAAGGACCATAGAATAATAGAATGACAAAATCCCAGACTGGTTTGGGTTTAATGGTTTGTGTTTAAGGGTATGAAGACAGGCTGAGAGAGTTGGGGCTGTTCAGCCTGAAGAAGAGAAGGCTGCGTGGAGACCTCATAGCAGCCTTCCAGTATCTGAAGGGGGCCTATAGGGATGCTGGGGATGGACTCTTCATTAGGGACTGTAGTGATAGGACAAGGGGTGATGGGTTAAAACTGAAACAGGGGAAGTTCAGATTGGATATAAGGAAGAAATTCTTTACTTTTAAGGGTGCTGAGGCACTGGAATGGGTTGCCCAGGGAGGTTGTGAATGCTCCATCCCTGGCAGTGTTTAAGGCGAGGTTGGACGAGGCCTTGGGTGATATGGTTTAGACCGAGGTGTCCCTGCCCATGGCAGGGGGGTTGGAGCTTGATGATTTTAAGGTCCTTTCCAATCCTAACCATTCTATGATTCTATTCTACTCTATTCTATGACCTTAAGGCTCACCCAGCTCCAACCCCCTGCCATGGGCAGGGACACCTTCCACTGGAGCAGCTTGCTCCAAGCCCCTGTGTCCAACCTGGCCTTGAGCACTGCCAGGGATGGGGCAGTCACAGCTTCTCTGGGCACCCTGTGCCAGCGCCTCAGCACCCTCACAGGGAAGAGCTTCTGCCTAGGAGCTCAGCTCAGTCTCCCCTCGGGCAGGTTCAAGCCATTCCCCTTGGCCTTTCACTCTCTCAGTGCCACCAGCACTTTGGGTGAGAAGGGCACCTTCAAGCTCAGAGATCAATTTTGAAACAACGTTTTTTTGTTAAGTTTTGAGTTCCGAAACAGCTCAAATTCCCCTTTCACAGCAAGTCTGGAAAAGGCCACATTGGGTAAATTGGCCACTACAGCAGCATGAGGGTGGGAGGACAAACGGCATCAGGAGGTGGGTTAGCAGAAACCTGTCTGGTGGCAATTACACATCACCTGGTGAAAAACTGGTTTGAGGGCAAACGCTGTGAAATGTTGCTCTGGGGAGAGAAAGACGACAGCAGTTGTGAAACCCAGGTCGTGGATTGTTTTACAGCGAAGGTAACTTCTGTCCCTAGGGCTGTGTTTTACAACTCGTGCGAGAAATCAAACCCCAGTTTGCAGCCCTGCTCTGCTCTTCCTCTAAAGCACAGGAACGCAGCGTGTCTGCTTGGAAACAAGGGTTTGGGCTGGTTTCCTACAGATAAAAGCAGTCCTTTTCTGGGGGGGGGGGGGTGATGAAGCGTTTTGGAGAGGGATTGTGTTGCATGTGGAGACTGCAGGTGGTTTTTACATCACTGCGTGGACACATCCTCATGTGTATTCCTCGTATAAAACTGCACTTCTGTTGCTTCTGTGAGCACTTAAAAGCAGTGCTGCAGAGGCTCACTGCTCTACCAGTGCCCAGATAGCCCAGGTCTGCTGATTGGGTTCTGATTTTTGGCCCAATTTACCCATTTTTTACCCTATTTGGCCTCTGTAACCTGAATGTCCCTTTACTTCCTTTGTGTTTGCAGACAGGGTTCCTTCCCTTCTCCAGCTCCGTGCTCTCACATTTGGCCACCTCCTCTCCCTTTCCACAGCCATGGATGTCTGCTCCGCTGGGATAACAAGTTCTCCTTGTGCCTGTCCCCATCGGCACTCACCTTTTTGGATACAGGTGACCATCCTGCTCCCTGGAGTTCCCATTTGGATCCCACCACCTCGCACAAGGGTTTTGTGCTACTGCACTCACTTTGACTGGGGTATTCTGGGTTCACATCCCAAAATCACACTTTCAATCACCACCATCTATGGGCATCAATGTCACCCATGGAAATGCTGCGAGGAGGCTGTGGGGAGCCTCATGTCCCTCTGCTCCTCTTGCCTTTCTATGAACACCCCAGTTCCTCCCCTAATTACCCTCTTCTCCACTTAATTGCCCCCTGTGGCACTGGATCCTAAGGGAAGCAATGAAACAGGGATACCCAGAAGAGCCCTCAGGAAAGAAGTCCGAGCAGCCGTGATGTGGAGACCTGGCCAGCCCCACGGGATGGTGATGCTCCATGATCATGCATCCAGGAGATGCTCTCATGGCATGGCTGGGACATGCGTCCTTGTGCTTCATCCCACCTGGTGGTTTGAGGACACCCAGGAGGTGCTGATGGAGGGGTGAGGGTCAGAGCTGCATTATCCACGTGTGCCAGAGCCTGTTTTCTGGTGGGAAATTTCGGGATAAAATTAGAAATAAATTGAACTTTATCTGTTACTTGAACTGAGGCTGAACTCAGCCCTGGTTTGGCTTTTCCAAGTTTAAAAGAGTTCATAGGGAGGGACATAAGGGGGGGGGGGGGCACTGGATTATTTTTTTGCTCTGTGATTTTGATGGAGTTTGGCTGCGTCGTCTGCTTGGAGAGGCTCTTCTTGCGGTTATGTCCTGTTGCAGATGGTGATGTGGTGGCTTCAGTCACTTCTTTCATGTCAGGTGTTTGGGGTTGGGGTAGTGCAGGCTGACCAACCCTTCCCTGTGCCACATGTAGGTCAGCCCTGGGTCTGGCTCAGCACAGCCCAGGATGGGAGCGGTTTTGGTGGGTACCACACTGTGCGAAAGGATCACAGTTCCCTACACTGGGGATGCGTTGAGGGCTTTTTGGGACAGTTTTGTCCCATGCCAGCTAGTTTGGCTTCCAGGCAACTTTCCAGCATCACCAAGGGGCTCATATGGACCTGACATTACTCCAAATCATAGAAACATCGAATGGTTTGTGTTGGAAGGGACCTTAAAGCTCATCCAGCTCCAACCCCTACCACGGGCAGGGACACCTTCCACTGGAGCAGCTTGCTCCAGGCCCCTGTGTCCAACCTGGCCTTGAGCACTGCCAGGGATGGGGCAGCCACAGCTTCTCTGGGCACCCTGTGCCAGCGCCTCAGCACCCTCAGTTTCCAAGTGGCCACCCCATAGTGGAGATGAATTTGCTTGCCTGGACACACGCCATGGGATTGGGAGCCTGTGCTGCGCTCCACGTCCCTGACCCCATCCCCGTGGGTTGTGCAAGATGCTGGCATCCATGCAAAGGTGTGTGGATGGTGCAGAGAGCACGTACAGGGCTGTGCGCCTGGCTCAGGGTGAGGATGGTCCCCTCTGGGCCGTGAGCAGCAGCACGAGGACATGGCTATGAAGGTTTCACATCAGACCCCAGCAGAGCTGCAGAGGAGGAATGGCACTGCATCACTCCTGGGAGAGCTGTGCTTCCCGACGAGCCGACCTCCTCTTCCAAGAACAGAGACTTTTACCACATGGTTATTCCACCTCCTGAGTTATTCAAGAGTTAGTAGAAACTTCACCAAAACGGACCTTCTAATTTTAACGAAGAAGCGTCTCAGATCACTGGCAAATTAGGGAATGTGCAGGGCAGACTCATTTCCTGGAATAGGATCTACTGGAGAAAAAGTCCCTCCAGGCTGGCTCCTAACTATGACACATTTGATAGCCATTCAAGGACTACTGGGAAACATGTGTCATTTGTCTCCATGAAGCTTCAGACAGTTTCATCATCAAGTCTGAATGCTCCGTGAAATAAAACCGGCTAACATCTACGAGCAGCGGTGTAACCTCGGGTGTTTGGATGTGTCACAGGGGTGATTGATGTCCCCTCTCTGAGGTTTCACACACTGGTGTGAAGTGGCTTCATCCCTCTCGCACTTTGCTTCCTTCCCTCCCCGCTGGGTGACCTGCATTGTCCTATGAAGGGTGGCACAGGCTGCCCGCGGGTGTGCTCGTCACACCAGGACTGTCAATGGACTTTGGCACCTTAAAGCATGGAAAACCCGGCGTGCCGGAGGGAGGGATAGGTGCCCAGCGCCCCGGAGATCGGATTGCCCCGGGGGATTTGCTGGGAGTCCCATGACGAGCCTGGAATGCAGCCCAGACGGCAGGGCACCATCGCGCTTTCCACCCAGGGCACTATGAGGTCTCCAGAGGACAACCGGTGGCCTCTGTCCCTTACTGTCACCCCTGTGTGTCTGTGTGCAAACCCCAACCCCACATCAGCCCGAGGTCTCACTGGGGTATGACTGCCCCTTACCACCTAGGACCACCTATGCATGGGATGAGGGCATGTAAGGGTGAGCTGTCTTGGTGTTAATCCCACACTGGTCCCTCTGGACCATACCCGTGCTTCACTACAATACCTGTGCTTGACCCACATCACTCACCCACTGGCAGCCTGACCTTGCTGCCTTGGGGGGGTTTCACAGCACAAGTCTTCATCTCCAGCCATGACCCACCTCAAGTGCATGAGCTGCCCTTTTCACTCCCCATCCATGAGAGGGGCAGCTTTGGCCACCAGCACTGTCCATCCTCGGCAGCCTCACAGGGTCACCCCAGGCCATAGAATCCCAGCCTGGTTTGTGTTGAAGGGACCTTAAAGCTCCTCCAGCTCCAACCCCTGCCAGGGGCAGGGACCCCTTCCACTGGAGCAGCTTGCTCCAAGCCCCTGTGTCCAACCTGGCCTTGAACACTGCCAGGGATGGGGCAGCCACAGCTTCTCTGGGCACCTTGGAGAGGATCTGAAGGTCCCTTGCAGGTTTGTTTCCCCTCCGAGGTGTCAAGACAGGATCTCGGTGCTGGCAGATGAGGAATCCAGCACTGCAGAGGGGTCTTTAATCTCACCCATCTCAGCCTTTACGAGCTGTTTCTATGAGCCCTTGCCCAAGTGCTTCGTCTCCAGGAAACGCCGTTATCAGCCACCCCCATCGGCTGCTCCGTTTCGAGCTCCCCACACCGCTCCCGGGGCACCCGTTCCCAATCCAATTTCTACTGGAAGCAGATAAGGAAGAGGAAGGAGATAAGGGCTGGACGGCAGCCTGGTCACTGCTGCTGTCCCCCTGACTCACAGGGGACAGATGTCAGCGTGGGAAGGACACAGCAACACAGCTGGAGTGGTACTTGCAGCCCTGCAGCAGCTCGGCACAGCACGGGCAGCCCCTGGTCCTTTGGGACAGTGGGGTGGCACCAGGAGCAATGCACTTGGGGCAGACTGGGGTGATGGATTCACCCTGCTTCATGGGTGTGCATACCCAAAACTGGCCATTCACAACCATATACAGGGAGAGGGTTCAAGTTCAGCTGGACTATGAGGGTTTTGGCATTGCTCAGTCCTTCATCCCTGTGCATGCTGCACTGTAAGGGTTTTCATCCCCAAAAGCTCCAGCACAACCTCACACCTGTTTTCCCTTTGCACCCATCTCCTTCCTTCCTCTGCAGTACCAAAATGAACAGATCAGTCACAGAAACAATAGTTGGACATGATGGTTAGGGATCATGCCTTTAACCAGTGACAGCTGGCTGGGGAATGCCTTTAACTAAAGCTAAATGGTTAATAGGAAGCTGAGCAAAGGTCTTCCACTTGGATTCCAAGTGCAGGTGCCAATGGAAATCATGCCGAGGGCTGTAGTGCTCGGTGTTGTAACAGCCAGCCTCTGCCATGTCCCTTCGCCAGGCCACCAATGTCACCACGAAATCATGTCTCCAGGTACTCCTGCCCTGGTGCACATTAACCTAAACCTCCGAAGGAGGATACCCCTCTCTCCATGGACCCTTCCCAAAAGGGTTTATTGTCTCCAAACTGCAGGTTTTGGTAGGACGTGGGGGACTTTTTAAGTTTTATTTTGACTGTTGTCCATTTGTGAACAATAAAAAAAATAGAGAGCAGTTTACCAAGGTTGAGAAGCAGGAGGATGGGAGTAATGATTAATCAGCAGTGGCTGGCAGAGGCTTTGCTCACCTAAAAGGACCTGGACTAAGGGTCACTTCACAAAGGGACCTGGAACTTAGAAAAGAACTTATCCTGGCCTGAGGGAAGGAGAAAGAGGGGAAACAAAGAGGAGGAAGGTGAAGCAAGGAGGGGAAAAGCCACCAGGATCCCACTGGAAAATCCACACCTCCTTCCTGGCCCTCTGCTCCCCACGTTCCCCCTCCGTTTCCCTAATGCCAGGGCATTTTCTTCCTCTCAAGTAACAGACACAACTGAACATCTCAGATGTACAAATCGCTCTGGGAGCTACCCCTTCCCAGATCCAGCATGCTTGATCCAGAATGGGAGCTGTGAGGACTGCTCGTTGCCCATCATTAGTGGAGGTGCCTCAACTCCAGGATGATGTCCACTCACTCCATGGGCATCTCATCTCCTCCCACTTCTTTAACTGATGGTGGGCTGAAACTGAGCCTCAGGGGGACTCAGGATCATCACCCTTGGTGGAGTTGGCACCACTAAATGCTACTGAATCATGGAATCCTAGAACAGGTTGGGTTGGAGGGACCTTAAAGCTTCTCTGGGCACCCTGTGCCAGCGCCTCAGCACCCTCACAGGGAAGAGCTTCTGCCTAAGAACTCAGCTCAGTCTCCCCTCAGGCAGGTTCAAGCCATTCCCCTTGGCCTGGCCCTACAGGCCCCTGTCCAAAGCCCCTCTCCGGGTTTCTTTGTGTCAAGAAGCAGTTAGAGGTATTTTAGTCTCAAACGGCCTGAATTAATATCTTCAGGGGAGTAAATGGGGCTTTTTGCCCAATACCTCTGCAATGTGTCCAGACATCTCTACCAAAACATCGTGTTCAAAACATCCTTAGCAGACACGAAGTGCACGCACACAGTTTGATGCTTTATCTTACTGATCCTGGGCCAGGTCTTTGAGCGGAAAAATATTTCTATCTCTGTGTGTCTGGGTAGGGCTGGGTGTTTTTATTCTAGCAGGGGGTCTGATGTCCGCTGTCTGAAGGAGAAACCCACTGTGTACTGATGGCTGTTGCTTATCTCACCTTTGATGCTGTTCCCGTCATCCCAGGGTCCTTATCTTCGGTGGAGGCAATTGTATGCTCAAAGCCAATTGCAATAAGACAAAATATATTTCCTTATCAAAATGTCTTTGTGGAGAAAATCATCATTTGAAAACAGGTTAAAAGAGGTTTTGTCCTTGCTTTCATATAACATCGGGCTGCTGTGCTACTTCATGCCCAGCACAGACAAAGGGACTTCACCTTGATTTTCCATGGGACCCTGCAAGTTAAGACTGGGCCCATCCAGGGGTTCCCCAAAACCATGCAGACCACAGAGGAAACACAATTTTCTGTTGTGTGTTTCACACCTCTTTGGATACAGGATCCTGAAGCACACACGAGTAATGGTTGGGAAGTTGGAACCTCTGAGCTGGTTCTCATTAACCACCCCCCAACCTCCCTATGGTCTTACTGCAATTTGGTGCAGGGAATAAGTGCTCCTAACACACACATCCCTCACCTCTGTGAAGCAATAAAGAGCTGGCAGATGGCTGGACAGCAGCTATTATACAAATTCTCTATAATAATGAGAAGAATAAAGATGCTGTAATAAATAGCATTTACCTGAATAAGTAATGTTTAATGAATGCTAGATAATGCTTTAGTAATAAAGGTGGTGAATAGAGAGAGTCTGAAGGAGAGCATGTAAAATGCTTAGAAAATTAAAAGATACCCCAAAGAGGAAGCTTGAAGTACCTGCAGTTGTTTAGTTTAGAGAAGAAAAACAGCAAGGAGACATAGTAAAACGTAAAATATAGCTGCTGGGAGAAAGGAAATAAACTCTTCATAATAGCAGAGGAAGGGCTAAGAAGTCATGGGCTTAACCTGCAGGAAGGAAGATGCAGCCTGGGTAACAGAGGGCAGTTTGCCTACAGAGGGGACAATTAAGGCCTGGAAAAACTGCCTGAAAAAAAACAGTGGAGCTGCATTTAAGGTTCGTAAGGACAGGCTGGAAAAACACGGATCAAAAGTGATTTAAGGACACCTGAATTGTCCTCGGTTTGAGTGGTAGGTTAGCTGTTTTCCAGTGCTCTTTTCCAGCCCCATTTTCTATTATTCAGTTCATTTTTCTTCCTTGGTTGGGTGCATTTTGAAATTGACGGATTTTTCTCACTGGAGTGTTTTTCTCCCTGGTCTTCAGGGAAGACATCTCCTAACAAATCTCCAAAGGACACACAGGATGCCAAAAAAACTGTGGATCAGACATTATTAACGGCAAACCCTAGAGATTTAGTAGACGTTATTCCAGATATTCAGGTCCAATCATGAACAGATGGGAGCTCGGTTCCTAAAATGTCATCTTTTGAAGAGAGGTCCCCTGTACCAACCCTGAATGTGGGAGACGAAGACTTGTTTCCATGAGATGTCATGTTATCTGTTGATAGTGCTGGCTCTTGTGTTCCTGGCACAGATGAAAGACCAGCTTAAGCACAATAAATCCTTTGGATGTTCCTCAGGCCTAAGCTCCAAGGACAGACAAGTGATAGTAAGACGGTGATGAAGAGAAAGCAGACAACGCTTTACATCTTGGAGGTTTTTAATGCAGGAGACAATGTGGCATGGAGAAACACACCAAATAAAGCTGGGTCTGGAGAGCCTCGGCTTGGGAAGGTCCCAAAAATTAATGAGGTTTTAAGGAGGGGTTACAAGACAAGGGTGAGCAGCGAGCGGTTAGGAGGAATTTTAATTAACATCAGCATTTGCAATGTTACTTAATAAGGTCCAAAAAACATCTGAGAGCAATGAAAGCTGAAACCAGCTTTTTCAGAGCAGAAGCAAGTGTGGGGCTGGGGGAGCAGGGTTGGATTCCCAGGGGATGAGGGCAGATGAAGTGCTGGGAGCTCCTGGGGCTCAGAGATGTGGTTCTGGGGGATTGCTGGGTCACACTGGTGGAGGGAGGGCTGAGCATCCCCAGGATGGGAGATGCCCTGTGTGTGCTGATGCCCATTGTAGGGGCAGCATCAGCCACCCGAGGTGGCATTTAGGGAGGTTGAAGATCAGCAGTGTCAGAAAACAAGGCCTTTTTGGGACACGGGAACCCCTCAGGTAAGGTGCTGGCTGTGTTGAGTGTCTGCTGTCTGGATTAAGCACCCTGCAGAAGCAGTTGGGTTCTGTATTTGCAAAGGGGGCCCAATTCTGGCATGAAACGGAGGAAGCCATCCTCAGTGATGGCATGGTGGTGATAGCTGGGCACCCATGAAGGTGGGGACACTTAGGACATCAGTGTTGTGGGGGGACAGTGACCACACACCACATGAGTCCATCACACCTCCCGTGAGCATCTTTGCCACCAAGCACCCTTTTGTCACCACTGGAAAGGACAGCGTGGACCACAGTGGGGTTTGCCAGCCTAAATAACCCTGACAGCGAGCACAGGACAGAGGGCCAGGCTGGGCTGTGCACAGCAAGCAGCACACCAGCCTCAGTGGTTGAGGCTCTCCCCATGCCCGAACTTGTCGATGAGGCTGTTCAGAGCGATGACATAATTACAGTTTCAATCACAGATTAATAAGAAGTGGGTTTTTTTAGCAAACTGCAGGGCCTGCCTGAACTC
Organism: Neopsephotus bourkii; assembly: GCF_033783945.1. Taxonomy (NCBI): domain Eukaryota; kingdom Metazoa; phylum Chordata; class Aves; order Psittaciformes; family Psittacidae; genus Neopsephotus; species Neopsephotus bourkii. The sequence continues at coordinate 147,817 of NW_026901247.1, read as the reverse complement.
GAAGGGCATTTCACCTCCCCGCTGCCTGCAAGCCCAGGGTGCCATCCCCTCTTTGATGTCTCCTGGCGTGGAGGTTCTACAAACACCGGCCGCGGCGGCAGCACTAATGTACCTACTGCAACCTTCCCTTCCCATGTTCTCCTTCAGGAAGCCACGCAGCTTTCATCTGCAGCGCTCCGTTGGGCAATGGGTGTATAAGGGTGGGGAGACACCATCACCAGGCTCTAAAATATGGGAAGTTATCCCAGATGCTGTCGAAGGAACAGGGACAGGTAACTGGGATGAAGGGGAAACTGAGGCAGGAGCAGCTTGCCTGAGCTTGTTCAGGGAGTTTCTGCTATGTGACAAGGTTAAGGATGCTTCAGAAAGGCTGCAGCAGTGGGAGGAACTGGCAGAGTGAGGCTATCGTGGGCCACTGGATAACTGTGGGATGTGAAGGAGAGATCACACTCATAGTCCAGATACCAAAAGCCAGGCTTAAAGCCCAGCTTTTAGGGATCTGGGGCAGACCCTGAGATGCAACCACTTAAAGCAAAACCAAAGAAGGGCAGAAGTTTGTTGCTTCAGGAGATGATGGATAGGGAAGGATATATCCATATCCAGTGTGTCTCTGTGTAAGGTCTCCCATTCTTCCTCCTTCCCCATCACTCAGCCCAGTGCAGCTCACTTGGACAAGATAAATACCTCACACCATTCAGGTTAGCAGGTTTCAGTGCCTGATTTTACATAGCCCTGGGCTTGTCAAGCCTGGGGATGTCCCCCAGCTACTCCCATCAGGAATCCCTGAGCCCAGCCAAGCTCTGCCAAGCCAACCATTTCAGTAAGAGGAAATTACCTACATCCTCTTCAAGTCAGCATAGCTCCTAACAGTCCTGTCCTTCCTGCACCCATCCAGCCCCTCAGCCTGCACTTTTACCCTTTCTCCTGCAGTTGGAGGAGTGGAGAACTGTGTTCTCCACTATTCATGCCCACACAGCTCCTGGAGCTCTCAGGTGCTTGTGAGCCCGTGGTAGGCCCCCAGAAGCCACCAAGGAGACCCCATGGGTGAGAACTTTGGGGCAGAAACATCTGACCAAGATCTGTGGTTTCCTGCTCTCCTTATTGACCACCTCGTTTTCAGGCCCGGTTTAGGCGTTCCTTGAATTCTGCCTTATCATGATCCTGTGTCCCTTATTGCTTCAGCTGAGGTTGTTTTATTGGGCTGCCTATCTCCACTGGAAGGAGGCGAATGCTTTTGAAGCTTCTGAGCTCTAAACACCAGAATCACCCCATCTCCATCATCCCGGAGTTTCCCCAGCGACGAGCAGGGCTGTATCTGGAGATCGGTTTCCTGTAACAAAGCAGGTCCCTATCTGGAGATCTGCTTCCCTGCAACAAAAAATATGCCCCAGGTGAGAAATTTGCTTCCTGAACTCGGTGTGACCTCCACAAGTTGAAAAGCTTTGGATTAGGAGCATCAAGGCTGACTTGTGCTGAAAACTCAACCTGACCTCAGAGCTGCACTGCCACGAGCAGCGATGCATCCCTGGAAAGAACTTGAAAGTCCCAAGAAATGTTGGGTTTATGGAATCCCAGACTGGTTTGTGTTGGAAGGGACCTTAAAGCTCCTCCAGCTCCAACCCCTGCCACGGGCAGGGACACCTTCCACTAGAGCAGCTTGCTCCAAGCCCCTGTGTCCAACCTGGCCTTGAACACTGCCAGGGATGGGGCAGCCACAGCTTCTCTGGGCACCCTGTGCCAGCGCCTCAGCACCCTCACAGGGAAGAGCTTCTGCCTAAGAGCTCAGCTCAGTCTCCCCTCGGGCAGGTTCAAGCCATTCCCCTTGGCCTGTCCCTACAAGCCCTTGTCCCAAGCCCCTCTCCAGGTTCCCTGCAGCCCCTTTAGGCACTGGAGCTGCTCTAAGGTCTCCCCTTCAGGAGCCTTCTCTTCTCCAGGCTGCCCCAGCCCAGCTCTCTCAGCCTGGCTCCAGAGCAGAGCTGCTCCAGCCCTCGCAGCATCTCCATGGCCTCCTCTGGCCTCGCTCCAACAGCTCCACGTCCCTCTTGTGCTGCTGCCCCAGAGCTGGATCAGGACTGCAGGGGGGGTCTCCCCAGAGCACAGCAGAGGGGCAGGATCCCCTCCCTGAGCTGCTGCTCACGCTCTGGGGGTGCAGCCCAGCACACGGGAGGGTTCTGGGCTCAAGCACTCACTGAAGCCGGGTCATGGGGAGCTTCTCCTCACCCAACACCCCAAGTCCTTCTCCTCAGGGCTGCTCTTTTAGGATACCCACTGAAACAGCAGTGATGGTGACACCAGCCACCAGCCCCTCTGAGGCCAGAGTTCTTCAGGGGATGATCCCATCTGTGGGTTGAGGCCCCCTTGTCCCTCTCTCCACGGGCAGCAGACGGAGCTGGCAGCATTTCCAACCAGCGATGCTGCTGTGCGGGCTTAGTGCTCCACCAACTGCAGCCTCTCGCCCCACAAAAACCCTTAAAAACAAAAAGGCCCTGAAGGGTTAAAGCAACAATGAAAGTTTTATGAGTCCAGGCTCCAGATGTTGCAAGGCAGGAAGATGAAAGCAATCCCCTCTGCCTGGCTGTGGAGGCACTAAGCCCTTAATGGCCCATTCTGCGGAGGCAATGCCCTGCCTCCAGCCCTGCTTGGCTTCATCTCCCCATTGGAAGCGGTTCGGACGGGGAACGCGCAAGCACCGCGTCGCTGCACGAGGCCTTTCTGTCCCACTGCTCGCTCTTGATCAGTTATTAAAACCAGAGAATTCCCCAACCATGAAATGCATCCCAGCTTCCCCACGGCGTGCCGGGCTGGAAAAACCAAACCGCAGGGCCTGGGCTTCCAGGGGAAGGAGTAAATGCAGCTTCCAGTGGGGCGGTTTGGGATGCAGGGGCATCTCCATGGGGTTTGTGTTGTTGGCACTAACGTTCCCCCTTGGCCAGTGGTCTCCTGCAGCCACCTCTGTGAGCACCCTGCCCACCCAATGCTCTGGGGGATCCCACCACTGTCCCAGCTCCATCAAGGTCAGGATGTGCCATTCTTTCACCTCCACCAGGTGCTATCAGACACCTTGACACCCAATTTCTGCTTTCTTTCATGGCACCCCCTCTACAACAGCTTTCTTTTCTGCTTACCTCCTCTTGCAAGCTCCCAGCCTTGGCTTGCCTTGCTGATGCAAGTTTGCCGATGACACCAAGCTGTGTGGTTCGGTTGATACGCTGGAGGGAAGGAATGCCATCCAGAGGGACCTTGACACACTTTTGAGGTGGGCTGATGCCAACCTCATGAAGTTTAACCATGACAAGTGCAAGGTCCTACACCTGGGTCAGAGCAATCCCAGGCACAGGTACAGGCTGGGCAGAGAAGAGATTCAGAGCAGCCCAAGGAGAAGGACTTGGGGGTGCTGGTCAATGAGAAAATGAACATGAACCGGCTTCAGTGTGTGCTTGCAGCCCAGAAAGCAACCGTATCCTGGGCTGCATCAAAAGGAGCGTGACCAGCAGGTCGAAGGAGGTGATCCTGTCCCTTTATTCTGCTCTTGTGAGACCTCACCTGGAGCATTGTGTACAGTTCTGGTGTCCTCAACATAAAAAGGACATGGAACTGTTGGAACAAGTCCAGAGGAGGCCACGACGATGATCAGGGGACTGGAGCACCTCCTGTATGGAGATCGGCTGAGAAAGTTGGGGCTGTTCAGCCTGGAGAAGAGAAGGCTGCGTGGAGACCTCATAGCAGCCTTCCAGTATCTGAAGGGGGCCTATAGGGATGCTGGGGATGGACTCTTCATTAGGGACTGTGGTGATAGGACAAGGGGTGATGGGCTAAAACTTAATCAGGGGAAGTTTAGATTGGACATAAGGAAGAAATTCTTTCCTGTTAGGGTGGTGAGGCACTGGAATGGGTTGTCCAGGGAGGTTGTGAATGCTCCATCCCTGGTGGTGTTCAAGGCCAGGTTTGATGAGGCCTTGGGTGATATGGTTTAGAGCGAGGTGTCCCGGCCCATGGCAGGGGGATTGGAACTTGATGATCTTAAGGCCCTTTCCAACCCTAAACATTCTATGATTCTATGATTCTATGATGGGATGCAAAACTTGTTCTCTGGCCCGTTAGCTTTAAACTGAGCTAGCGAGCTTCAGGAGGTGTGATACTGGGTGCCAATTATTTCCCTTCACTTGCTGAGTGGTGGAACCCCAAGCTGTCCTACTCATTCATTTGCGGGTTGCCCTGTGCAAAAGATGATATATTTGGGGTTAGAACCTGATTTTTAACTAATTTTAAGCGTGTTCAGGTTGGCATTCTCATCTGAGCAGCTGTAAAGGATAACAGGGGACCCCCTCTGCGCTCACGCGACAACCCCACAGAGGTCTCTGGTGGCCCAGCAATAGCTCCGGGTACACATGTGCCTAGGAATAACTTACACATTTTCTACAGGACAGAGGGCATAAATACATCCATGGTAATGCCAGTCCCAAGTATCGCCATTACAGCAACATTAATAGTTAGTTCCTTGCAATATACAGATGATGTTTTTCCTTTTTCCCATGCATGTTGTAACCCTGGTAACCAAGAGCACCCATACCCTTGTCTGACTTAACGCTGCTTTGTTCCTGCCTGATACAAAGAAAGACTGTGAACACTTCACCACCCATGAAAGCTAATGAAACCTGCCAGATTTCACCCTCAGAGCTGCTCTAACACCCAGCAGGCCTCAAACTCCCTTCCTTCAGTCCTTAACCTAGCAGAGATGCAAGACTGCAAGTGATGGAGCCAACAAGTTTGAGCATCTGCCCACAGCATCGGGCTGGAAGGGGCTGAATGCCTCCTGTCTGAAGAAGCTCAGAGCTTCCACCTCGCAGTGGTGCCTGCAGAATGAGCTGTGGGTGGTTGGGTGGGTGGTGTAAGGAGAACCCCCCCCTCGTTTCAGCTCAGTTGGGTGTGCGTTTACAGAGAGAACACACAGGCTTCCCATCCTCTGCAATTAGTATCTCACTATCACATATGGCAACAGGCACATGCCAAGGCTGGATGGGGACATCAATCTCCCTCTGCACAAGGTGTCTTAACCACTGAAGCTGTGTCCTGCTCCTCTCAGTCCTGCTTTTCCTTGCTCACTGAGCTAACGAGCATCTCAAGAGGTGGCCACCAAAGGACCATTGCTCCAGCCTGGACAGCAAAACACATCTTTGATCTTACACCAGGGTCCTTCAAGGAGGACAAGTAACGGTATAACAGCTCAACCAGCCTCTGCTCCCGGACAGGACTTCTCCTTCCACCCAACCTTTCTCATTCCTGAAAGCAGGAACTGAATCCACCCTCAGATTTCCATCACCTTTCAGATCTGGTTGGCATTGTCACAACATTCAGGAGTTACTTGTTGTCCAGCTGACAGCCAGGTCAATGTGTGAGCATTGGAGCCTCTTGGCTCTCAGAAACCAGACTGTTTAAACAAAACAAAGAGGATGGTCAGGTTCATCACCGGCAGTAATCTGACAGGTTAGGATGCTGGTCCAGCCAGCATGACGAAAAGGGAATGTCCCAGGCTTTTCCATTGAAGCTGATGACAGGGACCTTGGCTGGTAAACATGACAAAGCAGTGACTTCCCCATTAACCACAAGAGCTACCTGAGCCTCTCAAGTGTTTCAGTTTGTGTTTCAGTTCATCTTTAAGCCACCCAGAAGCTTGTACAATGACTCACTGGAGTGTCCAGGGACATCCCTCTGGCTCTGTCGTGCCAATGTGCAAAGGCTGGGCAGGGATGTTCTCCTGTCATAGCCTGGTGACACAGGGGATAGATGTCTCCAGCCATGTGCTGAGGGTTCAGGTCCAAGCCTGGCCTTGCTGTCATCCCCAGCACTGCACTTGTTATTGCTGACTGCTCATAGGCTGCCTGTGTGTTTCTCTTTCTAAAGCCTGGCCCAAAAAGCCAGCTCAGGGCCTCATGTGAGTCCATACTGATGTACACACAAATGGCACAGGAGAAGCTCCATCCACCACTTCTTGCTGTGAACTTGTCTCCCAGTCAATTGTCCCACCACACATTCATTCCTCTCACTCAAACTATCATGGATGCATTCCCACCTTGACATCTTGACTCCCACCATGTGCCCAGTAAACCAGGATGTGTTTTTAGACACATGTAGGCAACACAAAGAAACTGCTGGTTCCATGTACGGGTGGGTGTTGTTAATTCATCTTAACCCCATCCTTCACCACTTTGCCTCCAGAAGTCCTTGCAGACCAGGACATGCATATGTATACATAAACCCGAGTTACCATTTGCAGACTAAGTTAAGCTTCAATGGGACAGCTTCATACCAGTAAACAGTAAGAGCAAAGTACAACCAGCATAAAGCAAATACATTTCCAAGGACTTACTCTGGGTTGTCTGGAGCTACCAAACCACAACCACCACATTGCCCTGAGGGTTGTATGCACAGAAGCATCCGCTCACCTGATGGGCTTGCAAACAACCTGCAAGAGCCCGCAGATGCCTTGGGGACAATGGAGAGCAGATCAGATGCTGACCATATTCTAAGTGAGACTGACATCATGGCCGTGCACTAGGATCCCAGTGGAAAACTATTTGCAAATGGATTTCCCGTATGGAAATCCATGATCTCAAGATGGCAGAGTTCTACCTCCTTCCCTTGCAGTACAACAATCATTATCTTTTATCAGCACTTGATACTTGGAGCATATTGAGCAGCAAAAATTGCATCATTTGGCCCACCTTTGTTGTACTCCTCAACTAACACTCAGCAACATAGGGAAAAAAAGACCCACCCATGCTCTGATTTACTGTATTGCAGTATATCATCAGAAGATTTAGCGCTGATTATGCTGGTGGTCCAAAGCAAGGGTACAGTTAACAAGAACAGGCTGATTTCAGACATCCTGAATTCCCTGAGAAATCCTTTTATGAGTAAGAGACAAGGGAGACTGGGAAATCAGGACTTCAGACTGTCTCAACCAGCTAATGTCTGAGCCTCTTAAGTGAATGAGATTTCTGTAAGGTGATTTCCAAGGAAGGAAGAGTGGAAACCACTGCTAAGCCACACAGAGCACAATGATACATGAGGTCCCAGGGTCACCACTGCTCTGTTGGATGTCCATGCAGCTGGAGGGGTGGGAGGTGCGTGAATTCAGGTGCAGCGGGCATGGAGCAAGAAGGACATCACATTGTTGGTCAGGATTGACCTGGAGGCTGGACATCAGTGTTTCCACTTGGGCTCTTGACTTCACCCACAGCTCCTCCATCCAAGGGCAGGTCAGGGCTGTGGTTCTGCTCCTTAATCCGGGCATTACTGGATCATCCAAATTTGACCAGATCAAGAGCAGCCACATAACTGCATTTCTCCCAAATTACTTCCAGCACTTGCGGTTTGTGCAAGCACATGTGTTAAAGCCTGGGACTCGTGTGACCTGAGCGTGGTACAACCAGACCAAGCCTTGGTGGGACAACACAACTCCATCAGACCAGGTTTATAGCAGGTCAGCACTTCGCTTTATGCAGCTGCAGCTTTGCTGAGCCCTAAAGATGGATTTACAGCATTGGCAAATGCCAGCCAAAGGGAAATGCTTCCTCCCTTTAAACTCAAACCTCTATTTTAAGCTCCAGACTACTTCCATCTACCGTGCATCTACCAGCCCTAGAGCTGAACAAGCTCTGGGTGAATGGGGACACAGATGAGCTGGTGCTCAGCGTCCTTCTGTTGTGTTCCTCTTTCTTTTCTTGCACTGAATGAGGGCTAAGATTAGCTCAGCAGGAGGTGAAGACTGGAACATTTTAGCTAAAGCTGTTGTAGTATTGAACAGCCATAGTTTTTGCTGATTATTTCCCAGCTTTCTCACTGAGAACAGCGTTGCATGGTCTTTTGACAGATGAATGTAAGGAAAGATCCCATAAAATAAAGTGTTCCGTGAGGTGTTTGAGCTCATTTTCCAGACAACCACTGTAACATTTGATCTGGGAAGCCATGTTCACCTGAAGGTCCAGCCACTGCATGAGGTCTGCATCCATGGCCATGACTACTCACATAGGACAAGGCGTAGAATGGGGCATTTGGAAGATGCTCCAGACCCAGCAGACCCTCGGTGCATCTTGCAGGTGATAGAACAGCCCACCAGCACTGTGCCTATAATGGGGACACATCCACAGCCAGCCTCTGGCCTTTGATGGATCCTTTCTCCTCTTTACATTATCACACAATCCCAGACTGGTTTGTGTTGGAAGGAACCTTAAAGCTCCTCCAGCTCCAACCCCTGCCACAGGCAGGAACCCCTTCCACCAGAGCAGCTTGCTCCAAGCCCCTGTGTCCAACCTGGCCTTGAACACTGCCAGGGATGGGGCAGCCACAGCTTCTCTGGGCACCCTGTGCCAGCGCCTCAGCACCCTCACAGGGAAGAGCTTCTGCCTAAGAGCTCAGCTCAGTCTCCCCTCGGGCAGGTTCAAGCCATTCCCTGTAGGCCTTTAATGAACCTCCAATGGTTCATTGCCTGAGTGGGTGTTAAGGACAAGGGTGGGAGTGCTGCTCTTTGTTTCTGATGCAAGCCATCACTGCCAGCTTGGCTGCTGGACCTCGAAGGGATGATGCAATTATTGGGTATTTCAAGTCTTGCTGGTGCGGAATGGAAAGGAAATGAGCTAAATTGTAGTGTAGGTGGTACTGACCCCAACATCTGCCCTTTCAATTGTCCCTTAGTGTGTACCAAGCAAGACAGTGAGTGCATCCATCACGCCCTCAGCCTTCATTGCTGAATCCCACCTGAAGGATGAGAGACAGGGTACTGGAAATTCCCATGCAAACCTTGCACTTGATCAAAAGCCATTCTGAAGCTGGTTCATGGGCCTAAGTGACATGAACACAAATGAAAGCATGGGACATTCAGAACAAACCAAATACCGCATCCCAGTGAACCCTCTGGGTTGGGCGCATCTCTGTTGAACAGAAAGGCACAGTATTGAGTGAACCTGGTCCAGACAGGCACAAAACCTGACCTACTGCTATGGCCATCAACCACATGAAGGACAGCAGAGGCTGGTCACATTGCCAGGGAGCTTACAAACCCATCTGGACCTTTGATTTCCCCAAACCCTGCAGCCCCCAGGACTCTGGTGATTTCCACTCAAAGTCCCTCCCCACAAGAGGCAAGAACCAGCTCCCCCAACTTTCCTCCTTGCCTGGTGACACCCATGCCCAGCACGGAAGCGTGGCTTCCTGTGGTATTTCAGGGACTGGGACAGTGTCAGATGGGAGCTGGGTCCTTAGCACCGGGGCCCTTTTAAGTTCAAATTATGAAAACCAGGGATAATAACAGAAAATCCCAGCAAGTTCTGGACAGGGAGACAGGCGCCCCCAGCCAGCCCCTCCAGAACTGGGCTGATGGGTGCCACCAGCGAGCACACAGCCACGTGCACAGAATCAGCCCAGCAGAGCCCAGAGACTGACCCAATCTGGTTCTGCCCACAGCAGTGGTCCCACACAGGGCTGGGGAAGGTGCCCCCACCACGGACCCCATGCAGGACCCACTTAGAATCATAGCCTCATGGAATGGTTTGTGGTGGAAGGGACCTCAGAGCTCATCCAGCTCCAACCCCCAATCACAGCTTCTCTGGGCACCCTGTGCCAGCGCCTCAGCACCTTCAAAGGGAAGAGCTTCTGCCTAAGAGCTCAGCTCAGTCTCTCTGTCACTAAAGAATCCACTCGGCACAGCCTGGGATGAAGTGTACATCTTTATTTCTTAATGGAACATAAACTCCTTTAGAAAAAAACATTCATCTGGATGACAACACCCATAGAAAAGATCACCAATCTATCTCGTGTTCTTTTTTTTTTCTTTTTTAATTTGGCATGTTATTTGCATTTATATTAAAGCAAAGTGCATCTTTCTTACTTTTTCTCGTTTATACACATTGCACAATACATAAATAACGATGCTTATAAAACGTCTTTATATTTACAGGTAATAATATATTTATATAACATAAAATACAATTTTTTTTTTCTTTAATAAATCTCAGGGGGGTTTTAAGGAGTCTTTTTTTTTTTTTTTAACCTGTGTTTTAATTTCAAAGCACTGTAATGCCAAAATGCCAATGAGAATGCTCTTTTATTCATTTAAACCTTTTTATTTAGAAAAATAGCTTATGTTATGGTCTAAACATGCTCATTGAGCCAAGAACAGTGTAAAAGTATCATACTCGTGTATGAATTCAAGAAATGAAAGCACAACTTTATTTCCAGATTGGATGGTACCGGGATAACCTGATCTAGGCTGGTTACAACACACCAACTATTGTGGACACCTTTTCTTGTTTTTTTCTCATTTGTTTTTCATCTGTTTTGTTGGTTCGGGAGTTGGTTTTTTTAGGTTTAAACTTCGGTCTCTTCACATCTCAGTTCAAATTATAAAGCACGGGTCATGCACAAAGTTTCTCCGCTCTTGTCTTCTCCCCTTTCATCAAGGCATGACCATAAGTTAAAAAAAAACAAAGCAGTGGAAAGATGAACACAGTGACAAGACGTGAACCCAGCAACAATACAATAAAAAAATCAAAAGATTGGGTAAAGACCTGGTTTTGGAAGGTTTTGCACCATCCTTCGGTGGCAACATCAGGTTAGCACCACTGGGGAAGGGGTCTCTGTATCACCATCACCAGGGTTGGCTGGCGGCAAGGGGAAGGTGGTGCATAAAAAGTACAGGTATCTTGTTGTTTTATCCAAGAGAAGGAGCTGTAACATATAGGAAGTGGCTTCCAAATCTGTTGATCACATAGGTAACCCTTTCAGAGGCGTGAAATAATTACCGTATGCAATCTATCCCCAAGAACCCTTCTCTCGCCCTTCTGAGTATTGGTCATTCACACTTTTAAAAAATAGATATATTTATCAAAATACCCAAGGCAAAAAAAAAAAAAAAAAAAAAAAAAAAGTCTTTTCAGAAGCTATTTCTCAACACGGGCAGGAAGGGTAACAAAACGAAACACAAAGAGTTCGCATGAAAAGCAAGCACTCAGAAGGAAACGATAGCAGCAAAGTAGAATAGATGTCATAAGCCCACTTTGTCTCGAGTCACCGGTTATTAAAGATAACCTCCAACCAGCATGGGCAACTGCTGATGAACTGTCTAGTGTAGCACTGGCCCCAGCCTTTCACAAAGCTGATCTGAACGGTAAATCCAGTCCATGGCTGCTGCGTGAACTCGTGGTCGTTGGGTCTCTGCAAGGTGTATGCCTTCTCGTAGTCAAAAGCCTTGATGGAAAATCCTGGGAACACTTTGTGAACCAGCAACGTCCTGGAGTCAGGGTTGTCCAGTGTGGCCGACTTGATGAAGATGGGGTAACTGCTGCGGTTGTATACCCACACGCCGTCCACTTCCTTGGTGAGCTGGATGCCATAGCCGATCTTGCTGCGGACCTTCTGAACCAGCTGGCTTTTGTTGTCAGAGTTGAGCTGTCCGAGGCAGAAACCATTCCCCTGAGGTAGATCATAGAAGATATCCAGGGAGGGCTCTTGGACAGAGTACAGCCGACCCACACGTGTCTTCTCTTCCCAGTATGCTACCACGCACCAGTGTGAACGATCCCCCGGCTCCTGAAGTACTTGAGAATCTGCAGAACAGGAGAAAGGAAGGAAGGAAAGGAGACATTAAGCACCGGGGGTATAATATGACCCAAAAGCAATACAATGCTGGCAGGTCTTTGCCTGCCCATGTCTTCATGATATTCTCCATGCACACACTAACACCCGTAGCACACCCACCATTTTCAAAAGCCTTGTGTTAAGGCCACTATTAAGACCATTTAAGATGACCCATGTTTGGAGGATTCCTTTGCCTAGCTATGGCTGGAGCTACGGGTTCTAAATCACCAGGCCCACCTGCAGAAGAGGCCTGAGACCCATCACTAGCACCCACAGTGGAGCCATCCCTCACCCAAACCATCACCAGGACCACTTTCAGTGCCAACAGGAGAGATGAGATGCTCCAGCAGCTGCATCCATCAACATCCTAAACCCCATGATTCTCTTTCATCCACCAGACAATGGATCCATTTCCATAAATAGCTACTGTGCACAGACACCAAAACAAATGAGGTGCTGCTATGAAAAGCACATTGAAGGTCACCCCCATGGGACCAGGAAGGGGAATGATTCTCCTGCTCTAGCTTATGGGGCTCATCTTTGCCCATAGGCAGAGCCTGGGTGATGGAGAAGATGGAGACATCAGTTGATACCCCAAGCCACAGGAAGCACCATCAGATGGTGGCACGGTGGGGACGAGGAATACTGCTCTTCTTAATAAGAACAGCCAAAAAGCATGCAAAAAACCCCAGAAATATGTTCCTGTATCCCTTCTTTCAACTCCTTTGCCTGTAGCTACCCTACGCAAGCCGCAAGGATATGACATAGGAGGAAAAAGCAAGGAGGGGGGAGCTGAGAAACACGAAAAAGCCCCTTTTCCTGACAGGATCCCTAGCAGCCTGGCGCTGCACAGTGGGTAATTCCTTCCAGCCTCAGTAGGCATGTCAAGACTTGGGAACTATTCATCTCTATAATTGCATTAAAAAAAAAAATAATATATTAAAAGGAAAAAAAAAAAAATCAAGCTGGGAATGCGCGTTAGTGAGCACCAAAATAATCCCCTGCACCACGGGAGCAGCTATGGGACACCAGGTCACCCAGCACCCTAAAGCACTCCCTGCATCACTTGAACGGCTCCCCCAAACCCCTCCAGCATGAGCAACGGCAGTGGAATGCTGGCTGTGCCCTGCTTTCTATAGTTTTTTGCTATTAATAAGCCCGTTTCCCCAGCGCAGGCGTCTCTTTTCTCCCTCCTCCGAGTTGTGCTTCAAGCCCTGCACTGTGCTTTTAAAAAAGAAAGGGGGAAAAAAAAAAAGAAGAAAAAAAATCCCAGCCACACACTTTTAATTTCCTCATTTCTATGCCAGCGAGGAAAATATTTCTGCAGTTGCTGGAGGCAGTGACTAAAAATGGGCCTGGCTCTGAAAGCCCCAGAAGAGGGACCCTCGCTCCTGGGGATGGGGGTTCTGGCAGGGGCATTCCCTGGGACAGCATCCATGCCCTGGTTTGTCCTTCCAGCTCCCTCACCCCCCTCCCTTTTCGGTGCCTCCCAAGACTTTGTTGTGGATAACAACAAATCCTGCTGAAACCTGGCACCGCACAAGGGACCGAGGGAGGGAATGGCTTGGGTTCCCTCTACCCTAACCCAAATAGAGTGGCCCCCACCCAAGGGTGCACCCAGCAGGGCAAGAAGTACCCCCCGGATGGTGTCTCCCCCACCCACCCAGAGACAGAGGAATTTGGGAAAGGGGGGGATGCCCTGGAGGTAGAAGAATTTCAGGGGATGCTCCTGGATCCATCCCCATTTCAACAACCCCCTCTGCTGCATCCATCCCATTTACTGCCAGTGACACTCGGAGCTTCTTGGGTTTTGTTTTTGCAGCAGTTGAGGGGATTTTGGATCAACTACCACTGATCCCCACTGAAATTCCTATAGGAGTCTACCTATTTCAACATCAGAGCATCCCTTCAGGATGGGGGCGACAGACTTTTTCACCTGACATTAGTGCCTGCATTAGTGAAGACCACTTAACAAGCAGCTCATTGCTGCTTACAAAGGGTTATTTAATTGCCAGCACATTAAAAAAAAAAAAAAAAAAGCCCTAAAAAAGGAAAACTGCCTTGGCTATGAATGAACAGACCTTTATGGAGGGCTGGAAGTTCATGAATGAATCCCACTAGGTTTTTCAATGACATGGGGTGACCAGACCTCAAGGACAAGTCTTAGGTAATCTGGGATATATTTTTTCCTTAAGGAACCAATGCCAGGACACAGTATAAATATGCCAGAGCCTCTTCCGCTTGCGGGCTTGGGCTGTTGACTGGATGTCTAGTCAAAAAGCCATGAGAATGTAAGGGCTGAGCTCAGATAAACAGGATCAGGCCTCCCTGCCAGCCGCCACCAAAGCTGCTTTTCATGGTTGTTGGGACCCCAGCAGAGCCTCCCCGCTCCCACCTGCTTCCCTAATTCTGGCATCCATGAGGAAAAGGGGTGGGAAAAGCTGATGGCATCACTCGGGCAGCAGAGGAAGGACAAAGCTGCAGGGGAAGAGGGAAAACTGATGACACTGGTGCTTCCTACAGTGATGGGCATTTCTTTCCCCAAAAGGCCTTTTTGTTGGTGATGAGCATGGACCTGGGCAAATGAAGCAAACAGATGGATTCTGCCCCAAAACACCCCACTGGGCTCATCCAGTGCAACCCGGGGTCATGGCAGGGACTCACCATCCAACTCCCATATCTGCTGGGATTTGCAGCAGCAAATATACCCAAAACCCCAGATCCTTGGAAACTGGCAGCCACATCACCCTCAACTCATCCTCGTGTGCGACAGCCCAGAGATGGCTGAAAAATGCTTTGGGATTCTTGTTTTCAGTTAAAAGCATCATTTTTATGAGCTCCTCAGAGAAAACACATCCCTTTCTAAATGCCTGGAAAGTTCCCAGTGAACTGGGAGCGTTCCCATGTTCCAGCAAACAATGATAATGTTTAGTGCTATAAACATCCGCGCTATTATTTCATTATTAAGCATCCCTCCATTTGCTGCTATCACTGGTTTATTAGTATTTTCCATGGCTCCACCATGCTCCCCCCCAGTGCATTGTGCAAGCTTATTGTGAAAAAAAGTATGTAATAAATAAACAAATAATAAAGCGAGTCTGCCCTCAGGAATGCAGGGAATTAGTTGTATTGATCACTCATAGTTGGGTCTAGGGAGAAAAGGATCCAAAGCAGAGCACAGTTCTGCTTGCAGGGGAGAAATCAAGGCATTAACTCGATACCCCGAAGTCTCTGGGTTAACATGTTTAAGGCATCTGGTGCAGATGGTTCATCACCAGGGATAGCCCAGCACAACCACACTGCTCAGTATCACATTCCCACTGGAAAACTGATCTTTTTCCCCGTATTTTTTACACACTCCTGCATCTTCCTAAGCTGTCCCAACTTACTGCCACATCCCTCAGTGGGAAAGGAGTCCTCCCCAAAAGCACCATCCTAGCCACTTCCCAACGCACCAACCAGGTATGAGAGGCTGCAAGGTTTCCTACCGCCTGCCCTGACCATCACAAACATCCAATCCTGCCCAAAACTCCTCAATAAAAGGCCACAGCCAGGATTTCTCTAGCTTTGAGTGTGCACATGTTGCCCATGGGCTCAGAGCTTCCTCCTGCTCCAGGGAGGAAAGCTGAAAAGAATGCCATTTCCATAGGGAAATCCTGGAGGAAGGGACATGGGAGCAATAATCAAACTAAAGCGAAGCCAAGGTGGTCCAGATGGAGGTGGGTACAGAAGATTCACACCATGGAAACACCCCAGTTTATCAGCAGTGGCTCCACACTTGCTTCTCCCAAGCTGCAGCAGGAGGACTCACACCTCCCATCCCTTGGAAATGGCAATTCTGGTGTGGCTTTTTCTCCACGACACATGGACACTTTTAAGATGATGAAACCGTGTAATCTGTACTTCTTCCTTCCAAGTCCTGTCAGTTTTATGAGTAGTTTGGGAAGAAACCGTCCTTTTTTCACTCAGGAAGAATCAAAACATTTCAGCAAAACTGAATTTAAAGAAAAAAATAAATAAATATAATACAAACAAAACCAACGCAGTTCCTGGCCAGCGTTCGGATCTCAGCCCTGTCCGAGTGCCAAACTCATGAACGTAGAGGGGAGGTGAGCTGGGGATCTTTTGTTTTGCTTTGTTTTGTTTTGTTTTGACATAGCTAAAGGTTTTCCTGTAATCAACCGACCTCTAAAGAAAACAGCAAGTTTAGCACACACTGAGCTATCTCACCCGCCTGGACTACTCCCATCTGATCAAGTCAAGAGCTATCTAAACTGTCACTGATGGATCTGCACTAATAACAACTCCCCTGCCGAAAATGGGAATACAACTGCGCTCCTGATTAGGTTTTTAAATACCTGTAATCGGGTTTTTCCTCAACAGTATCAGGATTAGATGCAAATTAAATTGTCCAACTGCAGAAGAGTTTCAAACTATGTATTTATACTTTTATATACAGATAGATTATTTTTTTAAGAGCTGCTTTCATAGAATTACAAAATCATCAAATGGTTTGTGTTGAAGGGAGCCTAAAACTCCTCCAGCTCCAACCCCCTGCTACGGACAGGGACACCTTCCACTAGAGCAAGATAGCTCAAACCATGCTCTGACCCAAAGCATACTCTTCCTGAACTTCTCACCCTCCTCACCCCCATTCCTCTGTGACCCCTGGGGATGGATCTCCCACCAAACGTCAACCCTGACACAATATTCATGACGGTATCACCCCCCTGAACTGTGAACAGAAGGCTCCTCATTTTCACAGAGTCACAGACTGGTTTGTGTTGGAAGGGACCTTTAAAGCTAATCCAGTTCCAACCATCGGCAATGAGCATGGACATCTCCAACCAGAGCAGGCTGCTCAGGTTTGTGGTACCCTCCCCTGGGCCACATGCAGAGGTGACATGGCACTCAACACCAGTAACACAAGGCAAATGAGTAAAGGTAGCAGATAAATTAATGTACACATCCACCAAGAAATCACAGCACCAAAAGGAGGCTGGTCTTATGGAGCCTGCCTAGAAGGACCAGGACCCAACAGAAGCTCCTGGGGCAACAAGGAGACCTGGAGGGATGGCAAGATCCCTGCCTGGCTTCCCAGGAGGCAGCTTTCTGCTGCAAAACGAGCAGAACCCTACGGTCCTTCCTCCTTTATCTGTCAGCACACGTGGAGGGCATCTGTACTTAAAAAAACCTGGCTGGGCTGGTGTCAGCACAACGTGTTGTCTGGCCAGGGCCAAGGCTCAGACCAAGCTCAGCGTGTCTCGCACCCGGTAATCTCTCTTGGCTGACCTTAAGCTGCATTTGTGAGCCCGGGACAAAGCCATGTCCTATCTTCTCCTACTCATCGAGGTGGAAGAGATGGAGACATAAACCCCGGAGCTTTTAATGGGGTTTTGCATGCTCTTCTTGAGGGTCCCCAGGGCAGCTCTGTGTTTTGCCCCTGGTGTCACTGGGAAGTGCTGTTTTTACAGGATCTCGGGAAAAAAGCATCCTTGAACTCCTACTCGAGAAGCCAACAGGTATTACATGGAGGTGAGGAAAACACTGAGCATGATGTACAACCACACAGCTCACCAAAGCAAAGAGAAATGGGCATCAAAAGGGCAAATTTTACTTCCTTTCTAGTCTCTTGAGTAATTTACAGGCTAGTTGGTGAGGGAACAAACAAAAAACAACCCATGAGAAATCCTCAAAAGCCAGATTTCCAGGTATGCTTTGCGAAAGCAAAGGAAAGAAAAAGAATCCAAATTGAAGGATATATCCTGCTGCAGAAAAGGGTCTTTGTGCCTTTAACGGAGTTTGTGGGCAGCCTACAGACACCACCCATAGCAATGTTTGCCCCAAACCTTTTATATATCTCCGTGCACACAAGGGCTAGACAGCTTCAGCCTCCTCACCCCACCTTGTTTGGATGGCTGGGATGGTTTCTGAGAGGCTAATTTAGAGGATGGCCATGAGTTAAGCTCCTGTTGTTTGCAGAGAAAATACACCCTCACCCACTGCAGGCAGGGATGCCACCGCATCCCTGCAGGCTCACGGGGTCCCTCCACTGCGCTAACAACAAGAGCCCCCAAAGAGCTGGGACAGTCGGTCACGTCAACACATACTTAGGGAGCCTTTAATCTGTGGATTATTGACACGATAGACCATAACATCTCTTTAGGAGCCATTACAGCCCATCGTGTCAGTAGGTACTTATGGAGTCCTTAATCCGCGGATTGACAGGCTAGACCATAAATTTGTGTCTATGTCTAATTAGGTAGCTCTTATTACTCAACATATACAGTAGTCATTCAGGCTAAAGAGACTTAAGATTATTTATGTAATTTATTAACAAGTTGTCCACCCAATCACTTAAATGGCTTCTTGCTCCTAGCAAAGTAAGTCACCCTTGCATGAAAATAAAGGTCCACCTTAGTTTCCCTCCAAGACTTCAGTTTGCTGCAGTTTCCTAAGGGCTGGTATCCAGAAGCTGAGATGTTGCCAACAGATCTGAAACCTTGCAAGTACGATGGGAACACGGAGTAAAATTTGGCAGAAGCCATCAGGGGAAGGAGTCTGGAATTTCCTGATAGTTGTAACGAGGGTTTTAGTTCAAACTCTGCGTTACTGGCAACGTATGAGCTTGGGAATGCTCTGCTCAGTCCCCTGGTGACCCAACCAAGAACTTCCATCACCTTCACCATGGCTGTGAAACACAACTTGGTGGCACCTTCAGTCAACCTTCTCCCTGTCTGGAACCCAGCTCTGACCTTGGGGGGTTAATTCAGGGATGGGACATAAAAGCCCCCCAAGAAAGGGTCCCTACAAGCATACTGCAGATCTACAAAACCTCAAGAGTGAGCATCAGTAAGGCCAAGACTGGCCCAGGAGGGATGTCCGAGCTTGGAAAATATATGGTGATCAATACATGCATGTGAAAGAACCCCAGCTCCCCCATGTCCCAGGCATCAAAGGACAGTGAAGAAAGAACCAAAGTAAAACTGCTGAGTTCATGGAGTCCACCAAACCAGAAATTTGATTCATAAACATCCTATTAGTCACTGCTACTGTCTAATTACGGTGATTAATCAATTACCACGGCTAAAAACGACTCGGGAAGAGAAGAACCCTTTTTTTGTGCCCATTTTCTTTAAAAGCCAAGCGAGGCTGCAGCTACAAGGGGGGGTCAGGGCGGGAAATACGCAGGCACACACCAAAAATGCCTGTCTGCCTGTCTCCAGCGGTTAGAGAGGAGCCAGCTGACTCCAGTTTCCTCCGTACCAGGCTTCGGGCCTCATCAGCCATGCAAATTATAGAGTACCGTGCTGTCTGAAGGCCGAATTTCGACTCAGCTCAGAGAAAAGCCTTAGAGGAAGGGTGGGGATGAAGAAGCCAGCCAAATCCATTCATAATATTTACAGTAAATGGGCCTCTTTGCTGTTGTTTAGTATACAGTCAGTCTAATTATTTTTGAAGTTTTAATTTAAAGAGCCTTCTTTATCTGCCTCTCCTTCTGCACCCCTCAAAGGTGTGGGAAAACTTTTCCCTTGTTTCAAAAAAGCAGTAGGACGGGAATCCCTTCCCCAAGCTCCAACCCAGCTGCTGGGTGGGATGAAGGGATGCTTCAAGAGGGTAGACCCTTCCAGAGGGGTGCTGCCAACATCCACGGGGGTTTTAAGACCCCTGGCCCACCCGGACAGGCATGAAGGTGTGCAGGTCCGCATGGAAAAAGCCCCAGAAATCCTCTTTTTGCTCCATGTGTCCCTGTTCCTGCTCTCCTGTGCCGGTGGGGATATCCTGGGAAGACCTGCTGGCTCGGGAGGTGTTGCAGGGTGATCCCATGTACCCTCCTCCCCTGCCTCGACAGCAACCTGGAATAATCCTATCTTAATGACAATCAGCCAAGAGGCTCCTCTGGAAAACGCAGGAAGCCCAGGCCAGCATTCATGAGATGCTGCCATGGGACCACCAAGCGACTTGAGGCTGGTACCAGCCCCAGCTCCCAAGACAAGCAAACACCTCCATGCTTTAACCTCAGCAGCTACCAAGACACACCTCTTCTCCACCCACACCCATCCCAGGTCTCAACCAGAAACCTTCTGAGAGAGAGAAATCAGCACACAAAAGGCTCCTGACTTCACAACAACACCAGTCAGCCTCTAGGATGAGCCTGCCAAAGTACCTCTTATGGCTTGGGTTGTCCTGGAGGCTCCTGTGACAGCATCCCGCCCATCACCTTTCCAACAGGGATAAATCATGGACAGGGATGCCAAAGCCACCAGGGGCCACCAGGCCAGGCCAGCCCCTCTACACACAGCCACCAAGCTCCATTTTAGAGGATGAGGACCTTAAAACGCTTTGACAATTAAAAACAAAGCTCTGCTGTCACAAGGAGGTGGGGAGGATGCCTGGTACCCAGGGATGCCCCAGGGAGGGCAGGATACAGCCCCCAGGAAAGCCACAGCTCTCCACTGACAACATGTAGCTATGTGGGTTACATGCTAAAACCCTTGTAAAGACCTTAATAAAAACTGAAGCAGAGCAGTCTAGGATTTCCAAGCGGATACCTAATACACAGATGTGTGCTAGGATTCCTTTTTCCCTCCCTCCTAACTGCATTCCACGCACATACACACGGCATCGCTGCCGCTCTCATTTCAATACTGAACCAAAGAAAAGCCTCTCCCTGCAGCACACTGACCTGCAATTCTCCCCAGATGCTGAAAACAGACGTAATTATGTGTGTGTGTGTCCCTAAAAAAAGAAAGACTACCCCCCCCCCCAGCTCCCTTTTCCAGAGCAGCATCCCTCACAGGGATGTAAACCCATGGAAAAAGCAGCATTGGAACAAAAGTCCTTTTCACGCTCGTCGTGCCCCGCTCTGTAACAATTATGAAAACTGTTTAGCTGGGCTGGCATTTGGAGCATTTACTGCATTCCTGCCAATAAATTCCAGTCCCGGATCTGATGGAAAAGGCTCCCCCCTGCTCCCTTTCCCCTCCCTCCCTTGCCTTCATTCCTCCTGGCTTTCTTTACAACCTAATACCCTGTCGACGCGGGGCCAGGGCCTACTTAGGGGGAAAAAAAAACACCCAGCGCCAGACTGGAGACAGCATGCAGACTGAAAAAGTTAATCATTACTTCTGTCTGCCTTCATAATCTAATCACGCCGATTCCTAAGAGCAGGCGGCGAAGCACGCTGGCGTACAGGCAGGGTCGCCGCCCAGGGACGGACAGACGGACGGACAGACAGCATCAGCCCCGACCCGGGTAAGGGGCAAAGGCAAGGGATGGACGGACAGACAGCGTTCGGATGGGAGTTCACAAGCCTGGCCACGCACACACCCCTCCCCTTGCCCTCTCACTTTGCTCTGGATTAATAACGCTTAGCAATTATACAGAATATTACATTCATTAAGTAATTAACCCTCCCGGCGCTCCGGCGGAGTTGGCTCCCCCTTTCGCAGACGGAGGCCGGCAGAGGTTTGCCCCAGGCTATGAAACAGGGCAGGTCGGCAGCACCCGGATTAACAGAAGATACAAAACCCCAAAAAGCTCCTTGTGCTCATCCCACCACCGGCAGAGCTGTGTCCCACGTGGAGACCACACCACAGCCCGGATGGCATCATCAAGACCCAGCAGCATCTTCCTATCGGGACAAAGCCCAGGGCACTTGGGTACCACCGGGACCCAGCAACATCTTCCCATGAGGATATAACCCAAAGGATCTGAGGCATCATCAAGAGCCAACAGCATCTTCCCATGGGGACAAAGCCCAGGGACTCTGCTTGCCAAGTCTGACGAACCCGGCTTGGCAAACCCACCGCTTGGCAAAGCCAGCACCACACTGACTGCTCTGCAAACAAACCTCGGTGCAACATCTCAGGTGTGTCAAGGCTTTGCGCTCTTGACACCCAAGACACATTTTCCATACTTGGCTGTGACAAAGAGCAGGAAAACTACGGGCCTCTACACAAGAAGATTTATGAGTTTGTTCCTTATCATGAGCTAAAAAGTCTCAGCCTGGCTTCCAAAGTAAATGAATTCATCAGTTCAAATGCAGTGATGTAACTTCAGGCTCCCAACTCCTTTTCCAAATAAAACTCCTGTTACTTGATTCCTGCTCGAAGGATGATTATATGGAGTTATTTACTCTATCCGCTCTGCCTGGGAAGGTGCAGCCAGAGCCCAGCCACAGGGTCACCGACAGCCACCCCACACGGGCAAGCACTACCCATTCTCATGGTTTAATTTCTCTACTATTTTGCTATTTTCCCTGCTTTTCTACCCAAAAAAAACCACATCACCTCGCACACCAGTGTGCAAACACACAACCCCTCTGCCATTACTATGGGGAGGGAGCTCCCGCTCAGCGGTGATGCCTGTCAATTTTTAGCACCTACAGAATCAACCCATTGGTTTCCATCACCAAAAATCACCAAATCCAGAGCCAACTTGGTGATGTAAAGGCGAAGAATGTTTGAACTTCCAGCATATTCCCATCACCCGAGTTTCTCCAATGCAAAGCAAACTCTTACTGATGCAGTTTTCACAGCTCTACAAACAAAATCTAGTCAATCTGTATGTATATTATATATAATTCTATATAGGGAGATAATATAGTCACTTTATATTTGATTTATTCAATATATATTATATATAATTCTAGAGCAAGAGAGACTATATTCACTATATAATGAATATATTCAACCTATATATAATATAGAATTCTCTATATAGGATATATATGTTATATATTTAATATAACCTATGTATTATAATCAGACATGTAATATAGCAAATAAATTTAATACATTCCATACACATCTATTCGACCTATACATATACATACAGGTTGAACACATTTTCATGGAATTTCTAACTACCCATAGCCTCACTTATTACATACACACACAGGTACGTATTTACAACAAGGCTTAACAGCCTGAGCAGTTCTGAGTTATTCACTGAATGGCACAATTCACCTTTCCACCTGCCCAGGTATTTAGGGAAAAGCCGGGAAAGCCCACAGAAGCCAGGACTTCACCCCAAAGGTGGCTTTCCAAAACCCAGCACCTCACTGGGCATCTTACTTCATCCCTGGGGAGGATGAGAAGGACCACAGCGCTGGGTACCCACCATCACACATGGAGAAGCATCACCAGGACCTCCACAACCACCCCACCGGCACCTCACTTCAACCCCGAGGAAGGACGAGGAAGGACCACAGAGCTACGTACCCACCATCAGCCATGGAGGAGCATCACCAGGACCTCCTGCAACCACCCCGCAGTGCTTCGGCACTGCCGGCACAACCCAACCAGGGAGTTTTTCCATGCAGCGAGGTTAAAAGGGTAGAGAAGGGCTGAGCCAGCTCTTACAGGGTGTTTTTTTTTTCCTCTTGCAAGTTAAAACCAAGATAATGACACTGGGTGGGGACCAATTTGAAGGGCTGAGCAGCCAAACCAAAATTAGTCTCCCGGCCAAGAGCTTCCTAGGCCTCACAGTTTGGGGAAGGAAGCTGAGAAAAGGCATGAAGGGGAAAAAAAAAAGGTTCCTTGGGAAGCTGGAGCGTCACACTCAAGCAAAGGTGACCCTGCTAGTCAAATATTTCTCAACATAATAAGAAAATCAAGTGCTGGAGCAGCCTCCCTCGGAAAAACAGAGCCCATGGGATGGGGTTTTTTTTTCTTCCTTTCTTCTCCTTTTCTCTCTCCTCCTCCCCCGGCACTTTCTTTCCTTTCACTAATAACTATGTTTTCTTGTAGGGTGTTTTTTTTTTCCTCTTGGCTCTTTCCTCATAAAAGACTGATGTAATTTCCTGTCTTGTCCCAATGCTTCCTGTTAATTAACAGGGTGAAAGTTATCATCACCCATTTAAATGGCTACCCGAAAGAGGGGAGGGGAAAAAAACAAGGGGAAAAACAAGAAAAGAAAGTAAAACAGAGAGGGGAGGGAAGGGCCATCTGACAGCAAACAGCATGGCACATCCCAAGGAGCACAAAACCCTCTGGAAAAACCATACTGGACCTGACACCTTGAGCCCATCAGCAAAGATACGGCCCCCAACCCCAGAGTGGCACCCACAGTGGGTCCGAGCATAGGGGATGAGTGCTCCCACCCCTCCCTGGATCGGGATGGAAAATCCCTGCCAAGAAAACATCTTTTCTTGCATTAAAGAAGTTTTAAATATTAAAAAGAAGGAAAAGAAGGGGGAGGGAGGAGGAGAGAAAAAGAGAAAAAAGAAAAAGGGAAAAATAGAAGAAAGAGAAAAGCGAAATAAGGGGGGGAAGAAAAAAGGGTAGAAGGAATAACAAAAGAGGATAAAAAAGTTAACATATTAAAAAATAGAAAAAATAAAGGAAAAGGGAAAAGGTAAAAAGAATGATGAAAAATAAAAAGAAAAAAAAGAAAAAAATAATAAAAATAAATAAATAAAAATAATAAAAAAAGCAGAGGAAGAGGCAGCTGGCAAAACTGGCAACATCAAAGATGCTTTTACTGAAAGAAATTAAAAACTGGGGAGGAGAGGAGGGAAAATAGAAAAGAACCCCAAAACCAGACCCAAGGGCTAACCCACAGCCACTGGGTGGAAATCCTGCGTGACACTGAGCTCCTTCCCTCCCCAGATTCAGCCCCACGCAGGATCAGGCTGCTCACTCCCCAGTGCCCTTCTGTTCCTCAACAGCAGCCCCAACACAGACATTGCCCCATAGCACCAGAGCCAAGACCACAGCCCCGACACACCAATGGGGTGAAAACAAAGAGATCTAGGCAAAAAGCAAGGGTGGTTAGAACAGAGACCGTGCCTCAGCAGTTAATAATATCTCAGTGCTGAAAATAAACTGGAAAGGAAGCTCCTTTGTGACAGTAGGCAGGCAGCCAGGCTGCGGCGTGGGTCATTCAAGCCGGCCAGGGACAGTGGTGGGGTTGGCACCCATCACACCAGAGCCCGTCCAGCACCCACCACCCAGCACATCGCCCTCCTAAAGCACCCAGTTAGCGCCGGGAGGGGCTCTGCACATCCCATTTTCCCTTGTGCACCCTAAAATGGGGTGTATGCCATGTTAACCCAGCATCAAGGTTTACGGTCTTGGCTGCCGCGGTTAGAAATAGGCATCCCCCCATGCCGTCGGCGGGGAAATGCATGTGGTTAATGTTACTGGTTCCTCCAGTGTAAGCGATACCCGCTGGCAGACAGCGGGGATGGAAACGATGCAGACCGCATCCCTGCCAGCCCGGGGCTGCTCCTCTACGAGTGTTTTTGTCCCATCGAGTTTTAAATGTCCCCAACGATCAAGTTGCCGGCTCTCATCGGGATGTCTGATGCGAGCAGGGCATGGTTTGAACTGACACCCAGCTTCTAAAATTCACCTCTTTTTGTCCTCATTCCTCCCTAAAAAGCAAAAGTTGTGGGATAAAACCTAAGTGGTCCCCATCATGGTCCCCACTGAAGGACTCCCTAGTAGTGGGGTCTTCTGCTTTTTATCATAAGCTGCTCTCAAGGCATCACTTGGTTGGGAAAACTCACCGGCACCCAGAAAACCAGATTTAATGGAGCTGTACAGGGATGGATTGAAACACCCAGCATTTAACGGGAAGAGCACTCCTGCCATCAGGGTTCTTTTTAAAACCCATCCTAGAAGAGTATCTAGGAAAAGCTCTAAGGGCTCTAAAGCACTTAAAAGTAATTACGAAACAGGTCCTGTTTGCTTTGGGGGGATTCTGACCGGCCAAGAGCCAGGGGGAGGATGCCCTCAGCATCCCCGCAGCAGCACAGGGGCTGTCCCAGCTGTGTCCCAGGGGGGTTCCCGCAGGGCGAGATCCCCCTTAAAAGCAAAACCCAACCCACGGGGCTGAAGGAGCCGGAGCTGGTGGCCAAGCCAAGAGCCGCAGGGCCGGTGCCAAGCGCCGGCTCCCTCCTCCCTGCCGGCCAGGGTCAGATGATGTGTGAGGCGAGCCGGGAGGCTCCTAGTCTGGCAGGCAGCCTGCTTTGCTCCAGAGGCTCCAGTGCTGTCATCCTGGCGTTAACCCCTGATAACCTTGTCCTTTCCAGGACAGGATGGTGGTTTTTAGGTAAGTGCCGGGTGGGGAATCGTGTCTCCAATGAGGCTGGGAAAGAAAGGGTGCTCAGAGCGAATAAAAAAGTATTAGAAGGACGTATGCTCAAAAATAAACCAAGAATAAGTGACTTTGAGAAAAAAAAAAAAGAAAATCCCAAGCAATTGTTTATGCCTGGGACAAATATACAATCCTAGTTCCACAGGAAGATGTCTCAATTTCAGATTATAATAGGATGCCAATTTGTAAATAAAAGCATTTCACAGGAGGTTATAAACTCTGTATGAGAGGGAGGGGGGAATGGGAAAACACAGGCAGGACTCTGCCGGAGAAACCGTGCGGGATCCTGTTTACACGGAGCGATGGAGAGACGCTTCAGGGGCGAATAGCTCCGGATTTGGACAAGGTGCTTGTTCCCCAGCAAGCAGATACCAGCAGGGATCAAAGACATAGTGAAACATTCCCAGCCCGCCCGCAATCCTGGAATGAAATGTCATTCAGCCTAGCGGTTGCTTAAACCTGACAAGGTCCGAGGCGGAGCAGGGAGCAGTGCTGATGCTTCTCCAGCCTCTGGAGGTTTTCCCCCCATCACTTTGGTGCAGAGGAGTTGGGAGGGAGAAACTGAGGCTGCGCTTGCTGCCCAGGACTCCCATGGGAATCTCGGTTCAGCACCCCCCAAGCACCACCATTCAGTGTCCACTGGCTCCAGAGACCATGGGGTGGTTCTAGTCAGGGCAAGTCAACAGGACCAGGGTGAAATATGGGTAAACTCTTGGGTTTGGTATGTTATGAATAGCCTCTATAAATAAAACCCAGTGGAGGTGGTGAGGCCGCAAGCCAGCTCATCTTGCTTTCCCTCTGTGATGGCCAGCTCTGAGTTTCTTGGAGAGCTTCACTTTGCCAGCAGAACCAGCACTGTTCTGCAGATCTGTCCTGCAGGAAAACCACCTTCTCAACCACTATGGGCACCACTACCCTACACCAGCCAAGAGCCACCAATCCCACATCATACACAGGTCAAGAGGGAGATGTCCAGCATCCCATGGACACCAACACAATCAAGCACCATCACCTCACTTCTACCCCTGGAGCAGTTTCTCCATGGCTCATATGGGAATTTGGCTCCCACCGATCAGAAGTCACTGGGCCACGAGCTGGCCACCTCCACGCTCTCCAAGCACAGCTTTGCCTGTTTGAACTAAGAGTCATAACCAAACACATCTGCTGAGAAGCTCAAAATACAGGAAAAACCACCCTCTGTCTCTTATTTACGGGAATTATTTTTATCTCCAATGGGCTATTTCTGCTCTCTTTAACCACGCTGAAAGGATCTGGAGTAGTAATACCTGAGCACAACCATGTCGGTGGAAGACACCATGAGCTGCGAGTCCTGACCTACCCACAGAGTGACCACTGATAAAAATAAACACGTAAGAAAACAAATAAGGGCAAGAATATGGAAGTGAAAGGCAGAGCCCTGGCGAACAAGGGGCAAGGGGTACATGAGCCAGAGAATGGGATGGCAGGGGAAGAGACAGCACAGGTAGCATGAGGACACCAGCATGGCATAAAGGACTGACCAGTACTGCATTCCTGGCCCAGGAATGAAAAAAGAAAGCACAGGCAGGGAAAGAGCAGCTCAGATAGTTATCGAAGGGGGAAACACTCCCCATACATCACCCTCAATCACACTGCTCCCCCTCCCACATCCTCCAGTGCCTCTGGTATCCATCAATGAAACTGCCTTCAGCTTCCGTAAGGAGACTGCAATCCCGGCAGTGGCTGGACCTGAGACTCCTCATCATCAAAGGATCCTCAAGGGAAGCTGCAAGGGCTCCCTTTTTTCATGCTTCTCTTGCCATCGTCCTCTCCACCCCCCATAAAGTTTTCCTGCCAGTGGCTGTGAACCCCAGGCTGGCCCCATTCCCAAACTGTTGGTGCTGAGAGCCGCCTGCCCCACTACATCCTGCCCTTCCAGCATCAAGACTTTAGGGCAGGTCTACTCACTTTGAGCACTGCTACATCAGCATCCATTGCTCACCAATGGTGGCCAAAGCCTACGGTGCTATGGGGACCTACCACCACCATTCACCCATGACATCTTCTACCTCAGCCGCCTGCTCCAGTTTCCAAACCTACCAAAACCAGTGTGGTTTTGCCTTTCCTAAAGCCATCTTTCCATCAGAGAGCTGCAAACACCACATGTACAGCCCTGGTCTAGAGGGGATGCTGGATACTCCACCCAGCATCACCCATTCCCACCTGCTCTACCATAGATAAAACTAAGCCAAAGGGCTCCCCATGTACCCTTGCCAATAACTTGTTAAAGCCCTCTTCGAATTCACTCTTGTGCTAACTAAAATATGCAGGAGGCGGGTAGAAAAAAGGAGGAGAAAGTGAGCTTTGGAGGATTGCTGCGAAGTGCGTTTATTTTCCTTTCTCGACTGGGTCTCTCCAGTTGGGAATTTTCAGCGCTGCACTTCTCCGCGCGGAAGGGAGATGCCAGTAAATCAGAGCAAATTCAAAACAAATGCTCTTTCATGTGGAGGCATTCGGCTTTGTTTCAGGGCTTGGGTAGCTAACCGTATCCCTTCATGAGTCAACTCTCCTATCAGCTCCTCATTAAACTAAATGGCTACAATTACATTTGGGGAGGAAAAAAGAGCGGTTAATGATCGTAAAAGGTTCTGTTTCCAGGCTTTGGTGGGGGGGAAACCTTTGATAAGGAAGACAAAAACCCAATTTGATCCAATGAAATAATAGAAGTATAATAAAATAAGTTTTAAAAAATGCATTTCCAGGGGGAAATGTGCTTTCTTTTGGGGAGGAGGCTCTATCAAGGAGCTGGGGGTCCCCTTCCCGCAGCCCTTTGGGAGGCACCAGGAACGAGCCGTGTTATTTCCTGCAGCCCAAGCCCCCACCTCCCGCCTTCCCTTCGGGAGCAGAGCAGCCAGACGAGATGTTATCAATAGGCTGAACCTTACAGAAAGCCCCCTTTTAAAAGCGAGTACTTCCTCTGCTTATTTCATGTGGTATCCTGTGGAACTGAACTCTCTCCTCCCCTCTGCAACGGGTGTATTTCAGGAGGAAAAAGGAAAAAAAAAAAAAGAACTAACAACATCCTTATTGTGTTGTTTTGCTTCTTGTCTTTTTTCTTTTTACAGTCCCCTTTTTTTTTTCCCTTCCCTAAAGCTATGGGATCCAATAGCAACAAAATAAAGAAAACCCCAAAAGTCTTCTGCATTAAAAAAAATCAAAACAGCGACAAGTTTCTCTGTTCCCTCTCCCCCTCTGATTAATTCTCATTAGGGCCTTTGAACAAACAATATGCTCCCCTCTCAAATAACAGACAGGGTATATATTACACCCAAAGAAAAACAAACAAGGCTCACTTAAAGACATCCACACTAAACGCAGTTCCTGGAGAGAGGCAGGGGCAGATGCACACGCGCGTGCGGCCGCCGCCGACCTATTTCTGAAATTCCAGTTTCAGGGCAATGAATAAATCATAAATCAGGGAGACATTCCCACAAAGGGAACACCTTCAATCATCTGCAAGTACATGCAGGTACACGGTTTCAGACACTTTAATCCTGGTAGAGACAGAGCCCAGCCACAGAGTTGGCCAGTCTGGGGTGAGAGATGAGGTGCTGGAGACATCACACCTTGGAAAAGGTGTTAGGAGTTGGACTAGATGGCCTCTAAAGGCCCTTTCCAACCCAAACCATCCTATTAAATGAACAGCTCAAGAAGGGTGGGGAATGAACCCCATTCCATTATGGCACCTAGAAGCCAAAGGATATGGCAAATGGGATAATGAGGGAAATCATAGGGTATCTCAAGTTGGAAGGGACCCTTGAGATCACTGAGTCCAACTCCCTCTGCAACATCCTCGAGAAAAATGGGGTCACCTTGCCTCCCCAGGCACCACGATCCTCACATATTGGATCTGGGATGCTGGTTACGCTACCAAGAGCAAAGCCCAAGCACAGCTCTTGTCCCAGAGACAAGAGGTGCCATCACCAAGTCAAAGGAGAGCTCAACGCCAAATCCTTCTGTAAGGCATGACCGCACCTGCTCTGACAATGAATGCATCCAAACGAATGGGTGGCCAACATCACCCACCCCAAGTCCAAAACCTAATGGAGCGTAAGGCTGAAATTCAAAGGAAATATGGGGTTCTGGGGACAGAGCACAGACTTCCTCTGCATGAGGTACATGCCTGCTACTGAAACAAAACCCAATTTCCCCTTTGAGCATGCCTTTCTCAACGATGCACATCCCCAGAACTCTCCAACATCCCTTTTTCTTTCATCAGGACCCTCGGTCAACACAACCCATGGTCAAAATCAAGTGCAACAAGAGATGTCTTACCTGAAGGCCCCGCAGGGGCTAGGCAATTAGCTCCCCCTGTTTCAGTGGAGGAAGGCACAGAGTCTGGACAATCTGCAGGAGCAGAGGAGAAGACAAAAACCCATCAGTAAGTATACAGGCGGTTCTGTGCAGGCTCCCAGCATCGCCGCGAGCAGAACACACATTCCAAAGGGTTTAGCAGGAAGCGATTACTAATTGTCCGCGCAGAGACGGTAGTTCATCAAGGAGCATCCACCCTAACTCGCTGCCTCAATCAAGGCTGCGCGCTGCGCTTCATCACCAGCCAACGCTGATTATAGACCGGCAGAAATTACAGACTGGCTGCCACCTCTCAGGCCCAGTCACCGGGTAATGAGATCAGGGCTGCTGTCGTTCTGATGCAAGCAAGCTCCCAAAAATGCTTAAATCGTGGCTTTGTGCACCCAATTTAGGCAACACCTGTAACTCACCGAAATGGGAACCGAAAGGGAAACGTCTCATCGCCGCCCTATCTGTGGCAAACGGTCTCTGTCTGAGTTCCCCCACTCGGTTTTGGTCACCACCAGCTGGTGGCAGATCTGACACCCCACTGTCACCTCCCGGGGCAGGTGGGCAACTGGAGTTACTCCTCCATGCACCACCAAGGGGCAAGGGCAGGGTTAGATTTGGTGACCCATTAGAGGTGTTCAAGCTCAAGGTTTGCCGCTTCCCACCCCAAGCCTGATCCCCGAGGGGACAACAGCCAGAAGCCAACACTGATCCCCTGGTCCTAAAGGCAAACTGAACCCAGGACAGGGTTTCATCAAATTTGGGCTCCTTAATGACATCATGGTGTTCATGGCTCTATCTCAAAGCAAGAGCCACCACCAGGAGAGCAAAGATAGTTTTCTCCCTACTGGTAAAAGTAAGTTTTTGCAGATTTCGCCCCTGAAATCCCAGTGAGTAAGAAATTCCTGTCTGCATAACCTTGTTTTATCAGGGTAAAGTAGAAGCCCTAACAGGAATATACAGTTTAACAGGATATACTTAATCAAACCGAAAACAATAGGGGAGACAGGAAATGGACTTACTTGTGAAATGCTGTATATGATACACTCTCTAAATGCCTTGTCGTGCTTTCTACGCTTTAAAGAAATATGGGTTTTCTTTTCTTTTAACCCCTTCTAGTCCATACAGAAGATTCCCCCAGTCCCTTCCCTAAGACGCCTTCAACTGCTTGGGATACAGAACCTCTCTGAACACAGGCTGGAGCACCCTGCTGTGCACTGGGCACCCTCTGCCCCCAGTTACAGCTCCATGATGAGTCCCTGCAGGATAAAGGACATAATTTGTGCTTTTCTGTGTGGTCTTGCTGTAAGGATCATAAGTGACCACATCCTCTGCTAGCACATGGGACAGGACAGCAGGAGAGAATCCTATCCTGACGTTAAATGCATAACCTTAGCAACGGGGTGAGGTGCTTTCATGACTTCTTTAGAGCTTCCAGGTCCCTTCCTACGTCCCATTACCAAACAGCCAGTCCCCTTCAATAACTAATTACCCTCTGAAGTCTCCTTATAGGACACAGAGCTGTCACAGGATCAGAGGTTCACCCAAGCCTACTTCATGGGACTCCCCTCCCAAAACTGCCTTCCTGCAATATAAAACCATCATGGAGACATTCCCGGTGGCCACCAGCCTGACCCTGCAAGGTGCTGAATAGTTCCTAGAAGCTGCCAAACCTCCAGCTCCCCTGAAAGCCAATGCCAGAGGAGGGCATTCAGCTTTACATCCACATCTCAGTGGGTTTCCCGCACTCTCACACTCCGGCACCACCATGCCATCCAGGAGCATGAAGGACACAAGCTATTGCAGCCCCTTGCCCCACCTAATGATGGGTCAGGGTATCTGCTTGAATTTATTTGTAGACACTCCTATGTGTCTCACTTCCAACAGAGCTGCAAGCAGCAGCTTCTGCAGGGACACCAGGGATGCTGAGCATCCACATGCCTCCAGAATAACAAGGTGAGCCTGCCCCATGCAAGCCACCAGCACACATCCCTGCAAACATCCTGTTGTAAGGAAAAGGGAATGTCCTCTCCTTGATAAATGATCAAGGCAGCCCAGATCAACCTTCCTGCAGGTAACCCAGCTGCCAAGGGCAGATCTTTCTGCTCTGTGGCAAGCACACACATACTACATCTGTCCCATCAACACACACTCTGCCTGCAGCAGACCCCCAGCTCCCTGTCCACCGTCCCTGCTTTCCCCCAGCCAGCAACACAGCCTGCCTCAGCCTCCCTCACCTCCAAAAACAAATGTAATCCACATCATAATATTTTAAACTAAAACAGGGGAGATTCAGATTAGACAGAAGGGAGAATTCTTTTATCATGAGGGTGCTGGCACAGGGTGCCCAGAGAAGCTGTGGCTGCCCCATCCCTGGCAGTGTTTAAGGCCAGGTTGGACACAGGGGCTTGGAGCAAGATGCTCTAGTGGAAGGGGTCCCTGCCCATGGCAGCGGTTGGACATGAATGAACATTAAGGTCCCTTCCACCCAAACCACTTGGTGGTTCTATAACCATAACAGCCCCTATCCTGGCAGTCCAGGTATTCCTGTCTGTCTGTCCATATGAAGCACTTACAAGATGTAGCACTAAACGTTTAAATAGTATTATTTCCCCATCACGCTTGATGGAAAAGCATAAGTTTTCTGCTTGATGCACACTCCCATCTCCACTGGCAGATGCAGCTGCCCAAGTATAAATGGAGGGACCATTCCCAAACAAGATCCCAAGGGGAGAAGATGGCTCATGTGCATCAGTCAGGCAAAAGGCTTTACTCCTCACCACTGTCAGCTACTGCCCCTCTCTCAATCCTCAACCTATGGCTGGGAAACTGCCGCAGGAGATGGCACTGATGCCGGGATGGGAAACCTCTGCAGAGGAAACACTGAGAAACCCTGAGCTTGCAAAACCCACCTGCAACAACAGACTTCCAGGCTCCACTTGTGCCTGTCGCTGCCCTGCTAGCCAGAGTTCAGCTGCCAAATGGGTTTTTCTTTCAAAAAGGGAAAAAAAGGAGGACTTTTTGGTGAGTAACCCAGTTGTTTCTGCGTTTCCGATGGGCAGCGTTAATCACTTCCTATTGGCCGATAGGAATAACTTTTCCTTTCGAAATGGCACATTCATGTTCTGCGGCTTTTCTGTTTACACACATTTTGCTACCTTATGTCAACACTTGCTAATGAATAAATATATCACTCGGCTAACTGAAAATGAGGTCCTGGCAGAGGCAGATTGGCTAATAGATTTACCCTAACATCTTCACAGAAAACCAAAGGCAAGCTTTAACCCTTCTCTCCCGCAGCTCCGGACCCCCTGCCATCCCATGCCAGCATCATTGCTGGGTAGAAAGGCAGGCAACAGAAGCAGAAATACACAGTTTTAGGGGAGAGCTGCACGGATGCAGTCAGACTTGTGCCATTTTCACTCAAACCCATAAACCTTCATGATCCACCAGACTCTGAGCGTGTGTTACGGAACAACCCTCCCACATCCCAGCGTGTGCTCGGGATGTCAAATCTAATCCCGATATTCTTTCATGCATTAGCCTTTATCTCTTGTTTCTTTCACACCAAAGCAAAACATTACCAGCTTTGCAACCCAGCTCTCCTTATTGCCACAAGCCATAAAAAGACTTATTAGGCTCTCTTAAGAGTCTGCACACAGGGGGAAACAACAGTCCAGTCTCCAAGGGGGGGAAGGCTGGGACCCCATAACAGTGCCCCGTGTGTCTGCAGCAACCTCCAATTTGGGGGTTCTTTTAATCCCAAGGAAGTGAAGAGCAGCAATTTTACAGACACTGCTGTTTTGGTCAAAAACAAAACAAAACAAAACAAACCCAACAAACACCACAACAAATAAGTGACCCGACACTGCTCTTCAGAAACACATCCATCCCTGCCTCCCTGCAGCGCCGTGCCCCTCCTGCCTGCTGCGACCAAGGGATACGACCACAGAGACCACCGTGCTCCAGCCAGCGCTCCACATCCACTAATCCTGCTCTGGGAGCCGGGAGCTGCTCCTCCCCGCGCTCCCTCCCTCCCCGTTTCCGATTTTTCCCACCTCTCCTCCTTCTCCCAGCCTGATTTATCTCGCAGCCGGCAAGCTCGCTGCCAACCAGGAGTTTATGCAGACAACCGCAAAAGAGCTGGTGCCAGCCTCAAATGGGCTTCTCCCCTGGCACCCTGACATTCAATTACAAGCAACAGGCATGCAGAGTGCTGCTAAAAAAGAAGTGAAACAGGTAAAATAAGTAACTTTTCAACCCCTTTTGCCGGTTTTTCCTTCCAACCTGGCAAGGCGGAGTTAGGCTCCTTTAAAACACAGGGGGATTTCTACCAGCTCCCTGGGATTCCCAGCCAGCAGGGAGATGCGGCGCTGGATCCCAACCTAAATCCCCACACATTCACCCAAGGGTGCAGGGAGCACCGCGGTTTACAAGTGGGTTTTCCTGGCTTTCGGAGTGGCTCCAGCAGCAAAGGGAGGCCTGCGCTGCACTGCAATCCCTCCTGGAGCTTCCTGCCAGAGTTCTAAAACCCGACTTTGTGCACAGGATGCCTCAGATAAATCAGATGTTAATTCTTCCAGCGGTATCAGGGGGGCACACAAAACCCAGACCAACAGCAAAATGCATCACAGCATGACAAAGGCAGGAGATGGGTTCCCCAGAGAAAGAGACTGAGAAATGGGCTGGGAAAGGGTCCGGGTCCTCCCCCCAACAACCACCTTTTATATTGCTTTTTATCTGTAGTCTGCATTGAAAAAGTCCACTTACCAGTTGGTTTGAGAAAATCCATTGGGTATCTGGAGTAGGGTGGAGGGGGAGACTCTGGAATTAGAAAAGTACAGAGAAAATAAAGGCAGAGCCATGAGAAAGGAAAAGAAAAAAAAAAGAGAAAGAAAAAAGATAGGAACTTATGATAACAGTGGCATTCTTTTAGCAAAACTGTTTGTCTTAGCTCTGGGGGTTGGAGGCAGGGCAGCGAGGCGGTGATTGCCTTGATATTTAGCTGTCAGATAAACAAAAGGGGCCGTCTGGCGCCAGTCTCGCTGCTATCTGCCGCTCGGGCTGTCTGATCGGGGCCTCCTTGGCTCGGCGGAGCCACGGCCGCCCGCCCGCGCCAGGCGCCCCTAATCCCCCGGCACCGAGAGGGGACGGCGGGGAGGCAGCGCCGGGGACGGGGCGGCAAGGGGGGGGTAATCGCCCACCCCCCCGAATTAATAATAATAGCAATAAAACCACATAAATCACGGGGTTTGAGGGGTTGTTTTGGGGGGGGGGGTCGGGAAAACAGCAAAGAGTTTGGTGGGGAGGGGGATGAGCGGGGCTGCACCCGTCGCACACATCGCCCCCCCCCGCACACACACACGCGCACACACACACGCACCCCGCAGCCCTACCTAGCTCGCAGAGCCGGCTGAGGTGGTACGGGTTGCAGCAGACGAGCTCGGCGTGAGCCTTGCCGTAGGATTCACAGCAACATAACCGCTTCACTTCGGAGCAGTGCCGGAGGTCTGGCCAGCGGAACACCTTGCAGAGCAGCACCGGCAGCGGGTACGAGTGCTGGCCCAGCCGGGAGTCGGCCTTGGCGGGCAGCTGCAGGCAGGGGGTCCGCGCCCCACCGCGGGACTCGACGGCGTGCAGCAGCCCCTCCAGCTGCCGCTCCTTCAGCCGCTTCAGCACGGTGTGGGTCAGCGCCTTCAGTTCCGATTCCGCGCCCGCGGACGCCCCGCAGCCGCGGCCCGCCTTGCCCGGGCAGCACCCGCGCCCCTCGCCGCAGGCATGCGCCCGGGCCTCGGCCGCCGCCGCCTCCTCCTCCTCCTCCTCCTCACCGCCGGGCGCACGGCTCCGCCAGAGCCGCCGAACAAGCACCGAGCGTTTGGTCCTGAACATGCGGGACGAGAGGAGGGGCCCCCGGCTACAAAACGGGCATATCGTCCGCCGCGCATGAAGGGGCCGGGAACCAGTGCGCGGCGGCGGCGGGCAGCGGCGGCCGGCGGTGGCGGAGGACCCGAGACGGGCTGTGGCATGCGCCAGTCTCCGCGCTGCGGCCGCGGGTCCCGCCGCCTCCGGCGGGGGGCTGCGCCGGCCCGCGCCTGTGCGCGCTGCGGGCCGAGGAGGGCAAACCCAAACCGGTAATAATACAAGAATTAAAAGGGGAGGGGAGAAAAATTAAACGGGGGGAGGGGGGGAAGAAGTGGGGGGAGGAGAGAGAGAGCCGCTCCTCGCCCTGGTTTTTGCCCAAAAAAGAAAAGAAAAATAATAAAAGGCGTAAAAAAATAAAAAAAAAAATAAAAAAAAATAAATCCCGTCTAGAGTCTGCGGCGCATCGCGCGGGGGGAGGCGCGCTGCTGCCGGCGCCGCGCCGCCCTGCGCGGCTGCGGAGCGCGGCTGGAGCCGCGGGGGATCCTCAGGCTCCCGGGGGCCGCGGCTCCCATCAACCCGCCAGTGCCGGGAAGGGGGGCGAAAACGGGGAGGAAAAAGGATGGGAGGCGTAGCCGGGCGCGATCGGGAGGTTAAAATGTAAAAAGCAAGCCAAAAAGATGCCTATCCAAACAAAAAAATGAAATAAAGATGTCAGGACCCCCCAAAAAAACACCGACCCTAAGGTGCGGGCGTCGGAATCGGTTTAGGCATCTGTCACAAAAGAGCAGCAGCAGCGCATCCAGAGTGTTGTATCCCTTCTGAAAGCCCAGCTCGTCCTGATGCGGGGGTTTGCGTGATAATTATTTTTTCCCCCTCCTTCTTCCCAAAGGATTTTAATCCACACACACACACACACAAACTAGAGTCTTGGTCCGGCTGCTACGAAAAGAAAGAAAATAAATAGAGGGATAAATGAAGTGGGGCTCTGTCTCCCTTTCCTTCTCTGCCGCCCCGCTCCGCGTCCCTCCGCGGCGATACTTACATGAGTGCGGGGACCCGCCAGCCGGCCACCCTTCTCCGTGCTTCCGAAGCGTCTCTCTTGGTGCTTCTTTCCCCTTCTTGCCTCCGGCTCGTCTCCTTCCTGCTTTTCTTCTCTCCTCTTCCTCCTCCTACTCCCCTTTCTCCTCCTCCTCCTCCTCCTCCTCGCGGTTTTTTTCCCTCCTTTTTCCCCTCCTCTCTCCGCCGCCCGCTATAACTACGCACCCGACCCGCACCACTGCCTTCGCCTTTCTGTCTCCTTGCGGGGCAGCCGCAACGCCGAACGCAGCCGGAGATCGGTGCCGCCCCCCCCCCCCCCCCCTCCAAGCCCGGGTCCCTCCCGGTGCCGGCGGAGGCTGCTCGCAGTGCGCAGCGGCGCGGCCGCGGCCCGGCCCCGTCACGTGGGTGTCTAGACACCGTGTCGCTCCGGGAAAATAAATAAATAAATATATATATATATATAGCTATAGATACATAGATAGATCTATATATGCGTGTGTGTGTATTATATTTATCTCCAACCGCCTTGCGCAAGCTGGCGGATCGGATTGCCCAAAGGTGCTGAGCACCCCCCGGTCCCCCCAGACCTTGCGCGGGTGCCGAGAGGCAGGTCCCCGGCCGCACCGGTGGGTACCCATCAGTGTAAGGAGTCCCCCTCAAGCACGCGTGTATTGGAGAGGCTGTAAGTGTTAAAGGATTAAATACAAATCCAGCCATAAAAGTATTTCTTTTTTTTTTTTTTAATAAAATAATAAAATACGTTAGTATATGTCATAAAATCACAGACTGGTTTGCATGAGAAGGGACCATAAAGCTCACCCAGTTCCAACCTGCCACGGACAGGGATGCTTTCCACTACACAAAGTTGCTCCAAGCCCCTGTTTCCAACCTGGTCTTGGACAGTGTCGGGGATGGGGCAGCCACAGCTTCTCTGAGCACCCTGTGCCAGGGTCCCACCACCCTCACAGGGAAGAGCTTGTGCCTCAGAGCTCATCTCAGTCTCCCCTCTGGCAGCAGGTTCAAGCCATTCCCCTCATCCTGTCCCTAAAGCCCCTTCTCCAAAGCCCCTTTCCAGGTTTCTTGCAGCCCTTTTAGGCACCGGGAGCTCCAGCTCGCGGAGCATCTCCTTTGGGCTCACTGCAACAGCTCCACGTCCCTCTTGTGTTGTTGCCACACAGGTACATAGATATATAGATACATTATTCTGGGCATCAAAGAGGGCAAGGCACAAAACCCAATGATGCTAACAATGCTTTGCACTTCGCACTTGTCACCAAGGGAAGGGAAAATAAGTCATTGAGTATAAGCCAATTTTCACAAAATAAGAAACAGAAATCACCAGCACATAGCACCATGACTATTCTTGTTGTGGGTACTACTAGCACTAGTAGTCTGGCACCCCGGATACTCCACCAATCCCCTTTATTCCAACTCTATCAGAAAGAACCTGCAGAGGATGGGGAAACTGAGCCACCAAGGGGCAGTGTATACTGCGGTCTGCACTGGAGCCAGAACGTCTGGATAGATTTCCCAGGGCCAAGGCGCACACAGCTGGAGGAGCACCCATCCCACCAGCTCTCCCACGGATGAGAAGAAATTTTATCATATAAGACTGCTTCATTCGTTGATAAATCAGTCACCGCATTGGAAGCAGAAGCCAGAACTCTCAATGCGCACCTGCTATAAACAAGTCTAATTCTAAAACAACTGCCCCCAGCTAACAGGACACCAGCTGTAAAACACAGGGGACAGGGTGCACAAACCCAGTGTGTCGTGCATGCAGTGTGTTCCCAGGATTGTCCGTCCTGGATGCCTGCTTTTGGCACAGGCAGGGATAATTTTAGACCCCAGTCTTGCAAATATTCACATGAGCAGGTCAGGGAGAGTCCTAAAGGGCCTGAAATCACACGCAGTATTTGCAGAATACAGGTCTAAATCAGTTAGAAAGGGGCTTACATTTGGGGCAGCTTCATGAAATGTTAGTAAGACTCCAAGCACCCAGGCCCAAAATCTGCTCAAAATCTGATTTGTGATAAAGAGCAAGGGAAAAAAATTAATAGAGGAAGAACATTATTTGCCAGCATCTTAAATAATAACTTAGGAAGGTTTGTTATGGAGCTGGAGTGTGGGGAAGGGGATGGACTCCTCACTTCACCTCCAAATTAATGGCACAAGTAGAACCTGCCTGTGAAATACCCCAGCAAATTCTGCAGTCACTGATGCCACAGCCAAAGCCATTGCAGAGGCTGTGTGAGCTGCAGGGTGCTCACAGCATCACCTGGGGTGACAGAGGAGGTGCCAGCATCCGTGTCTGCATCCTCACTTGCAGGAAAATCCAATCGCTTTTAAAACAGTCACTTCTGCACCCTGAAAAGTGGAAATTTGGCAGTATTTTTTCAATTTAACATCTTGTTCACCAGCCTCCAGAGTGAGCTCATGCACACTGAGGCCAATTTCCTTGTTTCTTCAGAGAGCCTCAACCCCTTTCCTACTCTGATGCACATGGGAAATTAATAGGGAAAAAGAAAACCACCAACAAAAAAGCTATTTCTCATTCCCGTATCTGTTGGTGAAAGACACACTGCCCATTAACTCATGCAGTGTACTTTTAAATATGTTTAAACTTTCCATGCTGCTATAAATGAGATTGACATCTTTAGGGTGATTTCTCCCTCCCTTTGCACTTCCTCTTGCCTCTATGACTTGACAACTGATTGCTTTATTGTCATGAGCAGAGCGACAGAAAATATAACATGGTGTATGCTGTGAAGGGATGGAGCATAGGAATGGGGTCCAGGAGTTAATAATGTATTTCGGGAGGCCCTGCCATAGGTACTCTAGGTGACCTTGGTCACATCCCTGTGCCCTGTGAGTAGGGACCAGGGCTTTGGAACCTCCGGCTGCCTATCAGTAGAGCTGGACCACCAGCCTTGCCTGTCTTTGTGATTTCTGCAGGTGACAATTACTTCAGAAGTGCTAAACATTAAATAACCGATAAAGAACTGCTTTCTAATTAACCCTGAAAACTTATTTAAACAGGCCATATGTATGTGCCCATATGGAAAATACAGAAATAAGTATAATGAAGCAGATAAAAATGGGCTTGGTACCTGGGCTGGGGAGATGCTCTAGAAGAGGTGGTGGTACCCAACACCTGTGGACTGCATTGCCCCTGGGCAGGAAAAAGTCAGCCTGGATAAGAAACCTGTCCTAAAATCACAGGGCAGGCTTGGAAGGGTCCTTTAAAGACCACGTAGTGCAACTCCCCTGCCATGGGTAAGGACACCTTCCACTAGATCAGATTGCTCAAGGCCTCATCAACCTGACTTTGAATGTTTCCAGGGATGGGGCATCCATTGTCTACCACCTTTCTGGGCAACTTTGTGCCAGTGTTTCATCACCTACTTCATAAAGAATTTCTTCTTTATGTTTAATCCAAATCTCCCCGCTTTTAGTTTAAAACTATCACCCCTTGCCCTATCACTACAGGCCCGACTAAAAGCTCTGTCCCCATCTTTCTTCTAAACCCTCTTTAAGTACTGGAAGGATGTGTGTAATGCAGCACATTTCTATCGTGTATTTGTAATGTACTGCATTGCTATAATCTATCTGTGCAATGTATGGCATCCCTCGTGCGAAACGCATTAGGTCCTGCGTGTAAAATCCCACCCAGCCCACACTCCCCATCCCTCACCCCCAAT
Organism: Neopsephotus bourkii; assembly: GCF_033783945.1. Classification (NCBI taxonomy): domain Eukaryota; kingdom Metazoa; phylum Chordata; class Aves; order Psittaciformes; family Psittacidae; genus Neopsephotus; species Neopsephotus bourkii. Next base: position 107,135 of record NW_026901247.1, on the reverse strand, counting down.
TCTCATGGAGCTTTCTGGGGACCTGTTCCGAACCCATCTGTCTTTGAAGAGCTAAAGCCGAGTTAATTTGCATTGCAATTCAGCCTTTGACAGACAGTTGGAGCCAAGGCACTGTTAACCTAATTGTTGTGCTAACAGCACCAGGGTGTGAGACTCACCAAAGGCACTTCCAACAAAGGGGATAAAACCAGACTTGGGAAAAAAACCTTTTCCTGACATCATTACCGGGTACAAACAAACAGAGCTGATCCCTCTTCATACACTTTCGAGGCGAGGGTCAAGAACAAACACACTTTGCTCTTTTGGGGGTATGTCTCTCTTTTTAACAGCAGTGAAAAGCCATTCAGGGGAGGTAGGAGAGAACAAGCCAGGCTGAAGGCAGGGCAGAGGCAGCGCAGGCAGGCTCCTGGCACTCTCCCATCCTTTTGTGCACACTGGGAATAGCTGAGCCTGTGGCCCGGCTGCTATTTTTACGCCTTATTTTCAGAACAGAGCTCTCAAACAATGTTCAAAGTCTGGGTTACGATGCCATTTTGGCTGCGCGCGAGATCTCCTTCCTCTCTGTCAGTGCAGCAAATCCAAGCTACAGGACCTCAGGTCCGCAAAGAAAACTCTTCTCCGGACAAGCTTGCTTAGTGCTGAGTGTCCGGACACATGGAGCCACGGACCTCGTGCTTTCTAATCATGCAGTACTTTAAGCGGAAAATCATTACTGCGGCGCTGGTGCACTCCAAGACTGCGCCTGTTGGAAAGAGGTTCACTACAAGGGGGTAGGATAAACAAGGGAAAAAAGTCTGGTGAGATGGACCCTCACCTTTGCTTGTCAGGCACGGGAAAACACTTAATTCTCCAGCCCTGGGAATTACTCCCTGCAAATCAAGTGGTCCATCATTAGCTGTTGCAGGCATTGGTGCTGCCTCTGTGGGACTCAGTCATGGGAATACTTTATCAAAGCACTCATGCAGAGATGACTTTAAATGTGTGTTTTCTAGCTGAAATTTTGTTAGCTTTACAGTTAGACCACAACAGAAATGTGCTGGTTTGGTTTTGTAGCCAGACGGGTTGAACACAAGACTGTCTCTTTACCCGGATTACTTTTGCCAACATAAAGGAAATTATAGATAACGTAAATATTAGATGTATATAATTGCTCCCTAATTCTAGTATAATTTGCTTGTTTGAATGCAAGATGCTGGCATAACATTGCCCATCAGAGGGGACAGTGCAGGGATCAGGCCAGACCCAGCATGCTACAGGAAAGGGAAGAATGAACATGGGCCAGTGTCAGAGGGCAGGAGGTGCTGCAGAAGAGCATCTGGTGGCCCACAACCATGATGCAAGCCGAGGTGGGCAGGAGGAGCAGAGCCTGCCCTTGGTAGCATTTGCGGCAGTGCAGCATCTGTTAATCTGTGTCAAACCTACATCTTTTCCCGCGTCACACCACTATCCCACAGATAACCAGTGATGGAAGTACAGTGTCACTAGTGGGGACGTGAGGTTCAGTCCAGCTCTGGCTGAACGTCACTGGTGACCTGGAGGTGAAAGGAAAGGGATTTAGGTCAGGCTGTCTGGGAGGGGATGACCCGGGGGCTGGGGATTGCAGCACAAGGGAACGTGATGCCATTTGGGAGCCACTGGCCAGACAGGGAAGATGCTGTTGAGGGGGAAATGTAAAGGGCAGGCTCAGAAGCAGGTGGAATATTTGACTTTACAGATAAAGGAAAGCCTGCAAATCCCTTTTGCTGGGACCTACTATGCTGAGAAGAGACTGGCTTCTTCCTTCAGCAGTCCAACTCTGAGATCTCAATGCCTGGGGGATCTGTGTGTACTCTTAAGTAGAGCTCCTTAAGATCTTGCAGAGTGGGAGGCTCAATATTCATATAAAACACTCAATGTTAATGCATCTCTTTATGTGTAACCCCTTCATTTGTATTTTCCTTGTACTTCTGTGTTTCAGATGTCTGAAATAGTAATTTTCTGTTTTGAGACTTGTTTTGTTGAGTAAGCTCTCAAAAAAGGTATGGGTTTTTTTTCTTCCTACCAGGAAACAGCAAAATGGCTTTGCAAGAATGGCTAATACTGCTGGTATCCCACTTTCACTATTTTAATATGTAAATAAAATAATGGTGTAAATAAAAATCTTTATTTCAAGTAAGTACATTTGCCAGATGCATAAGCTGCAATGTTTTATTTGTAGTTACCTACACTTGTAGTTAACTATGGCAAGCTCTGGACCAGATAATGGGGTATATGGAAAGAGCTGGGGCTGTTGTTGGAAACGGGTGTCTGTCACCCTGTGATTCCTCCTGCTGAAACCTCTCGAGTCCAGAGTGGGGATGGAGATAGCTGCTTTCTGGATTCAACAAGTGATGCTGGTTTGCCTGCAGGGCCCAGGGTACGTCCCACATGTGGATCCACTGCCTCCCGGATGCTGAATATATGGTATATATGACATTACAACACCCGTGCCGGGGGGACTGGGGAAAGGTGGGGTGTCCATCAACTTAAAAGCAGCATTTCAATCCTAACATTATCAGGCTAATTCCTGGCTTCTGGTGGGAGGTATCAAGCCTTAGGGGGGATTTATCAGGTCCTGAAAGTTGGGCTGCTCAGGTGGCAGCCACAGTGCAGGGATGTGCCCTTCCTCAGCATCAGCTGCTTACCCAGAAGAGGGGGCTGAGGTGCCATTGCCATACAGATCAGTTTACCAGCAGGAAGAACAATTCCTTCTTTAAAAATCAAACAGATCTGGCCAAACTCTTTTTTGGCTGAAAAAATAGCTGTAAAAAGGATAGGAGAGTAGCAGGCGAAGCAAGAGGAAAATCACCAGCTTCTCTATTTCCTATTGCTAGCAGGTAGGGGTGTAATTTTGGAGTTCCTTCCTTTTTAATGGGATAGGTCATAACCTTACCATCATTTATGTGCCTTTCTGTATTTATTGCAGTGGCCCAGCCAGATTCAGTGTGGAGCTGATATATTAGCCATCTCCTCATGTGTGGTGAGATACCAGCCTGTGCTTTTCACAGTCTTTTCCAGGGAAAATTCACACTGACTCTAATGGGAATTTTGTCCAGAGAGTGGGATCATCCTGTTGTAAAAAGAAAATTCTCATGTTTGTGATGGGTTGTTCAGGAGCAGCATTCCTCATATTGACCTACAGGTTGACATAAAAGAAGAAGTCAATGGTCAGAGTTCTGTGAGACAAGCCCTTTATAAAGCACTGACATTTTAAGTGTTGAGTAGTCCAGTTAACATTCTGCAACATTCTGCCTGAAAGAATATGGTTTAGCTTTCTTGTCCTCAAATACAAGTTATAATTTAAAATAACGAATTCTCAAATGCTTCTGTATATTCCATTTCTATGGAAGCATTATATCTCTAATAAACATTTTGGGCTGTCTATGATCATAGAATCTCAGAATGGTTTGGGTTGGATGGGACTTCAAAGACCATTTAGTTCCACTCCCTGCCATGGGCAGGGACACCTTCCACTACAGCAGGTTGCTCCAAGCCCTGTCCAACCTGGCCTTGAACACTGCCAGGGATGGAGCAGCCACAGCTTCTCTGGGTGCCCTCTGCCAGCTTCTCAGCACCCTCATATGGAAGAACTGCCTAAGAGTTCATCTCAGTCTCCCTTCTGGCAGGTTAAAGCCATGCTGTGCTTAAGAAGGAATGGAGAAGATGCAAACAATTAAAAGATGCTCCCAAATCAGGACAGTTGCACACAGATAATGTCTTTTATCTGTAAGTCCACAATGACTTAGTCATGAAAAACCTGCATGGGTGAAAAAAACAGTTTTGATAACCATTTCTTCAGTCTCTCAACAATACAGGATGGGCCAAAACCTAGTCATTTTGTTTGGAAAATACAAGGGAAAAACGAAACATCGTTTTTCAATAGTAATGATCCAGGTAGAGTAATTAAGCACTGGTTGTGGTGAATGCTCTGTCAATAATAACTCTGAGGTGAGGTTTTGGTGGTATTCAGAAGATGAGCTTCAGCTGGTTTAAACCTGCATGGATGCAGGGAGTTACTCAGGTGGGTAGTCTAGACAGTAGGAATAGCCCTTCGAACCCGATAATTTATGAATTAGTAGAGTCAGTGTATTAAAACAGATAATTGAAAAGTCCTCATTTGTCTAAATGCAGGGTTGGGATTTTTTAATAGCTTTTTACAAATATTAAACCCAACAGAAATGCTTTCATGACAAGTCTTCCACATGGCTCAGTTCCAGGGAAAACAACCTGCTTGGAATTGAGTTTTTCTCTAAAATATCCAAGTGATGGAAATTGCTTGAGAACTGCAGAGTGGCACTGAAATGAAATTGGGACCCTATCTCATAGTCGCTACCTCCAGGATAAGAAACTTCCTTTGAACCTGAAATAAGGGAGTTTCAGGTAAACAAGAAATATAATATTGGACAGGAACTGACTGCCCTGATTTCATAATCCAAATTGCATAAACTGAAGAGAAAAAAAAAAAAAAGAAGAAGAATTAATAGTAAAGTGTAATTTGAAGATTGGATTTTCAAAAGCACGTTACCCAAACCTGCACATTCATTTCATCTGGAGGGAAGAAGGCATGACATCTGATAGCAGTGATTAATCCAAAGGAGGCCCAGACTTGTTCTTCTCATTTAAGAGGAAAAATTACCTACTCTGTGAGAAGGTGAAAGCAGCCTTACTGGCTAAGATACCTGTGGGCTGCTGGATGGGTGTCCTAGGGACTGCAGAACATGGCCCATCGTTTCCCAAATATATTAATATTTGGTGTTTTTTAAAAACCATAGAAGTAACCTTTGGATCTTAAATATCCAAAGGATATTACAGGCATGCTTTTTTTATTTTATTTTACTATTTTTATTATTTGGAGGGGGTTTGCTGGCATAATTTAATGACACAAAGTTGAACCACCCACCACTACCTATGGAAAGGAGAACTGATTAGAAGCAAAAAGGGAAAGTGTACTGTAATGGATCCTATGCTAACTGTGCCTTCAAGTTCAAAGACAGACACAACTTTGAGATTAAAGGGTATCAACTACACTGAGCCAATTTGTTTTTTCTTTTCGTTTTATAAGCCCTTGTGCTGGTATTTAACTGTGACTCTCCCTAGCACCTTCCAACACTCACCTCTCCAAAATCATAGAGACAGGCAAGAGCACTTCACAAAGAATTAAAGGACGGCTTTATAGCCATTGTTTAAAAACGTAATTAACACTGTGTTTAAAGCAAAAGTGAGACAATTACCACCTCCTAAAGGCCTTAAGAAATCCCAGCTGCAGACCTCCTGCCAGACTGAGTGATATCACCGGCACCATAAACAGAGGTTTGCAAGAACCATCCCATTCACAGTCCTAACAGCTTTTGTCCTTACGTACTAAGTATTATTATTACTATTACGCTCTTTGTTTATGGTGATGTGCTAGGAAGTCTGCAGCTCAGGTTTCTCAAGACCAAACTGACTCCTAGGAGGAGTAGCCTCACCTCCGAAGGGCGTCAATGGGAGTTGAGAGCTCAGGGCATCCGCACCAACACTTGTTCCCCTGCGAGGTAACTACTTAGGGAGGTAGTTTTGTTAGATAGCGGCACTAATTCCAGCATGTGCTTAACTGATATAATGGGTTACATTAGCCTGATTACAGATCTGACCCACATATATATGGCAAGCAAACATACAGTTGGCCGTTTATGTTTGCATACTCAAGCTTTTATTGCTCTGCTCCAGTCACAGGATCTATAAATTCAATGCAAAATTTGAATGGAAGGAGAACGAGCAGACAGCAAGGTTTCAGCTTCTCGGTTTAAAGCTAGAAACATGACATGTTGTCCTGATACCTCCGGTGAGTCGCAAGGTGAGTGTCTAAGTGCGTTGTCTTCCTCCACCTCAATGGTGAGCTCGTCAGCCTGCAGAACAGCAGGTCGGGTAAATTGGCACTGATTTGAAGGTTCGTTTAGTTTGGACTAGTTAAACTATTTTGCAACATATTCATTACAGAAAAATGTGGTAAATTAGATTAAGTAAAGCCAGAAAGCCTTCTTAATTGCTTTGACTTAACCGTGAACACAAGACTGCTCAGTGTCTCAGGAGCAAGGATGTGTTTTCTATACATCTGAACTATTTTAAGCGCTACCTCCCTGCACACAGGATTCTTGCTGACGACACTCCCCGGAGGCTCCCACACAGCACCCGCTGGGATGCTGCCCTGGGATAAAAGAGACGAGCTCCCACATGGCTCCAGAGCATCTTCCAGTTGCAGCAGCGTGAAATGTTTGCTAAGATAAATAGTAAAAACATGGAATCACAGGTTGGATTATTTGGTCCAACCTTTCTAGGCAACCATGACCTAAACTGGATGTCCACCACCCTGCCCAGCTGAATCTTGACAGTGTCCCACACTGGGGAACCTACCGCTTCCCTGGGGAGATAGATTATTCCAATGGCTGGTTGTTCTCACTGGGAAAGATTTTTCCCTTGCGTCCAGTAGGAATTTCTCCAGGAGTAACCTGTGTCCGTCACACTGGTATTTTCCATAGGACCCCTTGTCAAAAGGGAGCCTCTGTAGCCACCCTTTAAATACTGGAACATGGTGATTAAGGACTCCCCTGAGCCGCTTTTGATCAAGGCTGCGGAAATAAATAAAAATAAAAAAATGATTGACTATCACGTGATAAAAATAATAAATACAAAAAGAATCACACAATTAGTCACTATTTAACACATCCTGAAGCCGTTCATCCTCTGCCCGCCCCGCAGCACCTCTCCCCGCGGGCGCTGTCCCGGGTGGGGACCCCCTCGACGGGGACCGGGCAGCGCAGCCACCGCCGCGGGCTTGGGGATTCCCTCCCGCCGCCCTTCGCCCTCAGCCGGCCCCGCCCGACGCCGCCGCTCCGCGTTGCCACATCCCGCCGCGGCCGTGACTCAGGCGGCGGCGGCGGCGGCGGCAGCGGGTGCTCCCTGCCCGGCTGGGCCCGGCCCTGCTGCGGGGAAGGGTCGCGGGCTGCGGGCGCAGAGCGTGGGCCTGCGTGGGCCTGCATGGGCCTGCGTGGGCCCGTGTGGGCCTGCGTGGGCCCGTGTGGGCCGCGGGGAGATAGTAAAACCAAAACAGAGAAAATTTCATTTTGAAAATACAACATTTTCTCATTAAATAACACAATTTGCATGGAGGTTTTAATCTCGCATAGGTTTTCATCGAGTACATGGCATTCCTGCTTTAATGGCTGCTCTGCCCCCCTGCCTCAGTTTACCAGGCCTTACTAACAGGTTCCTCACCTCATCACTCCAAGTCGTATGAACTATGTGCAGTATATAGAAACACAATCTCCCTGCACACAAAAAACATGCACTACACAGCAAAACATGACTTTTTCTGCTATTTACAGTTAACATGTCTTCTAAAGGTGTGCATCCCTCCAAAAACCAGAATGAGAAACAGCTAAGAGGGAGGAAATCATAACAAAGAGTTTCTCTCAACCCCGAAAAGAAGGTCTGTCATTAGATGACATGGTCTTAAAGGAATGCTGTAACGTACAGAAATCCCATGCCATTGTATGTGCCCCTGAGGGCAGTGTGTATTTCTGTTCCAGCATCTTCCAAGGTACTTCACCTCTATTCCCCACACTGGATAGGAAAACATGAACTCAGAGACTGTTTGACATTGATTGAAACCATTATTTCGCTGTTGATGGGATATTGGTCACTTATGGGTATTTACCTGGACATTTATAAGATGGTGTTCACCTTGCCTAAATTTGGCAAGAGGAGAGTTACACTTGTAGTCTGACATTGTCCACAGTCTCTTTATGGTCACTGACAGGACACAGACCCATCAGACACCAGTTCCTCTCCCTGCTCCTCAACACCCACCATAGCATGGGTGAGACACCCTTGGTGGGACCCTGCTTGCACCCCGGAGGTGCATGGTCCAGCTCAGACACTAGGATACAGCTCAGGCGCGTGGTGCACTGCAGCTCAGCGAGGGTTGGTTCAGGGACCACTGCTTTGCACCCAGCAAATGCTTGCATCCAGGGAGGTCTGCAGCAGTGGGGGAGATGCTGCCGCTGTCCAGCTGGGAGCAGCTGTTCCATGGAATCCCAGACTGGTTTGGGTTGGAAGGGAGCTTAAAGCTCATCCAGTTCCAACCCCTGCCACGGGCAGGGACACCTTCCACTAGAGCAGCTTGCTCCAAGCCCCTGTGTCCAACCTGGCCTTGAACACTGCCAGGGATGGGGCAGCCACAGCTTCTCTGGGCACCCTGTGCCAGCGCCTCAGCACCCTCACAGGGAAGAGCTTCTGCCTAAGAGCTCAGCTCAGTCTCCCCTCGGGCAGGTTCAAGCCATTCCCCTTGGCCTGTCCCTACAGGCCCTTGTCCCAAGCCCCTCTCCAGGTTTCCTGCAGCCCCTTTATGCACTGGAGCTGCTCTCAGGTCTCCCCTTCAGGAGCCTTCTCTTCTCCAGGCTGCCCCAGCCCAGCTCTCTCAGCCTGGCTCCAGAGCAGAGCTGCTCCAGCCCTCACAGCATCTCCATGGCCTCCTCTGGCCTCGCTCCAACAGCTCCACGTCCCTCTTATGCTGCTGCCCCAGAGCTGGATCAGGGCTGCGGGGGGGGGGGCGCCCCAGAGCACAGCAGAGGGGCAGGATCCCCTCCCTGAGCTGCTGTCTGGTTGTACCAAGTCCGTGTGCCTGGCCATGGCTGCCACTGAGGAGCTGCAGGCTGTAAGCTGCAATTTCCCGTTAAAAAAGTGATGGCATGGCCCCATTTGATGGAAAACAAACAATTATATGGCATCCAGCCAGGTGATCCTGCTGAGCTCAGAGCCAGCTGAGCACTGAAGTGGGGACATCCTCTTGCAAAAGCCAATGTCCTGTTGCTGCCTCCCTCTGCGTGGCTGTGGGGAATCCTGACTCCTGGCCTCCCTGCAAACCTATTTTAATGCAAAGGCAGTGGTAGTGCAGAAGTTCTGCATTTTTCTTCCTTTCTGGTTATCAGCAGGAGTAGGGGAGGCGGTGAGTGTGTGGAGGTGAAGGGACTGAGATGTGGAACGACAGTGCTCAAAGCCCAGACGGTCTAAGTGCAGCCATTCACTTGCCAGTGACAGGGACCTGTCCCCTCTGTCTCCAGACTGAGGTGCCCTGGTTTCCTCCCTGGCAGTGGTTCTCTGCACACCAGTCTGTCTTGCATATCTACCTGTTCCCTCTATACCTCTGTCTCCATTATTTGTCTGGGAGTTGAGCTCAGCTGGCGGGTGAACCATCATGGTTTTACACTGGTAGGCGTCCATGGGAGTCAGCAGCCACTTGTCTGATCTCCAGATGATTACAGAGGCATTTGAAATCCTTTTTGCTTCCCCATTGCTTCCTCTTACTAATTTCTGCTTCCCTCTTCCCATACCTGAGTTTTGCACACCAAGAACTGAACTTCCCAAACTAACCCATCCTTAATGTTTGTATTTCTTCATTACAGGTAGCAAACAGCTCTGCTGGACACTGTAAAACATCCACTTCTCAACCCACCGCCCTGCCTGTCCTTGCAGGAGCAGAGATGAGGCTGAAAACTGCATTCCAGTGACACAGAGAGAGGATGGAAGTGGGCAGAGAAAAATAACTCACATCCACCAGAACACTGAATACTTTGGGGTCAGTGCTACTGAGTCATTAATAAACAGGTATATATATATCTGTGTAAGGTACAGAGGGATCATACAGCTGGCTATAACCCTCCATCGTATTGCACGAACTCATAATGTATTATATGAAATAGTCCCCCAATAGCCTCCTTGGGAAATAAATAGCGTAGTACACTAGAATGAAAACAATTCAATTAAAAGGTCATTTTATGAATGAAGCTTTGGAAATAGGAAAGTACTTTTCCATCTTGAGCACGGTGCGTTGCAGAAAGCACACACATAAGAGCCAAAATAAATTACTTTGCTATGTTCCTGATAATGATGTAGGGTTGCATTTGCATTTATATACATGCATATGGAGGTGCCCCTTCTTTGTAATTGCCCAACACCTCTTCTTGAGCCAGAGTTTGTAAAATGATATTTCTATATTTACTTAAGCATCTATTTAAAGAGGAATCCCTCATAATTACTCACCACACTGATAGATGACACTGTTTGGCTGTGTTTATTTAGTTTCTATTAGTGATTGGCAAAAACTCTACTGTGGCTTCAAAGCAGATATAGATGAATGACCCGCTGATCATAAAATAAAGTATGATGATCTTTTCTAGGCCTCGTGGGAAATGGCATGTAGAGGTGACACATATCACTAACTCCTCCTGTCACTTTGTGATATAATATTAAATCGAGCCATTCTGATAGGCTTGGCTCGAGAGAAGATGTCCAGAAAGTGACAGCAGTCTATGGTATAGAATAAAGAGAGGAATTCAGGGGAAACTTAACTTCAAAACGTGAGTTCAGTTGTCTTTGCAGGTGAGAGGTCTGTCTCCAAGTCCCCTATCATGTATGATGGACAAAATATTATCTGCCAGAGTGTTAATCTCAAATTCCTGGCTTGCTTTTACCTGCTAGTACATGCTTCATACTCTGTGAACCCAAGCACAGGCCATCCTTTGCATAGCTTCACTCAGCCACAGCTTTTTCATGGAGTGATGTGAATGGCACAGAGAGAAAAGCATCTGAACCGGGATCAAAGGACATGGGAAAATGCAGTGGTTGTCATCATGTCTTTCAGTAACTCCAGTAGTTCTGCTTGTGGTGTACTTGTAGAGCGTCTGTTCTGCCCTTTTCCTGGCTTGAGTGTTGGTGCAAGCACCCATCAGCTGTGGCTGTAGGTGAATATTCTGAATTAATACTTTTTCAGCATATTTAACTCTCCAGGTGAGGACTGGTAGTCCAGGAACTTGCCTATGCTCACAGGAGTTAGCAGCAGAATTGTACCACTGCAATCAGGTAGCAGTGGTATTGCTCAGGAGATAAATCTCATACTGACTTGAAAACTCTTGTGTAGCTTAGCCTCATCTCCCAGGTGGCATGAGCTAGAAGAGCAGGTGGAGCTGTCTGTGCTGATAATAAAAGTTTACACTACTGGAAGGGTATTTCTGGTGATACACATTAGCTCTGCCAATAAATCCTCAAGTCTTATCAGCAAACTACTTCCTTTCTTCTCGTTTCCAAGGTGGTTCATGGCCCTCTGTTGACTTACCTATCCAGCTGAATGCTAAGCCATTCATGGAGCAGGATTCTCTTCAGAACGAAGAGATCCTCCAGGATTGTGAGGGTGCTAACACTGACAGATAACAAATAATACCAGTTACAGTTTTCTTGTGAATCTTTAAAACATGAGTGAGAGGAAGGTAACACAGACGCAGAGGACTGAGTTACTTAGTTCTCATACCGTAGTCTTGTGCTTTGTGAAATGCAGGAGAAACCTAAATGACGCAGTCAAAGCATGAATCCAATGAGATTATTTCAAATAAGATGCCAGAATAACCTAAAGCACTTTTAATATGTCTGGAAACAAAGCTTGTTTCGATGGGAAGTAGAGCATCCTCAATTACTACTGCTATCAGGGAGAGCTTGAAAGTATTTACGACTATTGTTGGGAGGATAATGCCTTTAAAGATAAAACTGTCGCTGCCCGGAAAGCTGGATTTGGTCTGTGTTCCACCATGAAGATCGCATGGTGGCATGGATCTTGTTTTTCTGATGCTGACCTTACTGTCAGCTGGGTAATAATGGGCCAGCCATAAATGAAATGGATAAAAGGTAGTAGGTCCTAGGAAGAAGGATCTTCAGCCCAGTTCCAGTCCCAGTGCTCACTGCATGCGTAGGTCTTGGACTTACAGCTTCAACATGAGAGTAACCCATCAAAAGCCTTTTCAGATAGCAGCCTGGTCATATGTGATTGTAAGGTATGCACAATGAACAGACCCTTTCTGAGCTCTTACAGTGGTACGCTGTGGCTGAGCTTGTCCCCTATCCTGGACAAAGTGACCGCAGGAGTTTCTTGGCTCCAGACTCCCAGTCTAGACTGCAGGATTTTTTTCTTTTAAATTGGGAAATAGGCTTCTGTATCATGTTGGCACCTTTGTTAATTTTACCCCAGATCTGTGGTTTCATTCCTCTGAAGTGTTGTGTTCTATTTCTAGATTTTTATATATATACACACACACATACACACACACGCATATTTTTGTATGTATATACACACATATATATATACTACCACTGTCAACCATAGTATCTGCGGTTCTTTCGCTGTACTCATTAACACAACACCTTGTAGACCCTGTCTTTGCTGAAGGCAGTTCATCTCCAGTTTGAACTTATTGACTTTAAACAGTTGGATGTTGGATGAACTTCGCCATTTATCCTCGCCTTTTGATAAAGCTGCTGTCTGAAGGTTATCAGTTACAGCGATTTCATAATCCTTTTGGGTCTCTTTCAAAAGGCAGGAAATAGTTTTTTTAAACTATTCAAGAGCCACTTGTCTGCAGGTAAAGAATTTAACAGCTTGTGGGAGTGCTACTTACTGCCAGCAATAACGTGACTGATCTTTCTTGGCACTGAAAAAATGCTTCTTAGAAATCACATTGTGAAAGGTGAAAATTGAGATATTTTCTTTCATGTGTCTACTAGGAACACTTAATAGAGGAAAACAAATATCTAACACTGGAAGGGGGCTTGTCTGCGTTGATTTCTGTGGCAGAATTTCATTGTTCCTCTTTTGGGTGATTGTTTTAAGATTTGGAATAGAAAAGGAACAGCTTGCTCAAGAGTTTTCAATTTAGATGTTCATGGTAGAAAAAGCCTGTTTAGAGTTAACTTGATTTTTCTTTTTTATTTTTTTGCAAAATCCAAATTGCATAGATTGTTGTATGACATATGTATCCAGATGGTTAGACTGGCTTATCTTTATTCTGGGATTTGTATGTACTGAGCCCCAGTACATGATTTTGGCATGTATCTCACTATTTTTTGCATTCAGATTTACCTGATGAACAATTCTTGTGACAGCTACTTCTCTCATGGCTCTGAAGCTATATTGTTTTATCTCAAGGCCATGGTGTTTCCTCACATGCAGTATTCTCATTCCCAGGCATACAAAAATAAGCAGGGTCAAAAGCAGTTTAAGAGAACTGATAGCTGTATTTGGTGTGATTTGCCTAAAATAGGAGGTTGCTGTTACAGTATTTATCCAAAAGAATGAACTAAGCAATATACCTGACTCCACCTTCCCTGAGATAGTCCAGTTTTTGGGCATCAACAACAAGGTGTTCATTGGGGCACTTCAGTGATGCCTCCGAGGTGTTTTAGATCATCTTGCTTGAACCTAGAATTGCATTAATGGCAAAATTCAGTCCATCCTGGGGAAACAAATTAAAATAACAACACCAGTGTTATAAAGGGTAACTTTAGTAACATTATTACTTCATATGCACTTGCAAAATATTCAGATGAAACCATAGACATAATCTTCACTGAGCAGAAACGTTGCACAAGAATGCTTGAATAAGTTTCTCATCTGGCTTTTGGTCTGCCATTGTAGAAGATTTTGAATTCTGGAGTTGATTTTGTCTGGCAAATGACTACTTAGTGACCTGTCTTCCCACACAACAGAAAAACAAATAAATGCCTCCTGTAGGTCGCAAACCTTTTTATGGCTAAGGATGTCTACTTGCCAGACATGGAATATGGACTTACTTACTCTCAAGGGGAGATGCATGGAGGCGGAAGCAACACAAGGATGGGGGTGGTTTATCCCAGGGTTTGCTTATGCAGAGCTTCCTAGCACAGTGTCAGTGAAGAAAGGGGGTCCTAAAGCTCCGTTTGCTGTGGGTAATCCTCTCCTGGAGCTGTGCAACAGATTAGCTGATTTCATGAGCTGCTTTCCAAGCCTCATTTTTCATTTAGTTTCCTAAGAGGAAATGAGGCTCCTATTATTTTGGTCTGATGCGCTCATCGGCATGAAAATGATGAGGTGAAAATATTTACTAATGATTTTCTTCAAATTAAAACCAATAAAAAAAATAGATTACGTCTCTCAGGGTTTTTTTGTTGTTTGTTTTGGGACACGTAGCCTGGATTTGATTCCACTAGCCGATGTGTCCCAACTCCCGTCAATAAGTTTGGCCATGATGCCAGAAGAACAGGCAAATTGCAGCAATGCATTTACTGGCACAGCTTTTTCTAACAGTTAACCACCACCAGTTGGTTTATACATTGAAGCTTGGGGGTTATCTGTGCATATAAATGTTTATTTTAGCAAGCTATAGGTAGGTGATATTTTTAGTAGTAATAGTAGTTAGTAGTAGGTTTTATGTGAAAGTCTGTAGTTCATCAGCCTTCACTGCCATGCATCTTATCTAGGAGATGTAAGCGTCTGCTGGGGACCATTGGTGTACAATGCTGCCTTCATTGCACAGCACTTAATCTACACACAATTTATTTATGTTAGCAAACAGAGGAAGCAAATAACCTCTGCATGTCTCACTTCAAGTAGCTGCATTAATGCTGTGTGATACAGTATCACTCTGTATAGGATGCTTTTTATCTAAAAAAAAAAGAACCCAAACCGATCACAAAAGCAAAAATCTATAGCCCCAGGCAATGCAATAACTGAGCCTCTCTGGCCTGGTTTATCAGGTACCAGGCCTGGTGGAGGGCAGTAGAAAACCTCTTCATCAACCCAAAAAGTTTGCCAAAGTCCTTACTAAAACATCTTCTTCCTACCTAATAGCCCTGCTTGCTTTATGCACTGAAACTGGAGAGATATTTCCCACTCAAGTGTTTATTTTTGCTGGTGTAATTAGCTTGTTTTTTTACTAGTAATAATGCTTAGTAATGGTTTCCTTTAAAAATGTGTTTTAAGCTGTGCAGATCTTCTTGGCTTTGTGTGCATACAATGCCTTGAACTGATAGGACCCCAATGTACTGAAGCAGTGCTTCTAATTAATTCTTGGCTGCAGAGATCCTGATAAGAGTAAACAAAGAGTGAAATTAGCTCAGGAGAAGACACAGGAATTCGCAGGCAAACCCACATCCTTCCATGATATCATTGGGAACCCACCCATACTCCACCCAGTCAGCCAACTGAGCCCTGGCTGAAGGCAAGAGAGATGATTTTTGGGAGGGTGAGTTGTAGATCCTGGAGACTCAGAGTAATTTATAGCCTGTAAGGATTTTATTCCCATATGATTAGCTTGGATAGCAAGATAATTTACATTTACTGTCACATGGAGAAGCCAAAAACCTGAGCCCCCACACCCACACCAGCCATTATCACACTGCTCAGCAAAGACCCTTAAACTGCTTGATTGTGTGAGAAGGCTGCAAAGACAGCATGAAATGTTGGCCCTGTGCTCTTGCAGAGGTTGCTCTACTGAAAAACTCCATGCATGCTTTGGGGAGGATTTATACAGCAGGCAGGAAGGTGCTGTCAAACGCCTGCTAATAGTTCTCGGTTGGGGAGAGCAGAAGCAGCTGCCTGAAGGGTGCTTGGAATGGTGCTGGCTGAAGATGCTGCCCAAATCCATCAGACGCGGTAGCATGGGGAATGCTTCCCCAGGAGAGATGGTCCCAGGAAAACTCAGAGCTAAAGTGCTGCCAAAAATATGATTTCTTTTCCAAGGGAGGACTGCAGCAAGGAGATGTTATGATCCTCACAGCACTGGCGTGCGTTGCCATGACATTGATGTAATTACTGCTACCTTTATCCCAGTCTTTCAGAATTAAATGACCAATTTTGCCAACACTCATCTGCAGGAGGAAAGCAATTTTCTGTAATTCCGTAATTCAATAATTCAGTAAATAGATACATTATACCTACGCTATCTCAACAGCAGCAAAGTGAGCAGAGTGGTTTTTACTGTTCCTCCTGTTTGCTAACACCTTGCTATGTGCATTAGCAAATTGTGGAACTGATGGTAGAGAATAATGAAATGCAGTCTCAAAATTTTTCCCAAAGGACAATTAAGAAGGGAACAGGAGAATAGGAAGTTATAAGATGGTGAAATTACATCTAGAGTGGCTACCTTGAAAAACAAAATCCAGTTCCCTCTGGATGGTTGTTTTCATGTTTGAGTTGCAGCTCTTTGACTTGGCAGACCCCATGGATGTTCAGATTTATCTTTTTTACAATGTTCTTGACCACACTTTTAGGGCCACTGAAATAAAATGTGGGACCTAGGCTCCATTTATTACACTTTTTATCTCAGCAAGGGCTGTTACACAACAAGGTAATCCAAGGTAAAAATCAATTAATTAAAAACCAGACTGGATTAGGAAAAACTATAAAGCTAATAAAGTGTAACTGAATGAGCCTTGATTTAGGGAGCATGGGGAAACCTGATCTGGTTTAATGACCATCCTGATGTCTGAACATTGTTCCTGCAAGGAGTTGGGTGTCATCCGTTAGGTTTAACCCCATCCGTCTTCATGCCCATTTCTTCTCTTCCTATGCTGCTTCCACCAGCTCTTCCCCTCTGCTGTCTCACATGGTGGGGCAGAGCTTAGCAAGAGGACTCGCTGCAGCCCACATTGCTGCTTCCTCCTGCCAAGCTTGTGAACCCCATCCACCTCCTCATCCATGGTGTCTTGCAGCACACCTCAGCAGCAGAGCTGGAGTTGTGATGGCCTTTTGATTTCCATATGCCGTCCCCTTCCTCATGGGAAGCAGGTCATGGCATTCCTATGGGAAACCCTGCCAGATCCGAGGGGGTATCAGATGTTTTGAGACAGCTCCTGCCAGCTACCTTTCTAGGCGGCAGATTATCAGTGTGCTGATGGAAGGCTTCTGGCAATTCCTCCAGTTTGGAAGGGGTCCTGTTCATGATCTAGCAATTTTTGTCCATATCTTTCTTTAGGGAGCAGCTGACTTATCTCCTCTCTTGGATCCCCTCTATCTTAAAAAAAACCCTGTGGTTGCACAGGGTAAAAGGAGCTCCTCACCTCAGATACCTATAGCACTTCCTAATTTTAAAAAGATTTTTTGGGAGTTCAGCATTCAATAAAGGGGAGAGGGGAATACATAGTTCTCTCCCCCCCATCTTGCAGATAGAGAAACTGGGGTTAAAGAGATTTAACTCACAGCAAGACCACCCAGCCAGCCTGTGGGGGAGCTGGCAGATGAACAAAGCCCTCCTGATTTATTAGCAAGCATCCATCCTAGATGTTGCTCTTTCCTCCAGCGAAGTGGATGGACCTCTAATAGCACAGTTAATCAGTGCTTTTGTTTTATTTTTCTTTTAATCAGCTCATATTGCACCCCAAAGACTTTTCATACTTTTCCTTCTACCACCAGTGAGGAGATTGGAAAATCTTGTTGGCCTTTGACCGCTCCAGGTGCCCAATGGACTAAGCACTGTCCATGTGGCATTGCTCTGGCTCCAACGTTTCCCACTGCTGATGCACTGTGCAGCCTTCCTGTGTGAAATACCAAGTCATTTTGCTGAGCCATGCTATAAAAAAAGGTTTGGATGTCACCGAATGAGCATCTCAAATGTTTCCTTGAAATCCTTTCACCTCTGAGGCATCAGAATGAATCTGGAAAGCAACCAGGGCAAACAATCCCCATTCTCTCAGAGAAAAGGCAGTCCTGGCTGCCTGCTGGGTGGCATCAGCCCATCATGCCTCCACCCTGTTTCCGGATATAAACCCTTGTCCATTTGCCAAATCCAGGACTGGATTATTACTTCTGTTGCTGCCTCTCTAGGGTTCACTCATTTTCCTTGAAACCCCACTAAAGCAGCTGACAGGAAACCTGGAGAGGGGCTTTGGACAAGGGCCTGTAGGGACAGGCCAAGGGGAATGGCTTGAACCTGCCCGAGGGGAGACTGAGCTGAGCTCTTAGGCAGAAGCTCTTCCCTGTGAGGGTGCTGAGGCGCTGGCACAGGGTGCCCAGAGAAGCTGTGGCTGCCCCATCCCTGGTAGTGCTCAAGGCCAGGTTGGACACGGGCTTGGAGCAAGCTGCTCCAGTGGAAGGGGTCCCTGCCCATGGCAGGGGTCGGAACTGGAGGAGCTCTAAGCTCCCTTCAACCCAAAAAAGTCTGGGATTCTGTGATCTTATGAAACCTGCCCCAGGGGTGCAGGAGTCTTGAATATCTTCTGATGATGGCACGCTGTCTGTGTGGGGATCGCACCTAATGTGCTTTAATAAGAAAAGCTCAACAAAGCAGCAGCCAGTGTTATTTGTGACATACTGCAGAATCCCAGACTGGTGTGAGTGGAAGGGGCCTTAAAGCTCATCCAGTTCCAGCCTCCTGCTACAGGCAGGGACACCTTCCACTAGAGCAGCTTGCTCTAAGCCCCGTCCAGCCTGGCCTTGAACACTGCCAAGAGAGGGAATATGAACCCTTGCACAACATACACACATGTGCTCAGAGCCCCCTTCCTGAGAGAAAACCTGGATGGCTTCTCAGCAGCTCAGGAAGCCCCTCTGTGAGGAGGGTCACTGCTCTCCTGGACCACAGGTAAAGAAGAAACTGGGGACTGGTGCCCTGAGCCTAAGGACATCTTTGCTGTCCTGGTTTGACCAGTACATCTGCCTGCTTTATCAGATGATAAAATGTCAAGGTATTATTCAACATACATTATAATATAAGCATCAGTGAACAAGAACAGCAGATGGAGTACTGAAATGGACCTCATAATTACACAACAAACTATTATACACAGCTTTTGTTTCTAATGGCTGACAGGTAAGATCAAGTCAACTAATGTGTATTACTAAAAGCTGCACAGCCTTTTCAAAATTGCAATTTCAGAGCAAGAGTAGGGCTCTTGATATCTGGTTCATACTGGATAACACAAAAGGCAATGAGTTACTATTGTCGGCATTGATTTGCACTAAATACCGTATGAATTAGCTTCTGGATTAGCTCTCCAACCAAAGAAGCAGAAAGAATTTATATGTGACTGCATGCAGCTGGAGAAATAACCCTGTGTTAAAAATACTGAGTCCATTTCCTTGGGGTAACATTTTGGGTACCCACAAGTACCAACCCAATCTCATCCCAGTCTGCTGTTGTCATTGGACTCTTACTTGGAGTCAGATGGGATGTCAGCCCTGTGTGATGTTGGGGTGTTGGGGATCCCCACCTCTTGCTGTTCAAGCACAGGTTTACAAAAACTTTTGCAGATCAAGGCCGTTTTGGTGTCTTCAGAGTTCAAGCAGCTGCAAACTCCTGTCACTCTTTGCCAACAGGAACCTGATGCACAGTGATGCATCAGAGGTGCTGGGTATAGCTCTGCACAAGGTGTGGGGCACACAAGGAAGTTGCATCACCCTGACTTGCTCTGAAAATACTTTCTATGAAACACAGAAGGCTGCTGCAACCAAGATACATCAAGATCTGCAGCCAAGATGCATCAAGCTTTGGGGCAACAGTACAAGAGGGACGTGGAGCTGTTGGAGCGAGTGTAGAGGAGGCCATGGAGATGCTGCGAGGGCTGGAGCAGCTCTGCTCTGGAGCCAGGCTGAGAGAGCTGGGCTGGGGCAGCCTGGAGAAGAGAAGGCTCCTGAAGGGGAGACCTCAGAGCAGCTCCAGTGCCTAAAGGGGCTGCAGGAAAGCTGGAGAGGGGCTTGGGACAAGGGCCTGTAGGGACAGGCCAAGGGGAATGGCTTGAACCTGCCCGAGGGGAGACTGAGCTGAGCTCTTAGGCAGAAGCTCTTCCCTGTGAGGGTGCTGAGGCGCTGGCACAGGGTGCCCAGAGAAGCTGTGGCTGCCCCATCCCTGGCAGTGTTCAAGGCCAGGTTGGACACAGGGGCTTGGAGCAAGCTGCTCCAGTGGAAGGTGTCCCTTCCCGTGGCAGCGGTTGGGGCTGGAGGAGCTCTATGCTCCCTTCCAACCCAAACCAGTCTGGGATTCTAGAATTCTGTGAAGATGCAAGAAGCAATTCCTTCTTTTCCTAATATAAAGAGCATTTTAAAGGACAGGTGCAACCTCTCTACCAGTATGTGATTGTATGGAAATACATGTGCACGTGAATAATGCATACAGGTAGACAGTTATGGAATACAAGTTAGGCTGTGCCAGAAATGAGTCCAGGAAAGGTGATTATGCGATTCACTCTTTTCTGTTTCATACATCAGCTAATTGGTCTTGGAAAGAGTGTTTGTACGGATTTGGCACCAGCCCTTTCTTTAATGGGTTTCTGAAAAGTTTTGATCTCAACCATTTATGTTTCCAGTTAATCACCGGTGCCTGCACAGCCCAAGCTCTTGTTGTTGCAAGTGGTCTTTACTCGAGTGAGCAGCACTGTGGACTTCAGAATGTCCTCTTCTGGGCCAAGGTTTCCAGCACACAGCCATTATGTTGCATTCAATACGTTAGTATGTGTTTGTAAGCATGAATAAAGCTGAGCATCAATATGTAATTATTTTTGGCGGGAGAAAATAAGTCTCCATCTACCCTATGAAGTGCATCTCACCAAATAGCAACAGTTTACAGGAATTTCCAGGGCGTTACTTACATGGCTGCAGAGAAACTGGGGGGCTTTTGGAGTCCTTTAGTCAAGAAGGTTTTGAGATAATAGGTGTCTGCTACCCATGGCTGTCTGTGACCTAAAAAAAGTTTACTTTGCACAGTGAAAATCCCTTAGCATCACAGCATTTACTGTCCAGGTTCAAAAAAGAAAAAAAAAGGGAAATACTTTTCAAATTGGATGCCAGGGAATAACGCACAGGGTAGGGCTTGTTTTTAAAGGGAAGTAGACTAGCCTGTCTTTTCATTTTTATTATTATGGGATCTAGCACCATCTTCCAGCATGTGAGTGATTTTGCTGTGCTTCCAAAGACCAGAATGTCCCTATTGTCTGCATGTGGAAAGTTGTGGCTAGGCAAGGAAGACACAGACTCAACCCATCAGAACTCAAACCACTGACTCCAGTTCACATACAATGTACATCACTTGGCTTTCAGAAATGTCAGTGCACATCTCTGCCATTGGCTCTTATCTTTTCAATACATAGCAAAATCTATTTTTAAACAGCCTGTCAGTGTATTCTTGTTTTTCTCCTCAACCAGCTGGATTTGCAAAGGTAAGTAATACCATTACATAAAGAGTAATTTAACTCTGGTAATACATAACTGGAACAGCAAACTCTTCCTCTTGGCTTGTCTTGGCTGAACCCACGTTTCACCTTCTTCTCCCTCCATCAGTCTCTACCAAATGAATGTCTCGTGCCCCAGAAAGCCCAGGTTATACCACAGCTTAGACCTAGTAGAACTTACAGATGTACAAACCACATCAAATATATCTGTAAATCTGGCCTATGTCTGTATCAAGGTGCTGTACTTCAGGCTTGTAGAATGAACTCACCTTCCTATGCGGACCAGGGGTAAAATTAGCTAAACAGGATCAGGCAGTACTTGGAAAACTAGTGATCTGGAAGTGCTGTCTGCTCATTGGTTTACTTTCTTTTCCTATTGTGTCTCTCATTTGTGGTAGCTAACACTTTCTTTTCCCACCTGCTCTGCCTTGGTTTAGTTGGTAGCAATGAATGGGCATTGTCCAATGCTTGGGCTCATGCTGTAGAAGAACATTTTTTACCAGTGTCTGGGAAAGCTCATAGCTCCTCCTTGCTGGTGGTCATCTTGAAAGAGCTGGGGTGCTGCCAGTGCTCAACCACAACCATCCCTGCTCTGCGGGAGTCCTTGTGCAAGCCTTCCCTTCTGTGGTGGTTTATGTGGTCTGTGGGAAGTTTGATCAGGATGAGAGACATGGCAGTAATGCTGGGTGGTGGGGAACAGCCTTGCTGATGGCCAAAGGTGCCAGGGTAGGGCTCAAGCTTTCAACGACAAGCTGCACAAAGCCTGACACAGCCATCAAGTGAATGGAGATGGTGGTTTACCATGGGGCTTGAGAGGGGATGGCTGCCAAAGGCAGGCTGAGCCCGGGCTGCTCAGCGTCACACTGGGGTGTGTGTGCTGCCTTTCAGGACACCATCACCTGGCAGGAACTTTTAACGAGACGTATTGCTAATTCTACCTGATGGTACACATTGGGAGTGGTGATCATTTTGTAGACCACCTCTGGATGTTCTGGTGAGCCAAGGACCAGGAGCTGAGTTATACTTCATTACATTGATGTCTTGGGTACCACTTTGGTCTCAAGTCCTGCCATAGACAGCAAGACGCACAGCACCCCATGAGGAACGTGGTGGCCCTTAGTTCTTTGTACAGTCAAAGGAGGGACTTGGACAAGGTGACATGAGCCACAGCAAGCAGCATCCTTCTGGTACTGCTGGGGGGACCTGGCACTGAAATATACGGAGGTGAAGCCAACTGGCACTGAAACCAACTGGAGGTGAGCAGATCCATCCTTTGAGGGGAGCAGCAATGGAAGCATGCTGATAATGCAGCCTGCTCAGTTCCCCAGCAGTATTCAAACACCCTGTCATCTGCTCATGACCTCTCACAGAGGAAAAGCTCTTTCAACATTGAAGCACACTTGAAGGCCTTTGAAACACAAGATCAGCTTGAATGTAAGGGGCATGGACAGGTGAATGGGTTCAGACAAGTCCCTTGCCTGTAAGGCTTCGGGGCTGAAGGCAACATGAGTGCAACAGCCTTGTTCCCTACCAACTGGTTTGAATAAGTTACTGGCTAAACATCGGGAACATTTGTTCTTGTGCATATTAATGGCAATCCCTGGTGCTGATGTTTATCTAACCAGGCCATCTAAATAATTGGAAGGCATATGCACAAGTTCAAAGCCATCAGCTAAGCTGTGTTGCCTTCTTCTGTTGCTAGTTGCATGCGTGTCAAGCCAGGCAACCTCCATCGGGACTTCAGCCCTGATGTTTTGTGTTTGGGCAGCTTCAAAGACCTCTGTGAATGGATGCAAGGTGCTGCACTCAGAAACACCCCTGCCGCACAGAAACGAGCAGGAAAAGAATTGTATAAAGCTGGTTTCTTTACTCTATTTTTTTTTTCTTTTGAAGAACCAAAATTGCCATTTCCTTAACAAGCACTGATGGGTCACGTGTAAATTCTTGCCTTCCCTTTCTACTCTCTGCGTCCATGTGGATGTTGGAATGGTACCGATAATTCAAACATCTCACACTTCAGGCAGGTCCCTGTTGGAAAAAAAAGCAGGATTAATTAAAGTAGTTCAGACAATCTCCCTCACTTGCTCCTTAGATGCTGGCTGTACAAAGGACATTTGTTTATAAGGCTCAGCTGGAATTTTCTTAAGAAGTTTCCTAAGCATTTCAGTTGCCATCTGTGCACCTTTCTTGTTCAAGTGCATTAGCAGAACTTCCCCGGTTCAATCTAAATTGATAACTTTATCCAGTCTCTACTTAATATCGCCATAGCGCAGCTGCTTGTGGAGTTGTTTAATCTCCATTAGGGCGCTTTGGTTAAAATCCAGGCTTGCGCCCATATGAAAGCATGACATGAGCAGGATGTTCTGCCTCAGCAGGGCTTTTCAGGCTAAGGCTTTCTGAGGCCATACAGAGGTGGATATTAAATATTTGATTGAAAACTACGCTGGCCCTGGGTCTCCCTGGAGACCATGCGTCGCCTAAGGAGATGATGTTCTTTCCATGGCGCATTTTGCACCCTCAGTTTCTTTTTTCCACCTGAAATTCATGTTGTGAGATGCTGAGGTTGCCAAGGAGGGGCACTTGGTGCCGACGCCGGGAAGGAGAGCTGTTGTTTATTCAGGGAAATATGCTCTGTGAAAGCCTTTCTGTTAATCATCTCAGGGGCTTCTGAAGGGATATATGTTACACCTTGTTTTGTCTTCAGGCAGTGAAACATGGATGGTTAGGCTTACTTTAAATTATGTCTGATAGAGAAATGGAATCGAGATTATTTTAAAATCTCCTTATTTTATTCCTATATCTTCCCACACATCTGTCTCAGCTGACAGCCAGGATGAAATGCCCATCAGAGAAGTTCCACCCGAAGATTTATTACAGGGAAGAGAAACTATTTTCTGGGATAGCATTTCTGTAGTAGAGAAAATAACTACTTTTCCCATTCATTTTTTGATAATTTTTCATCAGACAAATAAACCAGACACAAACTATTGAGCTTTCTCTGTATTAATGTCTCAGGCCTCTTTCTGAGCATAATACTGCTGGGATTACGGCCAGAAATCACTCTTTCGCGTGACCCACTGCTTTAGGAGAACGATTACTCCCTGTAACACAGCTGGGTTTTTCTTTGTGCTCAGGCCCTACCGAAGACAAGAGCAGTTTTATCATTGATCTCAAAGGAGTCAGCTTCCAGCTCCTGTATTTCCATCTACATTAGGTTTTGGCTGGGCTGTTCCTAGCAGACCTTAAATTTAAAAGAACTTACTTGATTTCAGGCACCAAATCCTGTTGTCCCATCTTGAGAAAATCCATTCTTACTGAGCCATGTGTCTCACCAGGAAAGGACGAGAAAGCAGCTCTGGCTCCAGGGTGCTGTCATCCAGCCAAAGGATGAGTAACCCAAATTTTCTGTGTCCATGTCCACTGTGGCCACTCAGAGTGGTGGAGATCGAGCAACCATTGTGGACCAGCCTCTCTTCTGAGGGTGGCATGGTGGGACACATATACATAATATAATCGTATAGGGGCAAAAGTTTCACATTTTGGCCGAGATTCATCTCTCCTACATTTAGCTGTCAAAAAATTAAGCCCCCCAAACCAGAGCAATTGCTCATACATAATTATATAGTGGGGACAAAGCCAGCATAGCCTTGGCCATTGGATCCAGGACCGCAGTTTGTGCTGGTGTGGGAAGAGCCATGCAGGATCCCTAGGCAGTGGGAGCCCAATAGCCTCTCACCTTGCAGAAGCTGGGATTCCCAGTGAGTCAAAATCACAGCATCCCTACACCTGCTGTGGATGCAGAGAGCCCTGAGACAGCCCAGCACACTGGTGCAGATGTGGCTGTGCTTTACTGCCTCTGCCACCTCATTTGCAGTGATGAGGCAATATTAAGACACTGCAATGGACAAAGGAGATCAAATCAGAATGGTTTGGTCCATGCTGTAGCACATCAGCATCCCTTCTGCCATCCTGCCTGGGAGCAAGGTCCCTGTCTTGGCATTGCCATCAGCACCAGCACATTTGTCTTTGTTTCACTGAGCAGCTCCTCTGTATGCCTGAGACCTTCCACCCTGACTGAGGCAATGCTTGCACCACTGAGTCTATCTGCATCTTGTTATTCACAGAATCACAGCATGGTTTGGGTTGGAAGGGACCTTCAGGCTCCTCCAGGTCCAACCCCTGCCATGGGCAGGGACACCTTCCACTAGAGCAGCTTGCTCCAAGCCCCTGTGTCCAACCTGGCCTTGAGCACTGCCAGGGATGGGGCAGCCACAGCTTCTCTGGGCACCCTGTGCCAGCGCCTCAGCACCCTCATTGTAAATACATCTTCCTTCTCTCTAGTTTAGCTCTCCCCTCCTTTAGCTTAAAGCCATCACCCTTGTCCTATCACTGCAGGCCTGACTAAAATCTCTGTCCCCATCTTTATTCTAAGCCCCCTTCAAGTACTGAAAGGCTGCAATAAGTTCTCCCCAGAGCCTTCTCCAGGCTGAACAAGCCCAGCTTTCCTAGCATGTCCTCATAGCAGAGATGCTTCAGCCCTCAGACCATTTTTGTGGCCTCCTCTGAACCCACTCCAACAGATCCATGTCTTTCTCGCACTGACTTATTGCTCACATCAACGCCAGGACTCACCATAAGCAACATAAACCTGATGCTGTGATGCTGTGAGGGTCCATCATCACTCTAACTCCGCAGCAGCACATCAATGGGCTCCAGCGGGTGATGGAAAGGGCCTTTCCCTGTTGCCTCCTCTAAGGTTTTGTTGACCTTTGTCTCCACAACCAACTTCCTGAGTGCATTACCTACATTAAGAGGCTTTCCCCCCTCACCAAACCACACACATTACGGTGCCCGGCCCTGCGTCAGAGTGTGCTGTGAGAAAGAGCAGGAGCCCGGTGCAACTGGGAAGCCATCCATATGCTCCTGCAGGCTGGGCTCCAAGCATTAATGTTATCAAATTACAGCTAACGGGAGCAGATTAATGCACAGCGTGCCCCATGCTGCTGGAGGAATTACTGTGATGATCAATGTGGTGTGGAGCATGCGGACGCGGGCAGCCGTCGCTCCCTCAAAGCATAGAATTATGGAATAGTTTGGGTTGGAAGGGAACTTCAAAGGTCATCTAGACCAACTTCCAAATGCCATGAACTGGGGCAGTTTGGGGAGAAAAGCAATGGGATGAGTTGGTGTGATCTGAGGGATGCAAGAAAGAAATCAATGAATACAGAGTGTAGTGTCTTCTGGGTGCAGGGAATGGGGCTATCCCCTCCTCAATAGGTAAAATGTAGTGGAAAAAAATATGCTTAAAAAATACTTGTTGTCCCAGTGGTGGCTTTTCATGAGGATTTAGCACAGCACTTGCCCACACTCTTCATGAAGGGTGAAACACAGGAAAACGAAGCACCTTACCTCAGGTTCCCCCTTAAGAATTGGATGGGAGAGCCCATCCATTACCTTTCTGCTGGGGCACTGAAGGCTGGACCTCGCACAGCAGTAGCTACTGCAGGCAGGGGCTGAGCAACAGGCAGGAATTTGAGCTTTGCAATGAGAAATTCTGGGATGACTCAAAACCAGGGCTGCCCAGCAAAAATAATGTCCCCAGCTAGGCAGGCACCGTTGTGGTGGGCTTTCTGTACGTCAGGGCTTGAGATCTGATTGTTCAAATATAATGAGAGGATGTTCGCTCCGTTTGCAGTGAGCATTCGCCAGGCATAAGGGCATTGCTCAAAGGGGAGTGTTGACAACAGAAATAAGATTATTCAGCATTTCTGTGGCATTTTACATTTTCAAGATGCCTTTCAGGCACTAACCAGACATTAAACATGAGCTAATCTTTTGTTACAGCTCCTCTGCGGCCGTTAGATGGGATTAGGGCTCAAACTGGGTGGATAGTGGGGGAGAAAAAAAATCAATTAAAAATACTCAAGTCCTTTTAATGACTTTAAAAGGGCCCATACCATGGTCTATGTGTTATAATGAGAACTCGCACACGTCACATCAGGCTTGTGAGAATATCCTGGTCAATGCTGAGTCAATGCACTTCAAAACTAGTCAAACTGCTGACAACTGGTCATTTGTATTCTTCACATTCCTGAAGAATTCCAGATGGGTTTGCATGACCAAACCCACATGCCTGCAGCATGTCATCTGAGCATCACTTTGCCCTACGTGGAATTTGGGATGGGTCTTTGATGAAGGATAGATTGTGCGCACTACTGTTGCCCTGTGTTGGGACCCAACAGAATGGAGAGCCGTCCAGCACCCTGGTGGAGATGGGTTAGTGTTCTGGGTTCAGTCTTGGTTCACGGTCTGCAAGGAGTATATTGACAGCGCTTCCAGAACATACCAGGATGTTGGAAAACACATAGAATCAATTATAAGGATTATATACAGACTCTAGATAAGGAATGATGAGGT
This sequence comes from Neopsephotus bourkii, assembly GCF_033783945.1. Classification (NCBI taxonomy): domain Eukaryota; kingdom Metazoa; phylum Chordata; class Aves; order Psittaciformes; family Psittacidae; genus Neopsephotus; species Neopsephotus bourkii. The sequence goes on along the minus strand of NW_026901247.1, from coordinate 79,700 downwards.
TTAATTGCCACCGCTTTGGTGATTAATTATATTTTGAAGATTATATTTTGGTGTCCTCAGTGGTTTCTTGTGTAAATGGCAATAGGTACCCGAGGGGTCAGCAGCACCCATGGGTGATCCTGGAGAGAACAGATGCAGGGTGGCTACTCTACAGGGTGGATTTCCCATGAGATGGATTTTGTTCATCGGAATTGTCTGGTTTCACTGTCTCCTTGGACCACGTACCAGCCCAGAGGCACCCCAACCATCTCCAGCAGGGAGAGGGAGGTTGTCCTCTCAGCAGTCCTGGGAAGGTTCTCAGCAGCTCTGGGGAGGTGCCGTTTCCTTCGATGAGCAATGGTTCAAGGAACCTCACTTTTGGGTTCAAGTGTTTTCAAAACAGAAGATGTCAAAGACCGTTAGTAACTTCCTCAGGCCGGAGCTCAGCTCTGCATTGCCACACAGCTGACCACAGGAGGGCTTTATAAGGCAGAAGCTGGCGTCACCAAGGGTGAGGACACTCAATCGGTATGACACGGGATGTCAGTGGCGATGCTGGGAGCTGACTCAGGAGACCTGGGTTCGAAGTAGGGTCCCTTAACCACAGGCCTCTCCTTCCTCTTGACTTTTCATGACTACAAGAAATGCTCTGGGAAGAAGAGTAGCACTGAGATGCTCCTGGTGACTTTGACCACAGGTGGCACAGACCCCAAGAAGAGCATGGGATGGGGCTCCTCAGCAGCTTGGTGCTGCTCAGTGCCCTCAGACGTGCAGCAGACCTTGCTCAGGGGTTAGGGCATCACTTCCAAGTGGGTAATGTTGAGCAGCATGGTCCTGCATGTGCACTACATGCACCCCAGCACACATCTCTCCAAGGCCGGGCTTGGCTGAAAGATGCTGGTCCCTCTGGTGCTGGCAATGAAGCGGATGGAAGGGAGCAGGAGCACAGCGTACTCGATAATTCCCAGCCAGAGATTGCCAAGAGGAAATGCACTTCCCGTAAGGCAGGCACTGTTACTGACTTTGTTTGCTGGAATTGCTTGAGTGGTAATTATGCTCCCTTAATATTGACATATTTAAATAGTTTCCAAGCATAATAAGAGTCCTGCCCCCCTTCTCCCTACCCCCTTTCCAAATTTCTGTGGCGAGCTTTCACTTTGAACAATGGATTATCTGGAGGGGTGTGACTTGCCCACGTCTTGCTTATTGTACAGCACATCCAGATGTTCTGCTCTTGTGTGCAGCACATTCGGGTGTGCTGAGTGTTCGATGGTTCCGTGCCCTGTAAAGGAGCTACAGGCATCCCTCATGCAGAAAAGGAATAAAACACATGTATCATCTCCATCGTGCTGCCTTGTGTGGGAGCCTGGTCACGACTCCCAGCTCACGCCTCGGTCGCGATGGGGTGATGCACAGCGGCGGCAGCCCCATGAGGTTTGTCTTTCATTTGTGATTCGTCAGAAGCCCCGAGACATTCTGTCCCGAGCACAGAGGCCAGCAGAGCCCGTTCCCTCCTTACGCTGTGCCGCGCGTGCGCCACACTCATGAATGCTGCAGAAGTTTGGTTTTGTTTTCTGTTTTTCCCAGAAAAACCATCTGACGCTAAACACGTGTTGGGAATCTGGGTTACTCAACACCCTGAGCTCCCCCCGTTTCCTCTGTCTCGGGATGTCCCATGCATAAATCTATCTTGGTGGATGCAGACCCACAAACTCAGTACCTTTTTCCTCCCCAAGAAACTGCTTTTTCTCCAAGGCCGTGCTGCTGCATTTGTTGGTTCCTGTATCCCTCTGAGCATCCATCCAGAGAAATGAGACCCCACTTGCAGCACTGTGTACAGTTCTGGTGTCACCAGTGTAAGAAGGACATGGAGCTGTTGGAGCAAGTCCAGAGGAGGCCATGAGGATGATCAGGGGACTGGAGCACCTCCCATATGAAGATCGGCTGAGAAAGTTGGGGCTGTTCAGCCTGGAGAAGGCTGCGTGGAGACCTCATAGCAGCCTTCCAGTATCTGAAGGGGGCCTGTAGGGATGCTGGGGAGGGACTCTTCATTAGGGACTGTAGTGATAGGACAAGGGGTGATGGGTTCAAACAAAAACGGGAAGTGCAGGTTAGATATAAGGAATAGGTTTTTTAATGTGAGGGTGCTGAGGCGCTGGCACAGGGTGCCCGGAGAAGCTGTGGCTGCCCCATCCCTGGCAGTGCTCAAGGCCAGGTGGGACACAGGGGCTTGGAGCAAGCTGCTCTAGTGGAAGGTGTCCCTGCCCATGGCAGCGCTTGGAGATGAATGAACTTTAAGGTCCCTTCCAACCCAAACCATGCCATGATTCTATGGTTCTATGTCCAGGCATGGCTTATGCATACTCCCGTCCTTTCCAGTCCTGGGCAGCCTCTGGGAGCACTGGTCTTTGCAATCATCTCCTTCGGGTTTCCTCTCTACCCCAAGATGGTATTTTTCTATCACAAGCAATGGCTGACCCAGAGGTAACCCCTCTTTGACTTCTGCTCCATGCCCAGGGTGATGGTACCAGCTTTCTGAGGGACAGTGATGGTCATAGGGGCCCCATGACCCTTTCCATGGGGCAAGACAGACAGGCATGTTGCAGAGCATCTCCCTTTCTCCAAGAGAATGCAATTGAGCAGCCATCAGTCCTCACCTTGATCCGGGGGCATGTTCTGCTGCAGCTGAGCATCACACTGGCCAATTTGCTATATTGCTTTGGGACTAAAGGCAAGAAGTTTCTCACCATTGTTTGGTGAAAGCCAAAATGGAAGAAACTCTCACGCAGGCCACAAACTACCATGGCAAAACTGGGCTGGAAAATGAGCCATTTCCCTGGGAATCCCTGTAAAGGATGGCGGAGAGGCTGCTCTTTCTCCCAGGGCTTTGGTTGGGTTGCATCTGCTTACATAGAGGGCGTGTATGCATATTTTAATCGATGTCAGAGGGATGAGAAAGCAAAGAGGAAGCCAGCAAAGTGCCAGGGAGGTACCAGAAAGGGAGCTGGGGAGATGCAATTCAGGAGTGGCTGCAGGCAGGCTCAGGCTTGGGCTTCAGGCTGTGCAGCCTACTTGGTCCTGCGGTGTTCAAGGAAACGGGACTTCACATACTTTCCCTATTAATACACAGAATTGCATCAAAGAAATACCTGGCTGTCATCATCAGTGTATCCTCCCAGCAAAAATGATCTTGGCAAGGTCCTCAGCGAGCCCAGCATCTCAGGCCAAGAGCCAACAGTATGTTCAGTACAAGTTCCTTCACCTCCCCATCTTTCATCATCTCCCACACTCACCCCACCAGCTTGCCATCATAAAGGTTACTGTGGAGGTAGCAGAAAGCTAGGAAGAACACTTGAATGGGCAGAGCTACAACAGCATAAATAAGAATCATAACTCTTATCTAACTGTCCTAAGCCTAACCCCTCTCCATCTGGCCTTACCTGGGGAGGGCAGGGCGCCAAATCCTCTTCCAAGTCTCTTCAATCAGAAGGATCCCTGACAGTGTTCAAGGCCAGGTTGAGCAGAGCCTTGGGCAACATGGTCTAGTGTGAGGTGTCCCTGCCCATGGCAGGGGGTTGGAACTGGATGGGCTTAAGGTCCTTTCCAACCCTAACTATTCTACAATACTGTGATTCACTGGCCAACCTCTGGTCCTTATGGTCCATGGAGGGGTGGGGGCACTGCCTGGGATGAGGTGCAGCAGGCCAGACCATGAGCTGCAGACCCAAGCTACAGACCACAGAGATCTGAGGGAAAAGCACTGGTTCCACCAGACATTGCCAGCGGGTATCTGCAGGTTGTCACTTGGGATGCTTCCGAGATGCTCTCCATCCTACTCCACCTTTTTTTGCGGGGGGATGAGGTAGGGTAGGGGTCTGCATGTCCGAAACAGCTCTGTCTTCGCTGGTAGCTATTGCTGGTTCACACCAGAGAGGTGACAATAAGGGCTTACAGAGACCAGGTTCTGAATTGTGTTGACCTGGAGGTGACTGTCAGCCCTCAAAGCTTATCAGAGCCAGTTGTGATGCTGAAAGACATCACTGCCAACAGTGGTTTTGCTCTCTGTTGGCCATGGGGCAAGACATGGGATTTCAGGTCTATGTTGGAGGGAAAGCTTTGGGACTTGATGCCAGGGGCTGGGGGATAAGCTGCCCTGCCAGCCCCTGTGCAGGAGCAGGGAAGGAGACGTTTTCTTCCCTGCTCTTAATTTCAGCATGAGCAGAGGGTTATACAACAGCAAAGCAGATGGAAATGTCACAACAGCGAGCTTGGCAGCTGCACAAACACAACTAATCTGCCCTCGTTTAATGCTGGTAGCCAGAACATAAACATACGCGCCACACAAGGTAATAGAGGAGGTAAATCCATCATCACCAGTCTCATTAAACGGGGCGCGCTGCCTCGGTGCCTGTGGCTCCTGCTCCCCAGCACCCACTGCTGCGCTCCCAAAGCCCCAGCTCAGATGGGATGGATGAAACCAGCCTGGGAAAAGCCTTGTGACCCCTCAAAGTTCTGCCCAAAATGCAGCTGAGATGCTCCCTGCAGTCACTACTCACCCATTGCCTCTTTATAGTGTACTACATAGGGCACCTGCCCAAACCCAACCTGCAGTGTGCCTCCACTGATGGCCCTTCAGTAGACAGGGTGGTACCATGAAAGGGAGACGTTTCAGAGATAATGATAGAATAATAAGAAGAACAGAACAATGAGAAACTGTGGCTGCCCCATCCCTGGCAGTGTTCAAGGCCAGGTTGGACACAGGGGCTTGGAGCAAGCTGCTCCAGTGGAAGATGTCCCTGCCCGTGGCAGGGGTTGGAGCTGGATGAGCTTTAAGGTCCTTTCCAACACAAACCAGTCTGTGGTTCTATGATTCCATGAATAAATAATAATGATAGCCATTTTGACATGCATATATGTACATACTATATATATACATATATATATATATATATATATACACACGTGCATCCAAGCTGCCTGTCTAGTCTGGGTCCCTTCCCAACCAGTCTGTTTTCTTCCTCATTATCAGTATTTTGGGTCTGGACCATGGTTTCTGGTTTATTCTCTAACTCCTTCTTGTACCCACTGGACTTTCACTTGGATGCAAATAGTCAGTGACAACAAGCAGGAAGGTATTGCTTGAAAATGGCTGCTTCTTCCCCAGACAGTCAAGAAAGGCATCTGCCATCTGTCTCCAGGACACACCAGTGGGGAAGTTGGTACCCTCCTCAATGCATCTGTCCTCGTGCTGCAGACTCCTAGGGTCACTTTTCAGGAGAGCATCACCTGCATCCTCTCAAGGCCTCTTAGTCCTGTTGGCCATGGTGACCTGATCATGGGCCCTTGGTCTTGCTGCTTATGTGTGCTGGTCTGGCTCTGGTGTGGCTGTACATCCCATGTAACACACCTAATTGAGCAGAGAAACACAATGCTCTGATGAGTGGAAGATGTGCAAATGGCAAATGTCTTCTGTGTCTATGTTAGGGTTGGACATGCTGCAAATCCACCTCCGACCACACTGACTGTTCCATCAGAAATGGTTTCCACTCCAACACTGGCCAGACTCTGGGAGAACATCTGTTAAACTTGATTTCTTTGGTCCTACAGCAATGGTTCTGTAAGAGGGGCAAGTGGCCTCTGACACACCACGAACGTGTCCTCCAGGAAACCAAAGCAAGCAGGAAAGACAAAGGAAGAAAAGAGGCAGTCCTGCCTTGTGTGGCATTGGTGATGCTCGTGTTCCTCTGGAACCGCTGTGGACACGGGGTCTTATGAGTTCTCTCCATGCCACTGTCACCAGGAGCTGCCACTTTCCCAGCCCAAACATGCTCTGTCAGGAAGAAGGAGAAGCCAAGTGAGGAGATAAAGGCAGTCTGAAGTTTATGGCTATTGTTTAGGTCAATAATGTATTGATTATGTATTTTGTGGGCTAAAAGGTTGACCTTTTAAAGGGCAATTGGTGCCTGCGAGATTTGATTTAGGAGAAAGAAAAGAATTTAAATTCAATTTTCACTTCGTATTTCAGTGAGGAGAAACTCACAAGATTGCAGACGCCAAAGATGCTTTTCTGGGGAGGAGGTTGAGGAGTTTTGCTGAAGCCATCACAGAGAGCTTCGTTTCAAGTGGAAATGGCTCTGCTGCTTCTCTTGCGCCGGTGCTCAGCACTGCAGACACACGTACATGAGGCACTAAGCAGAACGTTTAGTCTGAAGCACACTGGATACTGAATATCCCGTATCAAGGAACAAGGTTGGTTTCCCCCCTGTAGGAACAGCCTGAGCAAGAAAACAACATACAGAGCTGGATTAGAGAAAACCCCACATTTTTAGGCAATTCTTGATGACCAATTCCTTGCCCGCTATTTCTTCCCCATTCCCACAGTGTGCTGCCATTGCTGCACCCAGGGATACTCTCCTGGATGCAGCCCCTCTTTCCACACTGGTTTTGCTGGCCCAGACCCCATCTGAAGAGGCCATCCCATTAGTGGTCCTCAAGAACTTGGTTTGGAAGACACCTTAAATATCCAGGTCTGGTTTTGTCCCTGCCTGGTTTATTCCCATTATTCTGTGATTGATACAGCCCTTAAACAGGGACAGCCATCTCTGATGGGGCTGAGCATCCCATGCCACCTGTACCCTGGGCAGGACTCACGGTGTGGACCCTGCAGCCTGGGATGCAGGAGCTGTGCCGGGTGATGGACTAGGATGGACCCTGACAGTGACTGCAGGGACAGAAATGGAAGCAGCAGGGTGACGACAGCCGTTCCTAGTCTCAATTGCCAGTTTCTAACAAGCTGCTTTGCTCTTTGGAATGCATTTGTTTCATTGTTCCATAAATAGGAGGGGCCTGGATGGCATCACCAGGGACGTCACCGGGTTTGTCACCACTCCTCTCCGGATACTCACAGACTTTTCTGCTGGTGCCATCGGATTCAGGGCTTTCAGCAGCACAAAGTGGCTGTAAGGAAGACTGAAGTCTGCCATTTAGTGTGCCAAGACAGCTGGCAAAACCATTATGTGCAGCTGAAAATTTCATCACGTCTGCCAAGACATGTTCATTTTGGATTAATTGTGCTGCGTGCTCCCGCAGCATGAAAATATAATAACAAAATCTCCCTCCTCTCTACATCTCTCATTCCAATTGTCGCAGTTTGGCAGCTCAGCGGTGTATGTGATTTGTGATTTGGAGGGGTTCACTGATAGTGACATTTTAATTCATCTACACAGTGATGCAAGTGCTGGCGCAACCCATGGGTGGTAGCAGTGCCTTCAGTATAAAACATGGCTACTTGCAGTAATTCACTTGCAAGAGAGCGGCATGGCCCTTGCATATGAAAAGCATCCATCCAGCAATAACCCAGCATCTATGATTAAATGCTTACAAGCTTCTCGTGCTGTAATCTCAGCTGGAGCTTTGCAGCTCAGGGTTAACTACTCCCAAAGAGCACAGCATTTACAACACTTACTCCTGAGTGGTCCCGGGTCTTCCCAGTGAAGGGATGCCAAAACTTGTCATTGGGGACATGTGAAGGAGGGATGTAGCTCACGTGTTGCTGCTTTTGAGCCCAAAGCTCATGCAGCCATGCAGCCACTTCCATGATCACCCTAACTCATTGCCTCCACGGCTGGTAGCACCTCCATGCCCTGCTCCTAATGAGTTGTACCCAAAGTCAGGAATTACAGCTCTGCTGTCCTGGTCGATTGAGGGTGTAAGAGTTGCTCTTTTGTCTTTGAAATATCGTTACCTTCCGACAACAGAACTGTTATCAGCATAATGAATGACATACGCTGATGTCTTGTGTACAAGGAGGACTGCATCAAAGCACTTGGCAGTGCCTGGGTGATGACACAGCAGCCTGGGGATGTCCTGCCAACATCTCCTTTCCTGAAAGGATAAAACCAGGCAAACTCCTCGATTTCATGGTGTTTTCCCCAAACGCAACCTAGTGCTGCCGTCCCCACAGCAGAGCTGCTGAACTGGAATGTTGTGAATGAGCTGTGCACAGGCACCATCAATGAATAATCCTGAAAGAGTTAAAAATCAGCTTTCTGGCCAAGCCCAGAATAATTGCCAGCCCAGCATAACCCAGACAACCAACCTTGTGACATCCAGGACATCCTGCCCTGCAGAACTGAGTCTCGGGGGGCATCTGCACTGAGAGCTGATGGACACCACGGCTTCTGCTGGATGCTGTCCAGGAGCTGATGCTTCATCATCCAGGTTCTTGGGATGCCCTGAGTAAATTTCCTTAAAGAGCTCTTTGGCAGCAAACCCAACCGGCTGCCCCCAGCCAGTTCTTCCCTATGGAGCCAGGCTGAGAGAGCTGGGCTGGGTCAGCCTGGAGAAGAGAAGGCTCCTGAAGGGGAGACCTTAGAGCAGCTCCAGTGCCTAAAGGGGCTGCAGGAAACCTGGAGAGGGGCTTGGGACAGGGGCCTGTAGGGACAGGGCAAGGGGAATGGCTTGAACCTGCCCGAGGGGAGACTGAGCTGAGCTCTTAGGCAGAAGCTCTTCCCTGTGAGGGTGCTGAGGCGCTGGCACAGGGTGCCCAGAGAAGCTGTGGCTGCCCCATCCCTGGCAGTGTTCAAGGCCAGGTTGGACACAGGGGCTTGGAGCAAGCTGCTCCAGTGGAAGGGGTCCCTGCCCATGGCAGGGGTTGGAGCTGGAGGAGCTTTAAGGTCCTTTCCAACCCAGACCAGTCTGGGATTCTCTGTCTGGGTGGATTCAGCAGATGGATCCAGAGGCCATTGTGGTGGAGCCGGGGAGGTCGTTGCTCCTGTCCAACCAGCTGACTGCAGCTTCCCGAGGGAGCAGGTAGATATTTTCCTCCTCTTTAAATGACAACTGACATTTGACTGCCAGCAATGTTATAGCAATGATCGGGTCTGTGTCACGGTGCTGAAGACAGTTTTATCTGTTGTGTAACTGAAGGGAAAAGTGCCCTCCTGGAACCTTTCAGGTGCAGGCATGTGCTTGGCACTGAATTTAACCCAATAATGTTGGCTGCAGAGACCTCAAAGGTTAAAAACCTTCGTGAAACTTCCAGTACAAGCAAAAGCTCCCCAGACTGAGTGGTGTTAGTAAGATTAATGCCCTGACCCAGCTCTTAGCACCCCAATCTGGGCTTGGGCTGGAGGGGGAGAGACCACAACCATGGGCAGGACTGTACTGAGTAAACTCTGTTGAGGTTGTCCCTACCAGATGTGCAGCTGTTAACTTAAACACTGCTCCTGGTAAGTAATAGTCTGATCTAATAATAATAATTATAATAATACCCCCCCCCCCAAATTAACAGCAAATGAAACACAAAAACAGTTGGGGCCCTGAATTTTACAGTATTAGGGGTATGATTGGTACAGTTTTTTACAGCTACCTGGGTAAGGTGGCCAAAGTCCTGCTAATGGGTGAAGATGGGAAAGGATTCATGGTGGTTGGGGAATTACAGAAGTGTAATTGTATAGAAAACTGCTGGTCTTCAAGCACAGAAGCCAGTGGTTTCACAGACTGAGCCCAGTCCATCAGGAGAGAACCTGATCTATTTGGCTTGACCTCGAGTTGGCTGAATTAACACACACAAGAATAAAATCAAGTTGCCCAGTAGGAAAGGTTGTACAAAAGCTTTAGAATTTGCGAAGTGAGGGGCTTGTTTCCTGTTTAACTGGTAGATCAACAACCTAACAGGCACATAGAAAATAGTTTGGGTTTTTTTTCCTTTAACGTGCCTAAAACTCTTCAGTTCTGGGCTAGTAAAGTCAAGAAATGCCATGAAATGTGCAAGTTTTTGGGCTGCTTTTGCCAATGTTAATGATGCCCAACTCATCTGTAGCTTCCAACCCACCACCTCGTTTTTGTAGCGAGATCAGAGTTGCTCTCAGTTAAATGGGGCAGGACAATTTCTCCTTCATCAGGGACACACGAGTCAGGACTTCACATGCACAACCTCCTCACTACAGCTTGGGTCTTCTGGACCGGACGGTTCTCTGAGTGAAGATGGAGCAGACCTTCCTTCTCCTCTCCAGCCCTGCAGCAATGGATTTCCCTCTCCAACGCTACTCAAGGACCTTAGGCAGATGGTGATCAGCACTTGGAACAAGGATATGAGCATGATAATGGTAAGGTCCTGGTGCAACACTCACCCCACACCCTGAAAACCAGAGACACACCACGTGCTTAAATGGTGTGGCCAGAACAAGGGGAAAGAGCCACCAATAGTTTGGTCTGAAGGGGACAATTCTGTCTCTCCTCTGCTCCTCCCCATGACTGCATGTTCCCAGGGCCTTGCTGGGATTGTACCTATTGCAACTACAGAAGTTGAGTTGGCAAGAGCCCTCCATTAGGTTAGATTCAGCATGACATTGCAGCACGTCTCTTCTTCCACCAAGCACAGATTTAAACAACTTCCCAGTTAATACAACAAATACAATCATGTTCTTCCCATTGCTCATCATGGAAGACATTATAAAACCATGTGTGCATGTTAGGTCTGATGGCCACACCAAGACTCGCTGGCCACACGGCAACACGCACCAGATATCACATAAAACAAACACGACAACACCCTGTATTTACTGTTTTAATTATTATTTTTATTATTATTATGCATAATAAATCTTTCACACAAAGTCATGAAAAGGATCCCCAATGTGGTACGTTACAGATCTCAAGGAGTATTTGTGACTGTGCCAGACTGCAGACATCAGGATGCTGCCAGACCCACACAATGCTCAAACTCTTGGAAGAGCCAATGGGGCTAGCTTGGATTTCAGCATAAATCTTGGGTCTGTCTCTGCTGTTTGGGCTTTGGATTGTAACTCCAGCTGCTCCAAACCAGCCAGGCCCTAGGAGCACTAAATATGAACTAAATGCACAAGGAAATTATGTGATGGGAACAAACCTGTTCCTTCTGCACTCAACTCGAGGTCATTGCAACAAGAGGACAGTGAGAAATAATTTACTGCGTGACTCCCTCATTGATTCAGCAGCTGGTTTGACCTATTCTATCAGATTACTGCTCTATGTACCTTTCCCTTTATGAAAAGGCCTTTCAAAGAGAAGAATCAGGTTCTCTCCAGCTTGACACCCGGCCGAAATGCATCACCTCTGCTGGGCAGTGTTTGTGAAGTGCTCACTCCTGCTGCAGGCAGTGGGGAGAAGGGTGCTCACCTCAGGTTCAAGTGCTCATAGGCACTTTAAATCAGGTTTAAAATGAGCCAACCAGTACCTTCAGAACCCACGGTTTAAAAGTGCATCTTCAGGCTGACCCTTCCAAAGCCGGGCAGCCCTGCTGACTCACAAACACTCTGAGCTTTGTAATAAAGATGAAATTACAAATCACTACAATAACCAAGCAGAGTTATCCCCTTTCAATGTTTGCTGCTCAAAACCAAAAGAAAACAGACCAAAAAAAAAACCCCAAAACAGCACAAACCTCTGTGCAGCTCGGTCATGGTTCATTCATTCCACCTATTTTGCTAAGAAAAACTGCATCCCCAGTCTTAACTATTGCCTTTTTAAAACAGCTTCTGTCATTTTAAAGCCCTAAATGCTCCTGGGTTGTACATATCACTTTGTAGCTATGCTTAAATAAATTTGGGAAGCTTTTCTGCCTTTTGGTTTTTTTTAAGCCAGCATTTCCATTTGGGTAGGACTTAAGTGGACTCCCACCTCGAAACGAGCAGGTAAGTACAATCCTAGCTCATCCTTCAGGGAAAGACAAATAAAGGAAGGGTGCAAGAAATTCTATTAAAAGCCACTCAAAGAACTTCCGAAAGCAAATGCACCCAACTCTTCAGGTCAATAAACAGAACATGCTGGAGCAGGCGGCGGATACAAGGGGTTGCCACGTATCTTTAGGAGCTAATTCCTTGGTTTTTACGTTTTGGCATGCAATGCACTGGTGGCAGTCCATACAGCAGCATGTGGGGTTAGGAGAGTGTCTGCATGCACGTGCCACAGGCACCATCAGGAGCCTCCCCAGAGAGGAAACGATCCTCGCCTTGAAAAATGAGATATTCGGTCAAAATCAGGTCAAGCCATTTCATTTGTTCTCCCAACTGCATAAACAGGTATACCAGGAAAGGACACTTAAAAACAACAACAACAACAAAAGAGAAGTATTCTACATTCAGGTAAATTTATACTTCTGCCATAAACCCTGTAATAGCAAACGGCATTTTCAATACAAAACTTAGCCAAGGATCCCCGTAACACTGTCACCACCCCACACCATTTTAACAGGACACTGTTCTATTGTACGATCTTACAACTATTTTCTTTGGAGAGTTTTTTGTTTGTTTTCCCACACACACATTCGATTTCCAGGAACAACTTTTGCTCAGACACGCAGTAAAACAAGCCTGCAAGGGACCTGACTTTAAAAGATGGTGTTTGTAGCCCTCTATCGAGTGTTTGCCAGTCAAAAAACAACAACAAAAAAGACTTTCTATTGAAAATCCTCCCACAAACATTTTGACAGCTAAATCAAGTGTTTTAAATCAGGCTGGGAGCTAATCTTATTAATATGCTGCTTGCTTAGTTCATTTGGTTGATGGCGTAGACACCAATTTAATGTCTACAGCCTTGAGAGTGCCACCGAAGTGAAGGGCTGTGAGTGAAAGCACAGGAGTAGGTGACGAGCAACCCGTGGCAGAATCCAACAGACCACAGAAAGCTTGACCCAACAAACCTCCCTCACTTGAAAGAAACAAGAATACAAATGCTGTTTCCAAAACAAAGTCCGCAATCCCTTTCCTCATTTATCCCGTTAAGTTAAAAGAACAATCAGGTTTGTGGTTGGTAGTAACATCATACCCCATGTGTAAGGCCTCATTTTCATCAAACAAGCTCTAGGTTACAGGACTATAAATGCAAGGTTTGCCTACAAGCCATCAGTTCCTCGCACCACAGTCTGTTGCCAGCGTGTTGGTGGCAATTTGCTTCCAAGACGTTGACACTGGACTGTGCACTAGCGGCAAGCTTCATTCTCCAAAAGCTGTGGGGTCAGAGGGTGCACACTGGAGGGGGTCACGTATTAACACGCGGTGCAGAGTTCTGTTTTCTGTAAGACAAGGGAGCTGAGTTGGCTTGGCTGCGGCACCTCCTTCAGCCGGAGTCCATAGTGAAGAGCTGGATGTCATGAGGGTTCCAGTACAGGGCCACGGCGGAGTTGTAGACCAAGGACCAAACGTAGGGGATGAAGAACTCCTCGGGCTGCTCCTCCTCCACATACTTGAACTTCAGCTCGGGGAACTTCTGCAATGAGAGAAACCAAAGTCCGCTGAGGGAAGGTTTGCGAGTGCGTGTGTCTGCAAATATGCAGCCACGTAAACACTGAGGTCTGGTGAAGAAAGTCGTGGGAAGAACTGAACCATTAGACCTGAACAAAAACATTTATGGGATGAAGAGATCATTTATGACTTCTTCTCCGAGTTGAACGCTACATTAGCATACTGTATTCAACTCACACTCAGTTTCCCTGTTAACAAAGACTAAACATGTGAATCCTTTGCAAAACACAAAGGTCTAAAGGAAAACTCATATTTAGCAGCTGCACAAAAACCTTCTTGCGTGTGCATGTACAGACCTCTTTACTGCAGTTTTCCCTGCAAAGCATTTTGCTATTAATTGTACTCAGCATCTCAGCAGGACAATTCTTTGGAAATGCTGTGAGAATAAACATATCTTGTGATAAGTTTTCAGTGTTCTGGCAAACTGATTTTTTCCCATCTGTTCTGAAAGACTTCATGTATTGGGGGTTGGAACTGGATGATCTTAAGGTCCTTTCCAACCCTAACTATTCTATGATTCTATGATACAGAAGTTTCCAGGAGAGAATAGCTCTTCCTCCAGGAAGCATGGTGGGAAATGTGTAGGTTCCATGCGTGAGCTCACTGGGTCCAGGAGGCCACTTTCAGTTTTGCTGCGGGTTCTCCTGCACTTTCGGTTAGGTAGCTACCTCTGTGCTTTGGCTTTCCCATTGCTTAGGAGCATGCTAATGGCATCACTGTGGTAATTAAGAGTGCAAGACCCTGCAAGTTCCTCAACTGCAACACATCGTGTCTATCCTACTTCAGCCCCTTAAGGCTGTAACTACAAGACCTGTGCACATAGACCTCATTGCCCATGTACTCATGTACCTCCGCCTCCTGGAACTTAGAATCATAGAATAGTTAGGGTTGGAAAGGACCTTAAGATCACTTAGTTCCAACCCCCCTGCCATGGACAGGGACACCTCACACTAAACTATGCCACCTAAGACTTACAGGCTAGACAACAGTAACGTCAACGAAAGCTCTGTTTTTCAGTACCAGCTTTAAGCAAAGCACACAGCTTTAAGAATCAGCACACAAATGTACTACCCCAGCCCATCCTAACTGGACAGACATACTGCATCCTCCATTTTCCAGTGTTCTCATTTCTTCGCTCTCAAAGCAGCACATACACTGCAAACCCAATGCATTCACTCTCAGTAAGGGTGCGTTTTGGGGACGAGCTGAGCCAACTTTTGTATTGTGCTCTTCAATCATTTTATCTATTTCTAAACGTTGCCTATGTCAAGAGCTTGGCAGAGTCTCAGATAAAAGCCACATTACAATGATCACTGGGGTAAGATAAAACATGACCCATTTTATTATTTATAAGGCTGTGGCTGAGACTAAGAATAAACTCCATGGTGTGACACGATCAGAACAAGCACAGCAATGGCTAAGAAGCCTCTCTGCCCATTAATAATGAAGGGATACCCTATCATCTTTCTTGAGCTCAGAGTGTCCTGTTTCCTTGTGTTAGGGTACAAGACCCTTCTGTCTGGAAAGACTCCTTTGAAGGGGCACTTCTCAGCCGCTTGCCTTTCAGGGCTGTTTATTTAACTTTTAGACACCCACATTATTTGTATTCTCAGAGTTGGAAAGCATGGAAACTGCTCTACTCCTTCCTCGTGCTGCTGTTGTTACTGGAGCAGTCTGGTGCAAACACTGAGCATACAGTTACACCAAGCCACAAAGGTGCCACCTGCATTATGCAGATGTCTCCATGGGCAGCTTCATTCAACCACAGGTGACAATGTGCCAGCTCCTACATGTCTCCATGGACAGCCTTTTCAGCTCCACTCAACCACAGCCTTGGGTGATGACGTGCCATCGGCTCCACCGATGAGGATGTTGGTGTCACCTTCCAGCATGCTCTAATGTCCTGGAGCTGCCTCTGTTTGGCTTTTGAGGCCCTTCACCACAGTTCTGTTTGGCTGGATGCCAGTCTTTAGCCTGGGAGGAATCATTTTGGCCATTGGTGTGGCTGTCTTTACAGTCCTGGATGACTTCAGAATGTGTGGAGAGCTCATCCTTAATAGCAACCCGGGATGGAAGGAGGACAGTATTGTTTCTAGCACTATCATCTCTATTTAAGGAACTAAGGCAGCTAAAAGTTAAGGTTGTTAAAGGGACTTCTGCATCTGACTCCTGTTGAGTTCAAAGACCAGAACCTCAAAGGTACATCAGCAAGTTTCGTTTCCTGCATCAGTCATGCAGTCTGTGGTAGAGAAGCTCTCTCACGGCCCTTTTGTGCACCTAAACCATTTTCTACTACCTGTCTACAACCTCTCTTTCCCAAATCTGTTTTTATCAGCCTGTTTAATCTTCTGCATCATCTTGTTTCCTCACTCTATGATACCTTGCACCCATACTCACCCCCATATCTCATTTTCTGTCTCCTGGCCTTCTCTCATCTCCAGTTTCCTTCCACTGCATCTTTATAGGACTCTTTAGCAAATCTTTCTGTTCTGCACTTGCCAAGTTTTCTTTTTGCTCATCAGCCTTGTGAGATCCTCCTTTTCATTAACATCCTCTATCCCCTCCCACCTTGGCTCCAAGCCCTCAAGCTGTGCCTGCCTTCCCCCTCTGCCACACCATCCCATGACTCTTCTGGTAGGTTAAGCCCATCTCCAAGTAAGCCCTCATGTAGATTTTAATTATTATTATTATTATTTTAAGATGATATTCTACCCTGCTTATCCTCAGTATAATCTTCCCCACTTCCCTCCTAAATGCTTCCTGCCTTGTGGTCAGTATAGACAGGAACAAGTTCAGTTCAGCATTGCATCAGCAGAATGAATGGTTAAACCTTAAGATTAAACCACTGCAGCATTTCCTAGCAGAGAAAAGCCCTTACACAGCTGCCACTGTTCACCCCAAAGGTGGCTACACGCCAGTACTGCAGCCTGTAGTAGTCCTTCTGGGAGGGAAGGAGGTAAAAAAGTTATTAAAGATGCTCATTGGAGTTGAATGAAACACACAACTATTTTTCACCTTCAAGGTCACAGATTACAGCTGCTGGTTTTGCAAGCACTTATGGCAGAACTCTGGACCATTCTGGGCTCTCAAGCAGCTTAACAAACATCTTTAGCTTTAAAACAGCAGGTAAAACTGCATTAGAAATTCCAATAGCTACATCTGAGATGCTTAGCTCTTACTATCCCATTATCTCTCAGCTGAAAGGACAGCATAAAATAAATCAGATAGCATTCATATTTTCAGGCAGTAACAGTCCTGCATTGATTTTATTATCAAGCCTTTCTTCAGACTGATCAATGTTGCCATCTATTGTGATCGTACCGTAGCAATTTAATAATCAATTTCAGATTAAAGACTATAATTTACTGCAATCAGCCTGGACTCTCTCACACTCAACATATGCCTTGAGCAGTCTGCACGTTTATCTTGGAATGTAGACAAGGAATGTAGACAAAATTTTTAAGGAGAGGTATAATACATGATGCAATTACATACACACAATTTCAACTGTATCTTTATAGGACGAACATAAGTAATAGCAGAAGTGATGGATACTTGATGGACCACCTGAATAGTGGGCCCAGAATAGCTCAGTGCATTGCTAACGAGACACAGAGGATTTGAATTCCAGGTCAGTAATTCAAACCCAGCTTCTTTAGGTGATTGCAGTGATCCATGGCTGGGTGGTGGCCATGTCTTCTCATCTATTAAAAATGAGAAATCCTATAGGCTCAGCATGGAGAGAACTGCACCTTACAACATCTACCAGCATGGCAGGCATCCACCGTAAAGATAAAACACTACCCATACTGTTTCACTCTTAGGGTGTTCACTGTAACCGGAATTTGTTAACATTCAAAAATCATCAAATTTAAGTCACCTCAATAAGGTTCTTACTTACCAGACTGAGTTTAAAACAATCTATAACAGCAGGGGTTAAATACCACATAAAAAGCTTGACTGATGCCATAAAGCTGTAAGATTCTTGATGGGTGGGAGTTTAAGGCATGTTTAAATTCAGCTCTGTGCTATTTATCTCCTGCATGTACTGCTTCCAAATGAGTGGTCAGAGCCGTCACCATGTGCTGCAGACAGACAGGAGATGACACCGAATGAATGTTTCAGGAGAGCTGTAAAGCAGCCAGGTCACAGGAGTCTTGGGGCACTCCCAGCCAGCACTGGAGAGAGTCTTATCATGGTTAAAATTCCCAAGGTGGAATTTCGTAGCACTGCAGCAATGTGGAAACCCCCTTTCCTTCCCTTTATTGCTCTTGTGCCCAACTTAATCCTGGAAAGACACTTGCTCCCTAGCTGGTGACACCCAAATGAATCTGATTCTTAGCACTTGCTGAAAAGAGGGACCACTCTAAGGCATCTTAAATGATAAGACTTAATAGAAGAGGAAAAGTCTTGGCATGGGATAAATTATCCCTATTTTTCCTTCACATCCGTATTTGTTCAGCTGGATGGTGTTGAGAGACGTAAAAACACTTTGCTACCTGTTTGCTTTGCTATTTAAGTTTTTAAACTCATTACCCTGAAGTAAATAGGTCCAGTGGAGCCATTATTTGCATTTATCCCCAGTTATTACCAGAGGAGAGACAACCCCAACTAGTTTAAAACAAACCAACCTGAGAACCTGAGAGCCGGGGTTAACACGAGGATGCGAACTGCACAATTTAAATACAGAAACCACTTACCAGCTCTGGTGAATCAACCTACCACAGCACCCTGTCTTGTTTTCTTCTGCCAGACAAAGCAGAAGTCAAGATTTAGTGGCTGGGACGAGGGTATAAACTAGACAGAGCAAGAACTCTGCAGACTGTCTGCGCTGCCAATCACAGGATTCGATGAAAAACCACAGGAAGTCCGATGAACAGATGCAGAACTGAACTGCAATAACTCCCCTACCGCAGGAGTTCAACAACACTGGGGCTTTTTTTGTTGTTGCTTTTGCAGTTAACGATTAGGAAGATAGCATCACAGCCAGCCAACAGCACCTGGCACGGCTCCAGCCAACTCAGGGGCACTTGAGCCATACATTAAATAAAGAAAGTCCCCTTCCCTTCACAAATGAGCCATCAGAGCTGCTGTTCGGCTGCAGTGTCATGTCAGTGGATGATCTCCACTCAGATAACATAAGCAAGGGCAGATGGAGCTGGTTTAAGATTGATGGAGCAGAGCTATGTCTTTGCCTCTTCACTTAATATAGATGCTTAACTGGATGAAAAGCAGCCCTCATCAAGAAAACAGTCACTGTGGAAAGAAGTCAAAGAATTGCTTTAACATAGAACTGGATAATAATCTTTTCCTTGAGACCTCCCTTAGAAACACTGGTTTCTGAAACAATCCAAAGCAAGTCACTAATTTTTGTTGCCCAGAGAAGCTGTGGCTGCCCCGTCCCTGTCAGTGCTCAAGGCCAGGCTGGACACAGGGGCTTGGAGCAAGCTGCTCTAGTGGAAGGTGTCCCTGCCTGTGGCAGGGGTTGGAACTGGATGAGCTTTAAGGTCCTTACAACCCAAAACATTCTATGATTCTACGATTTTCAAAAGCACATGACCAGTTTAGGTGAAAAGTACCATTTCCAAAGGAGTCTGAACTCATCTGAGAGTCTAATTCACATTAACCTTCCACCCATCTGAAGGTTCAAAGTCTTTTGGAAAACAGGATTTGTGTGTGTTTGAAAAAGCTTAGCATGAGTCGTGCTTGGTAACCTAATGACATGCTGGCAAATTACATGTTTCATACCAATTCAACTAAATATAATAGTATTGCCTTTGGAGCATCTGCAGGATTGGACCTTACTAGCAAAATACACCAACTGGCAAAGAAAAAAGCCCCAAACTGGCTCAAATTCAGCACCCTACCAAGTCTTTATTATAGAGACCACAGCAAAAATGTACCCCAACAAGATCAGTCCTACAACCTGCCTTGCACCAGGTAAAGAGCTTGAGCTGAGAAATAACATTTATAACTGCCTGCAAAATCCACAATGCCACCCCAAAATCAGAATTAAATTAATGAAAACAACGGTCATGCCTGGCACACTGTTCATGCTACAGATATGCAAGTACACATGTAAACATTTATATATTTATTTTTTATGCAAATAAAAAGCACTTAAGTGGTTTTATAGATCAAAATTTCAGAAGAAAAATTCTCAGTATGTGTTCTAAGACACCGACAGGCTGAATTTTTGCAGTTGTTTAATTGTTCTGAGGAGATAATGCCGTTTCATCTTCCCCTGGTTCTGTTTGTGTCTACTGTGCTACTTCAGCCAGACGGTCTTTGTGGCTTTGGTGAAATATCTGTATGGGCTACACTGCACCTGCCCGATACCATCTTTATCTCCTTCTGAGGCTTGAAAGCCAGATAGCCCAGAAGACGATGGTGGGGAGATGAAGGAAGCAAACAGGAAACCTGCTAGACTAAGCATGAGCAGCATGTTCAGAGATCTGCGTAAGGAATAGGTGCACATTTAAAGACAGAGAAGAGAACAGCGGCTTAGAGCGTGTCAGGAGGCTTTGAAGAAGATATAGAAAACTCAAGATGATAAGAAGAGGTTCAAAACAATCCATGAGTGAGCTAAATATCCCCATCTGATCAATCACGAGCTGTAGTAGGAAGCAATGTTTTCCCAGGGAGTAAAATTCAGTAAGCCAAATAACCCAAACTCATCTAATGGGATACAATCTTCCTGGACTACAAAGGCAGGGAAGTTTATCTGTAGAGACACAACAGTTTTTGCAAGTTAGGAACACTGATACGTGATTTCTGTTTTCAGATCCGTGAGAATAAAGATTTGTGCAACCACAGCTGTGGAAAAATGAATGCACAGGGGGTGAGCTTGCACTGTTATATGTGAATGATGACCAGAGAAGCAGACATGCCTCTGGTCGGAGTTCAGCAATTACAATTGTTTTTTACAGAGTACCGAAAAGCCCGGTCAGTTTTGCGAAAAGCAACCAAACAGTGGTGGCTAGATGTGTATTAGTGAAGCACAATGGTTTAAAGAAGTGAAATGTTTGCAGTGACCATGCCATGGTGGCAAAGCTTTGTGGAGTACCACATTGCTAAAAAGACTGCATTTCTTTCTGGGATAGACTGGCAAACACAGCTTAAAGTCCTACTAAGAGTCTGGGATGCACATACACAAGTTCCTGTTTCTTTGCCTTACAGCTAGGAAATACTGCTGCAAAACATCAGTAGAAATTATTTTTGTCTTCATACCGAGTTGTTAATCTGTACAAATTCCAAAAGCACTGTATATAAAAGTACAAATTCGAGCTCAGGAGGAAGTCAGGTACGCACTTCAGGCTGTCCTGGGTCCACCTCAGAAACATCTGACTTTGGGCTGTTTCCAGACAGCACAGTGAATAAATTGGACCCCTGGTCAACAGCTTTTCCAGCAAACCTGGCTGAAAACATGCCACCTGAAGAGCTGATCCAGAGACAAACCCTTAAAGCAGTTAGTTTGAGGAAACAATGGGATCCCTGCTCAGCTTCAGGGATGCTGTGTCTACATGGAGAAATTTCAGAATGAGAAGATTAAGATGATTAAAGACTAAAGCAGAACTCACATATTATGCACTGATAAGCATCATTAACCTCTGCACAACACTGCATGCATTGCACACAGAGAGTCACAATCCAAGGATTTACAGTTATCATTACAATTTACTTGCCATGCCAGGAATGTTCTGTATACGATGTTGTCTAGATGGATACACATAATTTCAGAGCATTTTCAGTTTGACAGCTCAACAGCTAGGAGCTGTGACTTGCTGCCAGACCAGAGAGAGACAGCGAACTGCAACAGGAACATTACAGGGATGTTCAGAACACTGCAGAATATATAGTATATGGTGGCTTTGCCAAATAGTAAGAAAAAAGGAACTAGAAACTGATGCAGTTGTGCTTTAAGCTTGACGTGTACATGAGGTACCATCAACAAAAGAACAGAACTTTCATCCACTTCAGGACTTAACATGAAACAATAATAGATCTTTGAAAATACAGAGGCCTTTGAGAAGAAACAGCATAGGTGTGGGATCTGAGCAAAAAATGAATCACCTCAAAATGATGGCAGGTAAAAATGAGGAATGTTTTTAAAATTGAAATAAAACTAACCAAGAAAAGGTTTAAATATGGAGAATGAAGAAAGGTACTGGTTCAGTTCACAAAAACAGTGCTGGTGCCTGACCTCGCTTGAGCATTCATGATCCTGTTACGTACACACACACCGACCACTCAGATAAGTAAGTAAAATCCTTTGTGTGCTTTTGAATTTAGGGAATTAAAGCCTGAAAACCAGAATAATCCCTGGACATTTCTCACTGGCATTAAGGGATGCCACTGCACAAATAGGGACGGACCTATCAACTCGGAAAACTTTTAATGATATGAAGTGGATGCATAAGTCTTCTTACTGTGGGATTTGCAGCAAATGCACGTTTCATAACAGCAGACCCTATTTTTACCAGTGCTAAGGAAGATGCAAATGAATTTAAGCCCTGGCTTCCTGTGTATCAGCTCTCAACCCATCCTTCTCTACAATAATGTGCAAAGCTTTACGCAGACGTGAATATCAGCATGTCTGAAGCAAACTTTTTTGTTAAAACTGCAGTGCATTTATAAATCACTCATTCAACTTCATACAAAAGTCTGTATAGTTGCTAAGAAAAATTTACAAGGTTTGGAGGAGACTTTGTATACTTTACTCTGCTACAACTCACAGTTAAGACAATGATGCTTTAGCAGCACCCTCAAAGAAGGGCTTGGGCATCCAGGAATTTCCTAAGTCTCAGAATTAAACCCTGCAAGCTTATAAAGGCTTTCCAAACCACAGAATACCATTCTTCCCGGAGACAAAGCAGATTCAAGGCTGAATTTTGTTTCCAGAATTTTATGAATGAGACAGTTGAAAATCTGCCACTTCTCAAGTATGCAAAATGTAAACTTTCAACAAAGAAATTGGCTTTAATGACTCAGTTGGAAGCCTTTCACTTACTTTTACATGTGTAAATCAAAGGAAAGGGGAATAAACTCTTTGAAGGTCTCGAACTGGGCAAAAACTTAAGCTGTCGAAAATCCATACGTGCACTGTTTGGACCACACTGACAACCAAGGCAGACAAAATACATACTAAGTTTAGTAAACAAGAGGAGGCAGAGGAAGATCAGCTATGCAGCCCACCAGCAGATCTGCAAGACGCTGAGGTGTTTGGTCCCTTCAAATAAAGCTCATGGTGCCTTCAGAGCCCCATCATCACCTGGTTAATGGGGAAACCCTTAGATAAAACAAAAAGGACTTTTTATGGTTCAGCACTCATGTGCCTGGGCTACGAAGTCTGCTCCAAGTGGATAAAAATTACAGATGTGTTCCCTTCATCAGCCTTTTTATAAAACACCAAAACAATGCTATAAATGACAACCACTATTCCAGTTGTCACATCAGAGAAAACTATCTGCCAATTATTTTCTGAAAAGCGAGTTGCACCCTTTTAATCTCACTGACATAATTTATTGAGCTTTAACAGCAAAGAAAACCTCACCTCAAAAGTCTTAAAAGGGCTTCTTAAGTGTATGAACAACTGAAGGGTTGGAGCAAATAATCCTGCTGAATAATGAATGTACACTAAAACACGTAGCTATATACTCAAAGACGTGGTGAATCTACACAAATCCAAGAGCCAGCTATATATTTGAAATTTCTAGCAGTGACTGCTACTGTTTTAAGTCACAGCAGACTGTTTTGATTTTGATAGCAGACTAGTCTAAAATACGAGGGATGCTGTTTATTGTGGAAGACTTCGTGCTCCAGATAACATCACCGACGATTACTCTACCTAGGCTAACGCACCACCGCATCGTCCTCAAGTAAAACCCCAGATAAACCTATCACTGGTACCTGACTTCTACTCCCACAAAAAGTCAGCTCTTGTGCCAGTAAAAGCCTTGCCTTGATGTGTACCATGCAATCAGCAATGCGAAATAAGCACAGGGTGTTTGCTACAAGTGTGGCAATGAAGGAAACCATTAAACTTTAAGACCATAATCCACATTTTTAGGTAAGGCAGTCAAGCAAGCAGGTGGGATTTGCCTCAGGAACACTGTCTGCATAATGCACATATTCTGACCCAGAAACATGTAATGACTACAGTTTCCTCACTTTTTCATAGGAATTGTCATGCCCAGGGTTAGATTTTTCCTCCCTCACCTGGGAGAGGAAGTGGAGATTTCACTCAGTCTTTACAGATTGAGTCCCACCTTGTGCTTGCTGGTGGAACTGGTGACCACCACAAGGTCCCTAGTGCTGATCTCCATAGTTAAAGGATTTTTCCTTTGGGAAACTACCTATATGAGCCCTCTCTACTGTCCTAATACAGTCTTGGGATGATCCCACTGAAGCACAAACACAGAGCATCAAGAGATCAAAATACTGTTTTCACCTGCTGGTTTCTTTCACCCAAATTTCAGAGTTACTACAATGTCACAGTTTGTTTTCCCATTTAGTTGCATAGAACATACTCTCCTAACACAAAGGTGGCAGGAGAAGAGCAGAGTGATTCAGTTTGCATATTTTTCCAGTGACGAGGTCCCAGACATGCTTTCACTGGAAATTGGTGCAACTCTGCAGCAGCATCCAAAACATCCCACCAAGCCAAAAAGAACATTCCTTTGGACAACTGGGACAAAGCTCCTCTCCGTTATCACTGTACAGGGGTCCCAAAACATTGCCTAGGCTCTGGCTTTGTGCATCAAGCAGGGAAAGGAGACCCCTTTCCGTGCTGGGTTTAACACCTTCAGTTTGCCTCGCGGAGGCTGACATTTACAAGGCGTTTACAACACGTTTCCTCGCAGCTCCTTTGACAAGGTTTGACTTTCACATAACAGCAGCCACAAAGATGAAGCCCCAGCAGACATCCTCCTCCAGTCCCTCCCACCCAGCACAGCGGCGGGGCGGCATGCCAAGCCCAAACATCCTTCCCCCCCTCCCCGAGCGCCCGTGGAGGAAGACCTCCTTTTGATTTTGTACTTTTTAATCTGAGGGAGCCAGGCCTGTAAATATCACAGAAAAAATGATAACAATGACTTTAGAACAGAGACAGACTCGCTGTCACCAACTGTTAACTCTCAGATCAGGGCAGCCTAGGAAGCGGACCCTTATCTGACTGAGGTCCAGGACATGCTGACTAACACCCCTATTGAGACTGCAGACCTTTGGCTCCCTAATCTCCCCAAACTGGAAAACGTACACCCTGATGGACATACTCCCTTCTTAAGTATTTCAGGCCTCAGCAAACAGACAAATCGTGCCGTGAGATGAGCAGTGTTGCCCTGCTACAGTGCAGGAAATCCAATTTATTTGTCTTGAGGAGTGAAAGGTGGAATGACAGTAAAACCTCTCCAGTTGTAGCACGCGGTGCCAAACTGCAGCCTTATCTCTGCTTGGTTTGTGAGATGAGGAATCAGTGCCAAATGTGGAGGTTTACACTCTCTCTTTTGCGGATATGGACTTCACAGCTCTTTTATTGCTTTAATTCACTCTAATGCTGACTGTTCTGTAAAGACAGACCCAAGCCAGGGGAGTTTAAGCTGAACTCAACATATGACCATGGTGCCTGTTTCTAAATGGATTTTTAGATTGTTCATTCTGTCCTATATTTGATATTCTAGATTCTATATTCAATATTCTGTATTTTAGTGATGAAGGACATGAAGGTTGCAATAGGCATGTTCATATTAGCTACTGGAAGCAAGCCTTTATCATAATAGAGGCAAATAGCGTGTGGGAGGGAGAAAGAAATAGCTACTAATGAGTAAGACAAGGATTCCTACATGGTGGAGGACATTTTTACGAGTCTGGACACTGGGCAATTGCATCTCCTTAGCTGGCTAAGTATGGGGAGTCAAGAGCTGACTGCATACAAAAAGGGATCTGTATGCCTGATGTCCTCCCAAACCCACAGGTTTAAAAAGCAGCACTCTCCTATAGTGAAACTGCTTTTTTTCTAATGCAAACAATCATCTCAATCAGAAAAAGGGCCTCAAGTGAGCTGCTCTTTTAATAATACATGAAAATTACTTGTGTTTTCCATTTTACTAAGCTTTAGATGCAGTACTTCCAGATTTGTTTGCCTTCACTAACTTTAACTGTATTAAACCACCTATACTTCTAAAGACTGTCTTTCAGACATGAAATTAAACTGTTCTATAAAGCTCCCCACTTCAGGAAGAGGAATTTTAGAAGTAATTTATTCATTAATGTTATTATGTCCCTTGGTTATTGAACATATCTGCCCCCTCCCTCCCTGTGCTTTCAGATCAAGGTTGTTTACCCCGGTAGCAACAATCAGTTTTTGCTGGTCTTAGTACAGGAGAATGGAGCTTGGCAAAACCTGATGGGATAGATAAGCACAAGGAATTCAAATTAAACTTTGCTGCCTGACTCTGAACTCAGAGCTATAGGCATCACTTGAATCTCACAGGTCTCACATTAAAGACAACACCTAAATTTAAGGGCTGTGCTCTTCTCCCACTTTACTCCATAGATACAACATTTCCTGCTCTGTTTTGGAGCTGCCAGTTGCTCATACCATCTAGCAGACGTTCCTTCATGAGCTATCTGATACATGTCTCTCGTTTGCTATCTGCAAAACACAATACTTCCTGGGGTTTTTGATACTTAACACACAGCACAAAGGAAGGGAAACCTTCCTCCTGGAGCTGCAGGATGATGCTGCAGCATTATCAAGCTGGGAACATCTCACCCCACTGCCATACTTGTCTGTCCTCAAGCTGAACTTAGCTCATGAGACACAGTTTTGATTGCTCTCCCCACAGATTAATCACATTTTGTAACAGAGAACTAGTACAAATTACCTAGCTGGCATGAAGGGAGCAAACGCAATGCATGTCCTGCAGGACTCCCTGTTTTTCCTCATCTTCCATGCCCTAAGAGCACATAGTGGTTGGAAACACTTGCCACCTACCTAGAGTACTAGTCATTAAGCACTAGGAGGAAAGCTGGAAAGGGCTGAGCGTTACAACCTTAGGAACCATAAACCCAGCCTAAAGCCACATGGCTTCAAGATTCAATGCAATCATCTGATCCTTCATAACAAACACAGCTACAGGAAAGGCATGGTGACCTAAACCAGCTGCCCTCTAAATCCCAACAGCAGTGATGCTGATATACGTGAGAATTCCCCTGCTTGGCCAGGAAAAAGCCATCTACATCACTAATCATCCTCAGCAGGAACAAACAGCCTGTAAATCAACTGGAGAGAAGCACTGCAACTTGTACCAAAGGTTGTGACAAAATTAAACTCAGTATGGGAATGCAGTTGAGGCAGCCATCAGCTGACAAAGTACATTTCTTCCTCATTCTCACTTCTTGGTGTAGTTGCTGTAAACATTCAAGACATTTCTCTGATTTATGCATTTAATTAAAAGATATCTATAACATTCATGCTGTTTACGTTTAACCCAATGCTGCAATGAAAGCTGTAATTTTGCCTGGGATTTATATTCTGTACTCAAATTTATTTTGATTCATTGATTTAAACATACACACAGAAGTGAAAATGTGTCAGATCATGAAAATGGAAAAGATTATACTCCATTATCTAGTTCATCTGTCAACTGGGGCAGAAATCTTCCAAGGACTGTGTTTTTCTCAATCTGCCACATTATGGAAACTTAATTTAAAAGACTAATTCTGAAAAGACAGCTAAACCTTAAAAGTGGAAGAGCAATTGGACCAGTATAATTGGAATGAGTTTTTTCCCTCCCTTTATTTTGTATTCAGTTGTTCATAACTCACCAAATCTTGCGCCTTCTGGGATAAAACTGTTTGGCTCTGCCACATTATTTTATACTTTTTTTTAAAACTGGGTTTTTTTTTAATGAAGTAGGAAAAAATGTAGGTTTTTCTTTTTTAATAAAAAAAGTAGTAATTCATTTTAAATGCAACTTTTTTCCCTTTTTAGCTACCCTGCGTATACTGAGACCTTGCAATAAAAAATGAACACAAGGGTTAGAAATAGCTCTTAACGGAGGAGAAGAAAAAAATAAAGTCAAGAGCATTTCAGTGTAATTTTACTTTGCCCAAAGTTGCAAGATATTTGGAAACAACACGTCATGCACATGCAGTGCATTTGGCACTGGCCTAGTCATTAGACTCCCAACACATGCAACTAAGTAAGGGGAGGCTGCACAACACATGCAAACCAGATTCAGTCACAGCCAAAAATGTAATAAAAAGGATGGGGTGACTTTCTAGGGTATGGAGGAGGGAGGCTTGGGAAATGTTACTTAGCTCGAGCAAATGTACAGCTCTGAAGTTAACAGGGGATGGGCTCTGGCTTGCAGCCCTGCTGTAAGATGTACTGGATGGGGAGTTATGGGCTGCTCATGAGCGCTGGGCTCCTGCCGAGCTGCTGTGGAGCCAGCAAAGCTCTGCAGCTCTGGGCAGGGAAGCTCCTCTGTGCTCTCTTTCAAACAAATGGGATCATCCCTGAAGGTTAACAGAGTTCAAATGATGTGGCAGGCAAGCGGTTAGCAGAATGGCAGTAGCTCTGAGAAACGTACACACGCAAAACGTTGTTTACCAGTGTCAGAGATCTGTTACTATGGGGAGAGACTTGGAAAGTCTCACGCTGCTTTCCCATCCTCTCATTTCTCCAGTGCTTTCTTCCTGCCTTATATTTTATATGTGTTTCTTGTAGTAGCTTCCTTAAAGCAATGAAATCAACCAGTTTCATGTAGCTGGTGACAACCAACCAGATACACAGACGGATTCCTGTTAGAATCTGTGTAACGCTTAAATTCTTTGGCTCAGTCCCAACACGTGCCCTTCCTTCCAACAGAGTGAAAGAATGACCCTATCTTTCTATGTGCCACAGAAAAATTAAGCTTGGAGAAGAATATGTCTATTTTTTAACAGCACAATTAAATCAAAGTAGATGCACTGATGAGCAATTCAGCATCTCAAAAGCTCACATGGGAAAACCAGATGCTGTTGCTACACTCACCTCCAGTCTCACTGAGTGTTTCACAGTGCAATGAGAGGCCAAGACCAGACTTCAGTTGTGCATTAAGCAGTATCTGATTGATCTCTTTTGGCAACCCATGCTCCTTTTAATGACTGGAGGTTGTATGTCATCTCCTGACCCTTTCCTTCCACAGAGTTTGCAGAGAACCTAACATCAGGCCCTCCATTTATCACTATTGGCAATGCCTTGTGCAAGGATGCTCTGCCATCTGGAGAGCAGCAGTAAGGAAAACATTCCTCATCCTGGGTGACAGTAGGAAGATGCCACCACGTAACCACCTTTTTGCTCCTCCAAAACAACATTCCTTGCAGTGATGGGTCCTGCTCACTGCTGCGAAACAGCCTCTGTCTGTCTGGAGCATCTTTCACTGGCCATGAAATGAAGATGCTGAAGGGCCCCTCTCATGCTGAGCACAACCAGACTCTTCTGATCCAACGAAGAAGATCATCAAGAAGAAGGCAAATGCTGTTAATTAAGAGGTAACCAGCCTCCATGAGACTGCACTGCTGCTTCTTTATTGTTTGCTATACTGTCATTCACACTCCCTTCCTACTTTTTACCCCTGGAGGCAAAAGGATGCTAACTAAACCCTTAGCAAACGCTGAACAGCCAATTCAGTGCTACTCTTTCCCAGACTACTTGTCGAACAGCTCTTTTACACCATTTTACTTTGGTTTTTTTTTGTTAGGAACTGTAATCACAAACACGAATAAACAATTTTATTGTTATTACCTGGCCACATGATGCATTTAAATCCCCTGATAACCAGCCCTCCACCCTCTCCTGCCCTGCGCAGACCCCAGCTCTGCTCTTGCTCAGGTTCAAAGGAATTCTTAACTTTACAACACCGATAGTTTCCTGATGGCCTAATCCTGGGTCAGAAAGGAAAAAAGCACCCCTTTAATAACTGTTGTTACAGGACACTATTCCATCTTCTAAAGCCTCTGCATGTAACTGCATGAAACCTCATCTGTTGTCTTAATGGGAAGCAGTTAATTACAATCCACAAGCTGCCACAGGCAAGGCTGAGACATTAATCAGGTCTGCTGGGTACGGGGCTGTAACAGCAGTTAGAGTTCAGTTCACTGAGCAGCAGTGAAGGGACTAAACCCAGTCAATGGCAAAGTGAAGACAACCGCAGGAGAGAAGCCCTGTGGAACAGCCTAACTCCTTCACTGCTCATCCCTCTGCTCCTAGAAGGGTTTATTTTCCCTTTCACATTTTTCTGGAAGAATCAGTCTCAGAATCACTAATAATATATACTACTGTATTAATACAACATTATTATACTTGCATTTATACAATTAAATGATTATTACCTAGTACCTGTCTCCTGGCTGGGTAGACATGATCTTGTCACCTGAACATTTCCGTTTATTCTCAGAACTGTGGCTTTGGAGAACCAAAACTGCCCAAGTTTCTGTGAAACGCTGACCTGCATAGCAATACTATTGAATTGCTCTTCTGAAGCAGTTATGGTAACTCCAGAATAAGGTGATTTCATTCCAGTGTAATTGTTCAGCTTTGTGAAGCAAGCAATTACTCTGGAATGAAGTGACTGAATCCAGAATGAGCCTTCCAGAAGGTAACTGGAAGAGTTTTCAAGGGTGGAGGGGACAGACATTAAGCCTCCATGTAAATATTAAGTCTCCATGTGGATGACAGCTTGGGAATAGGAGTGTCCTGCGCTAGCCCACCCTTCATCCTCATCTTGGCCAATGCACCTCATTCCTGAACTGCAGAATCACTGTTACTCGAGTCACTCACCCAAGGCACCACCCTCCCAAGCTACCTTGTCTTGTGCAATACACAGCTCCTGCTGCTTTCCTTCATCTCTGGAAGGTGAAATTTGCTTCTCTGGATTCCAGCAAGGTAAAAAAACCCCACAGGGGATTCTCTTTCCTAGAGAACTGTGATCAAGCTATGAACAGGATGTAAAGGAGATAATAAAACCACATAAAATACTAGATTTTAAAACCACAACTGCCATTACAATTCTGAAGCCAACGAAACCCTTGCCAGTACTTCTGAAAAGCATACATGGTAAAGTTTCCCTATATTATATCTGCATTTATACAATTCAATTGTTATTACCAATTACTCCAAATTAGCCCATTTTCAGACAGTCATCGCTCTTGCGAGTACTAAAGAAAATAATGATCTTAAGCGAGTGTTGAAACTGTATTAAAGTGTTTGGACCTCCCTCTGATGATAGAAATGGTCTTTCTGGGACCATAACAAGTTCACTAATTGTTCAACGTATAAAGCAAATGTGGAATTTAGTGTTAGTGCCACTTCAGCCTTGGTATCAACAGTCTCTCATCAACAGACATGAAGCAGCCCTCTTCTGGCTTCCCTGGTTTGGGACAGAAATGACAAAAGTTCTGAGATTCTGAGTAGCATCTATGTACACAATTTTAAAATGTCTGGGTTTTTAAAGGAAAATCATATTTATACTACTAAACATTTTTTTTTTTAAAGCAAGGAATGCTAAATTTATAATATTTTTAAGTTAAATTCATCTGTAGACACAGTTTTAAAAGCATCTGATTTTCATGAGTCTTAGGTCAACAATGAGGCCAAATCATGACTACCTTCTTCTGCAGTGGCTTAGCCTTGCAGGATGGAGGCTGTGGATGGGTTCCCTTCACTAGCATCAGCCACACAACGATCCTGCAGCACCAAGACTCAGTGAGTGGTAGATGAGACTTAGGTGGCAACTTCTCAGGTCACACACAAGCTGTTTTCAGCAACTTTCTGTTTATGGACAAAGATGCCAGGAATATGCTGCGAGGGCTGGAGCAGCTCTGCTCTGGAGCCAGGCTGAGAGAGCTGGGCTGGGGCAGCCTGGAGAAGAGAAGGCTCCTGAAGGGGAGACCTTAGAGCAGCTCCAGTGCCTAAAGGGGCTGCAGGAAACCTGGAGAGGGGCTTGGGACAAGGGCCTGTAGGGACAGGCCAAGGGGAACGGCTTGAACCTGCCCGAGGGGAGACTGAGCTGAGCTCTTAGGCAGAAGCTCTTCCCTGTGAGGGTGCTGAGGCGCTGGCACAGGGTGCCCAGAGAAGCTGTGGCTGCCCCATCCCTGGCAGTGTTCAAGGCCAGGTTGGACACAGGGGCTTGGAGCAAGCTGCTCTAGTGGAAGGTGTCCCTGCCCATGGCAGGGGTTGGGGCTGGATGAGCTTTAAGGTCTCTTTCGACACAAACCTGTCCGTGGTTCTATGATCCACAATAAAGCTAAATGAGCCGAAAGAGTCTAAATATTTTCACAGTGTTCCAGTCTTATTAAAAAGAAAAAGGAGGTCTGATAAAATGCAAAAATTCTGTTTTCAGAACCTTCCTATAAGAAGCAATGAGATTAAGTAAGTCTGTATTACTTGCTACTGCTATCAATTAATGCAGCAACAACTTCCAGACATAATAATTATCATATGTGCACTGTGCTTTACCTCTGGGCTTACTAATTTCATACACAGGAGGTTACAACTTTTGATTGCATTAAAACAAACTGATATGTTTCAACAGAAATGCTCCCACTGCAACACATCATTGCACAAAATAGATGATTCAAGTGATACAGAAACTGCCATCTGCACCCATCAGCAGACAACTAGCTAACAGTCATTTCTCCATCCCCTCTTAAACACATAAACCCACTATTACAGCAGGAGAATGTCAGCAGTTACCTCAGCTGCTCAGGGACAAGAATTATAGGGTCTTAAGAGGCAGATGTTGACCACTGGATAAATGCAAAATCACTTGGTGTACCTATCGATAAACATAATAAAAATACATCTCCAATTTCTCTCTGCCATCTGCCACACTGAGAGTTTGCTCAGGCAGAAGTGATGACAATCAGTGCTACCTCATGAACTCGGATCACCTGGAGTTTGGAGGGTCTCAGAAAAACACTGAGATGTTTTTCAAAAAGCGTTTGATTTTTGAAGTTTGCTGAAAACTCGATATATAATGGAAGATAATGACATCCAAACAGCATCTAAAACAAGGGGTGGTTGCGTTGCCGCAAGACAATTGGGTTTCTAGCTATGTGCAAACACAGCAATACATTCAGAAACAACTGAACCCTGTTTGCACGTGGCTTTTTCACAGCCATTCTATCTGCATAATTAAAGTTATATTTCTATTCAATTCTGTCTGAGATTCTATAAATTATATGACTTGCTTTAAAACTTCCCTGTAAGCCACAAAGCACTGGTAATCTTTTTAGTAAATCTTAATTTTCCTTCTCCTTTGGGTGACATATTTCAAGCATGAATACATTGTACTCATTTTGGCAAATCTTACATTAAAATAATTAAACAGTCCTAAACCAATTCAGCTGGCCTAAAATAGTTCAACAGTCCTAAAATATGCATAAAGACAGTGGCAACTATGGTGTGAAGGGGCAAGTGAAACAGGCAAGATTACCGAGTTCTCTGCATTGGTAGTATATTCATACAGCGTGAAAGCATGTCAGCGATTTCCAGAAACCTTTAAAAGCCAGAAGGAACCTGGCTGGTTTCCAGCAAAAGCAATAAAAACAAGTACCAAACACAAAGAGTTAACGCGTTCTTCCTACTTCTGAAAGCAGGAACGAACCCGGTTTCGTCAGTGAGGTTTGGCAACGTGTGAAATCCTGTAACCAATTTCATTTCCTGATAAATGAACGGTCCGCAGGGGAAAGTCAGCCAGAGGCTTTGGGAACTGTCGAGAGCTCAGACATGACCGAGAGGCTCCTGGAAGGAGCCAGACTGTCTCTTTGCTTATCACCGCCCAGCCAAAAGGCACCATCCGAACACCGGCGCTGCCAGACTCCATTTCGAGCCGGAGCTGCAACGTGATAGTGCTTCATCAACACACGGGATCCCCTGAAAAAACAAACCAGCTCCAGCACACGTCTTGCGTTAGGCTTCAAGCAACCGGGCTGAAAACGCGTGGTTGTATAGAACAGGCGTTGGGATGTGACTGCACTGTTGATGTGTTTTACTGCCAAGTGCTAGGAGTGACTTGGTTTTCTGGAGCTTAGAGTCTCCCCGCTTCCCCGCCCTTCCAACAGGAAAAAGCCAAATACAGAAGGATAAATCATTCATTATTGCATAGATTCTGGCAGTAGTGAGGCTGCAAAGGAGGCGTTTTCAATAGGAGCTATATGCTGCTTAGCGTGGAAAGCTGAACATCGCTCTCAGGTTTAAACTGTTCTCAGTTTTAAACTCTAAATTGACTTTTTGAAGAGCTGACCTCATAGAAGTGACTGATGATAGCCGTGCTGATTGTTAACAGTAACATTCAGATCTAATTGCAAAATGACAAATATGCCCCAACACCAGCTCAGCTGTGCGCTGCTGATCTATGGTGAGTGCCATCTTTTCATGCAGAGGTAACCTGGATGTTTGTTTGCTTTTATGTTACTACAAATTGATTCACAACTCCAATATTTTTACAGGAAATTCACGTAGCCCAACACACAGAGAGATTTGAACTTTGAGAGGTCTAAAGCTTGCGCTTGTAAAAAATAAATATTGCCAGTCTGATGACCCCTGAAGGGAGGGTAAAAGGAAAAAAAAAAAAAAGCATGAATAATAACTTCAGGCCCTTCATTACCAAAATCCTGGGTAACTTTTCAAGAGGTTTGCACACTTATAATAGCAACGACGTCTGTAATTGATCAGCTACCCCAACACAACCAGATGTTTCAGTGACAGGAGGAAAGTACTGCTGGTTCTAGACCTTACTGGGAAGCAGAACATCATTTCAGAGAAAGACAATCTGTCTAAAGAGGAACCTGTGGAAGCTAAAGAAATACGCTTGCTCTCAACCAAAGTGTCTGAGTTCAGTTTTATTGCAACTTCTAGGTCTTTGGAAAGCCTGGTGTAAATTCCTTCTTGCTCCCAAGGAAAATGATGCTCACTTGACCCAGTCTGTCCATTAACATGACAACACCATTCATTACTTTGCTGGGATCTCTGATGCATTGTGCTCAAGACTGAGAAACACAAGCTAATAACATCAAAAAAGACAGTTTTCTATGTTAACTAACAAGGCTTACAAACCACGTACGTGGCCTTGGAGGGGTACTACAGCAGACTGGTTTTCCTCCAGACCCACCAAGGTCTACACTTATAGGAAACCAACTCCAGGACCTCATCGCTGCTGCTTCTTCCATAAAGTTACTCCTGTTATTTAATGCACCCTTTAGACGCCAGATGAGAAGAGCAATGAAAATACCTGAAAGAGATCCAATAGGATCAGTTATTCTTTCAGAGTATTTTGATATTCCACAATAGTGCTACATTTGAAAGTGTCCTTGCTACTCTTTGGGCTACTGCTGTGCTTTTAGCCTTGACTATTGCACATCATTGCAGAGCAGTGAAACAAGTAGTCTACTTTCTTCTCTCTTCAGGCATGGCATTAAAATAGAGGGTAATACTGCAGGGTATAGTATACTACAGACAGGTTGATATAAGTAGAACCAGGCACTATAATATTAGTATTTATTTATTACTTTTACAATGAGCAGTCAAAGCACATTGAAGGGATTTAGACATCAGTGTGTTATTTCAATTATAACCTGTATAAGAGAAATGTCTTGTTGAATAATTTACATTTTCATCCCAGACTGGTTTGGGTTAAAGGGACCTTAAAGCTCATCCAGTCCCAACCCCTGCCATGGGCAGGGACCCCTTCCACTAGAGCAGCTTGCTCCAAGCCCCTGTGTCCATCCTGGCCTTGAACACTGCCAGGGATGGGGCAGCCACAGCCTCTCTGAGCACCCTGTGCCAGCGCCTCAGCACCCTCACAGGGAAGAACTTCCTAATGCTCAATCTAAATCTACCCTCTTACATTTCAACAAGAGAGCTTTCAAAAGCTCACTGGACTTGGGGTGGGTAACCAAGACTCACTCCCGGATCCTTCAAGCTGATTGTACACCAACTAACCTCTATCTCTGCTCCTTTAATTGCTTCTTTCAATCCACTTCAACTGAATTGGTTGAAGCTCAGAAGCTCATAGACTCTTTTTTGTTGCTCTGCTCACATACAATGTAGGAAGAAATGCAAAGATCTCATGGTGCGAGACCCTCACCAGACTGCTGACCACCATGGGCATGACTGCTCTGCAAAGGCATGTACAGCTTTCCTTGGTAGTCAATTGAACTACTGCAGATATAGGTGATGGGGCTGGTCTCCTTCCATCTACAGTCATACAACACAAAAACCCCCAGTCCTCTAAAGCAACATAGGAGAGGCAAAGCCAGGACAATCTTCTCAATCAAAGAGAGGACATCTTCTCATTATTCTGCACTAGTGCTCTATCAATGTGACTCCTTCAAAACAGCAGCCACAAAAATGAAGCAGAGGATAGAGAAAAGTGAAGGATAGTCCCTCTTTCTTTCTGGTTAACACCAGTCACTAGGAGCCACATACTCCTCACAATGAGATCTGCAAAGTCCTAGGCACTTGCCCAGTGTCCTTCTAATATCATGCCTGGTAGCATCTCATGAGCATAAAGATAGGGCTTAAAAACATTGAGAATGCTGAAGCCAACAGCAAAACTCTTCAGCAAAAGCAGTTTTCCTATGGATCTCTGAAGAGTTAGGATACAGCAATGAATGTTCCAGCAACTAGGAAAAAAACAAGGTTGAAGTTCTCTGTTTATATTTTACTTTAAAGCCTTATACAGTGCTTTCTCCAAGCTGAAAGCATGATTATTATTTTCTGTTCAAAGAGATTTTGGCTCCTATACAGCAAGAAACTGATATTACATGAGAAACATTTAAAGATCAGAGATTCAAGAGTTTGCTAATGCATACTTTCCTATGCTGATGCTGCAACGGTGTTTATATTACTCGTCAATAGGGAGGTGTCAGAAAAACATTAATATGTTTTAACTGTGTGCTAGGCAAACAAGCAAAATAAAATAGCCTTTTCTTTTTCCCTCTTGTTCTAGTCAACAATGCCAAAAGTTACTGTTTATTTTTCTCCACCCCCATGGAAGAATTTATAACCACTGAAGTAAACTAAAGTTAAAAAGCTGGGTTTAATTCCAAAATTGACTGACAGCTGCTATGTAAAAGCAAACTTAACGTGTTTAGGTTCTCAAGAGTATTCACATTTGAAAAAATTAGTTTACTGGAGCCATGAGAGGGGTGGGGTGTTTTTGGACCCTTCCCCATAATGCTATGAAAATAATGTAAAAACGCAAAATTGTCTAATTTTCACATAGAGACAACTGGGGAGAGGTGGAGAGCACATCCCCTTTTCAAACAGCCTTGACAGTAACGTATAAATATGC
Organism: Neopsephotus bourkii; assembly: GCF_033783945.1. Lineage (NCBI taxonomy): Eukaryota > Metazoa > Chordata > Aves > Psittaciformes > Psittacidae > Neopsephotus > Neopsephotus bourkii. The sequence goes on along the minus strand of NW_026901247.1, from coordinate 43,096 downwards.
GATCAGTTACAGTGTTAGCTGACTCTCTTTGGGAGTGCCAAAGAGAGGTTGTGAATGCCACAGTACACACCACTGCTGTTAGAGCTGGCAGTATTCAAACAGATAATATACATACTTAGCTGTAACTAAGACCTTATGTGCAAAAGGGCTCGTCTTGCACCACTCCAAAGAAAACCAAATCTTGACATAAACGACAGTCAAAATCCATGCAAACACCTGCCAATATGGCAACTGTAGGAAGAGGTCTGGTTGGTTTTTTACTTAAAAATATCACAGCAAAGTTTGAAAAACAAATAAATATGCTTTATAAGTGACTCACCAACACTACCAGACTATGCCAACATTTCAAAAGCCTGCAGTCCAGCAATATGAAGCTCTATGGATCACTAGTTTCCAGTCAAAACTACATTTCAAAGATCTGCAGTATAATTCATTTCATTTTCTTTAAAGCTTCGAAGTTAACCAATTTCTCCTGTCTTACCTGAAGGAGCTTCTGATAATGAAGTGTTAGCATTCAATCCAACTCATCAACTGTATTTGCATTATGCACAGCTACAAACAAATCTCTCTAAAACCTGACAAACTCTACTTTTAACCATGGAACAAAAGGACTCACCAAATTCAAAACACTGAATCCACAGATGCTAAAGCTAATTTACTTTGGCCTTTGGCTTCTTCACTGTTAAAGAAAAATAACCAGGCACATATAAGCAAAAGTCCTTTGTTACCATGCTATATATTCTAACCGGCTGCTCCAGCCTGCCTCCTACCAAGGATGCATTTCTGTGGATTATCATATTTATGCATAAAAGTGACAGCAGCATTTGCTTCTGAACTACAGCCCTGAAGTTTTGGCTCCCTTCTGGGATGATGCACTTAAGAATGCCAGCAAGTATCTAACCTTAAGCACTGTAACTGTCACAGTTTTTCCATAATATTTTTCACGTGCTTTCCATCTTGCCTACACACAAGTTTGCACCATTTAATTAAATAGATTTAGATGATATAAACTCCTGCTTGGACATACTTATTATAAAGTGGTGTCATTCAGTTTAGTTTCAACTCACTCTCAACAGTTTAAGTAGCTGGGCTTATATTAATAGAAGAGCACCTGTGTAAGGGTTTGCCCTGGTTTAGACAGACAGGTTTATAATCCCACTTTAAGATTAGCCAGTCAGCTGAGTGCAGACATGTCTTTGACTGCCTGCTCACAGCTTCATGATGATAAGTTATTTTCTGACCACAAAGCCCATCAAAACTTTCAAGATAGTTTTTCCTGGAATTTTGATTACCCAAAATCATATTTCTCAAGGGATGGGGAGTATATTCTTCTCTACCCGAGGTCTCTGAGAATCTGACCTCTAAAACGAATGCCTTCAAAAGAAATGTGAATTACTGTTCATCACTTACAGGTCAGCTCATGGAAGCAGGGAAGTTTGACATCTTAATTGAGGGTATAAATTGTCAGAAGGACATATACAATCCATAAATATTATTCTTCTTAGCATATGTTTGGTGTTTTGGAAAAGCCCAAAAAGCACTTTGTTTAAAAGTTTCTTACACTTCTCTTACTAATCCTATCTTCTTCAGGTTAAGGGTTAACAGCAGTTGAGGGCCAGAAAAGGAAGCCTCCACTATAGGTGCCTGCCTAGCGTCAGACCTAAGGATGTATTAGACACAATCAGCTTCCACTATAATAAGATCTTTGACCCTTCAGCCAGAAAAACATATATATCAGGAAGAATTTGATTAATTTCTTTTTTAAGGAAGTTTTCTGTCTCTCTTGCTTAGGGCTATGCCCTAGAGCTCTGGAAAGGAGCTGCTGGTATCCATAACTCCTCTGCCCCTACCTCTTTACAGTGTCATACAGTTAATTCGTGCAGTCTTCTATCTGAAACCCATGGTAGTGAGGTACAGTTATAGCACTTAAACAAATGCAAAAAAGCTGTACATGGCTTAAGAATTACAGGTCTGCCCCAAGGTTTAATTTAGACCATTAAAAACCACTGGTCTGGATTCTGAAGCCAGCATCTTGCTGTGGCCAGGTAACAACCACTGAGGATTAAGGACATAAGGACTCTTGAAAAAGAAACCCAACCAGAGCAACAGGAGCAATTGGAATAGAAGACAGGGCAATGGACGGTCTCTTGGGATCAACATCGTGTTAGGCAGCATGCATATATACAGAATGCCACTAGTTTCCTTTGCAACCTGGGATGCTGTGCAAGTGCTACCCATGTCCTGCCCCTCTGCACAGTGTGATGGTACAAGTGACTGTTGAACAGATGATGCCTCCTTCCTAGAAGGAGCATCTGCAGAAAGAGGGTAACCCTTCCCCAGAGCACTCAGCAGCCAAACCAAGAAACTGTTTAGAGCCCCTCAGTTTTGGGGACTTCACATACACTTTATGGGTCCATCTTCTTCCCAGAGTTGGAATTACCTAATACTTGGCAACCCCCATTGAGTTCACCACCACCTCAGTCAAACTTCTGTGATTTTTATGACATTTTGGTGTCAGCGCTGCTTCCCCAGGAGTGGGGTGATGTGCTGGGGACGCAAAGCTGTTCTGGTCCAGCTGCCAGGCAGTTCCTACCATCACTCCAACGACTATTTACACTTTTCCCCTGTGCTCTGATGCCTTCATGATTAGGGGCTTTCTCCAATGAAACAAATGGAAGTTTGAAGTACACCATTAATAAAAGGGGAAACCTATGAGAAGTGCTTTTAACACCTAAAGAACATGTTCTGCTGAGAGACTGAAAGCTTTTACCCCTGCTTCTTTTGCTATTCTGTGAAATTTTAATGCCCAAACTAGAATGTACATTAATAAATATTAAATTTTGTACCATGCCAAGAAGGTGTGAGTTGATGGCATAATGGCATGTCTGTATAACACACAAAGAATGTGTGACAGGATGCACACTGGTGACAAAATATTCATTGACACACGGAGAAAAGGAATAGGAGAAAAATAAAAGCAGCTCAGCGTACGTTCATGAAAATGAAATCTCTCCCTTAAGCAGCTTAGCTAATGGGAATTTTTCTTTTATAAAGCATTAAATGTGGCCTCCCAAGTGTGATCATTCCATGAACCCAAATGTCAGTTTCTAGTCACTAGCTGGTATTTGAAACAAGTTTTCCCACTTATTGTGAAAGAGTGGTTATCTGTTGACTAACTCCCTTTGAAATCCTGAGATAACTGCCCGACTCCAGACATGGTCCCACTTCTCTCACGTTCCTGATCCTGAAAGTACAGATGGTTCACCAAAGGGAAGAAAAGCAGAAAAGAAGAAAGTTCCTGAGAACTTAAAAAAAAAAAAAAGTAAAAATAAAGAAAGAATGAGGCCAATTTTCACCTATCACTATGATCTCTAAATTGCCTTTAATAAGCTTCTGCAATAAAACAGGGAGCCTGGATTGTGGGCTGCTCGTCTGCGAAGCAGACAGCTCTATCTCCATGCCGTGGCTTCTGCCTCCATCCTGGGCATATTAACTTCATTTATCTTCTCCCACAGACTGAAGAAGAAATAACCAGCTCTTGATTTCAGCACCTGCCCTTTATCTCTCTGTTTATGCAGAAGTCTTCTAAAAGGCTAATTACTCAGCCTGGACTTTCCCTGCTTTCCACAGTACATGGCTAAAAGCATATGCTTAAAATAATGTTAATTATATTGTTTGTCTGCAGTCAGATTGCTCCAGGACTGGAAGGAAAATTTTGAGTTAGAGCTGCCATTTCCCAATAATTATTTGCTAAGAAAAGGCAGGATATCTTTCCTAATACATAAATACATATATATATATATATATATACACACATATTTATTTGTTGGTCATATATATATATATATGACCTCCGCCTAACATGCCAACTTTGCATCCCAATGTTGCTTCCCACGGTGAAAGGGAGCAGGAGTACCAGGGTGTGCTACAAAACTGATAAGCTCCATTATGCAGATCAGGATCGTGGCTCTAAGTGCTGTTATTTTTAGTTGACGTTTGTTCATGTTTGAACTATGGTCTAAGCAACAGGCTCAAGATCTGAATACACGTAACGCCTCTTAAATGCTCACTTCCTCGACAAAGGCCAAGATAAGCAACTTGAAAACATTCACTGTATTTATCTGTGCATACACTAGGTACTTGCACATAAGAAAAAAACCCACCATTGTCTGAGCTGCAGGGAAGTGAGCGAGCGAGTAAAAGCACTGATTCAGTCCTCATTCTTCCCAGTCATAACCTATTTGTGCTTCAGCCACCTCCCTCACAGTGCTTCAGCTGAAGATGGTAATTTCTAGGAGGTAGGAGTAATATCTCTGCAGGGTCTCTTGTACTTGAGAACACTTCAGTATGTTATGGCAAAAGGCAAGGATGGCTTGAAAATTAATTAGCAATTAACTGCAAAGCTGATCTATAAATTCTCAGGATTAAACACAGCTTTGCATGTTGCAATTACATGTAGATCATGTCAACCCAGATAACACAGACCCGTAATTCCTTCACACATTGTCCAAGCTGGCCAGACACAAGCCAACTCCTGTGCAGAAGCTGCTTCTCTGAATTGGCTATAGCCTAGTCATCGTGTGTTAGAAAACATGTCCTTTCAGCAGGCAGTATTAGTTGGTCTATGCAGCTCACAGTCTGCAGTGACTGCAGGTAGGGCTGCTCCCACCCATCCAGACATGCCCAGAGAGTGTCATTAAAGACATGTGGATTAAAGCTTTCTCCTTTATTTAGCTGCTGAAATTCCTCAAGGTTGCCAGAGTTATTGTGTAACTATATCTTTAGTCTGATCTTACTATGAGTTTGTTGAGCGTTAGAATAGCTTCCCCTGAAAACCTCAGAGAGTGAAGCGGGAAGACCTGAGGAACTGTGAGGATGAAGGGCATGAAGACTCACAAGGTCATTTCTACAGGAGAGAATCTCATGCTGCTCATCATTAATCTGTGCAAAGAAAGGATGTTATTTGCATTCACAAACTAATGCATGACATTACAGATACCAAGGTCAGTGTCACCAACTTTTCTCACCTGCTCTGGCCAAACTGTTGCTCAGCAAAAGGACTTTGAAAACAATGACAAAACCCAGTAGGTAGAATGGGCAGTGTAGAAGAATTATGTGAAAAGTGTCTGGTTTTGCCCCTGTCCCCAAATGCAAATCCTTGGAAGGAGAAGTAAAAGACACTATAAGCTCCAGAGCTTATAGTAAGTCACACTCCAACTCACACTAAAAGCATCCTTAAAACTGGAAGTACTCAAGTGCATGGTGAGGACTTACAGAGCTCGGCACTCATCAAAAAATTCTGATCCTTTGATTCAAGTGGAAATATAAACATGTAATTGTGAATGCTGTGTATCATTAACGCAGAAAATTTAAACATGATGGGATTTCATTCCAGAAACAAAATTTCTTTAAATTGTGGCCCAACGTGCAAATCAATCTGGCACATTAAGTAACAGATAAAACCCTCATTTTCTTGTAAGCTGTGAACTTATTTAGCAATGGCTGTGTGTCAAGAAGGAATCACTGTAGCCTCTTAACAGCTTTTAATTATCTGCATGCAAGAGTAAATTCTTATAGAAAAAGCAAAAGGTCCAGTGTTTTAATTCAAAGTACTGAAGTGTAGTAAGGACACAACCCAAAGGGCTGTATTTGGATACAACAACTTCCCTGGTGTTACTTAGGCTATTCCTGTACTCAGGACTTGGACTCTAGACCAATCTCTCCCGAAGTAATTCAGCCTGAGCGGCTAAATACGTGCCATCTCAGGGACACAAGGAACTGTAGGAAAGACATTAGTATGTGCAGCCAGCTAGACAATTCCCACTGGGTGTTTTAAAATTACCAGGGTATAAATAAATTACCAGCCGTCGCCAATGGCTGTGTACACAGTGCGCCTTATCAGATGATATTTTCCTAAAGTTACTATGAAAGAAATGGGTCTTCAGAAGGCGCTTTTGCTCCCTTATCATGGAGTAGGAACAAAAACAGTCCTGCAGAAAGCAGGCAGTATTTAAAATACACTTGGCATAACGGAAAACCAAAATTCATCCTGTGTTTAAAACACACATATAACTCCCATTTACTGATTTAACTACTCATACAGATTTAATTATTGCAGTATTTAAACATCACACGGCTGTTAATGGATTTTAGCCTCACAAAACCTGTCAAGTTGGTAAATCCCTCACAAGACTTCAGAGATTCTCAGAAGGGAATGGAGGGGTCTGCTCAGGATTATACAAAAAGCTCATAATCATGTTGACCAGACTTACAGGTCCCGAAATGATTTTTCCTAGATTGATTAATTCTTAACTAAAGCCCCCAGAACTTATCTTTGTAGCATTTTATACAGACTCAAACAGAGAAGCAGAACATGAGAAAAAAAAGATTAAGTTAACAACAACAGCAAAGAGAAAGATCAAACTTCGGTTACAGCTTAACTAAACAACGGATGGAAAGGTGAGACTGCATCCTTGACATTTTCTTTGTCAAAGAAAACCTTGGCCTCAACAAATTGAAATTCCTCCACGCACTTCAATCTAATAACTAATCAAGAAAACTCACCCAAACATTTAGTACAAATGAGGAATTTAAATTAAAACATACTCACATGGCAATCCACAATGTAAACCCTTATCAGTCGCTATCGATAGGAGAAATATGTTTTGACATTATGGATATAAAGGGTATGTAATTGATTGGAAAAGTACACTTTAATTGACAAGGTCTTGAGCACTTACTCTTAGCCTGTCTTTGGGCAAAGCAACAGCTCCTTGCTTGATGATTTCCAGAACTCGCTCCACTGACAGCTCAGCTCCAGCTTGCTCTAATCGGGAGCTGAAAAAGCTGATCACCTGGAATGAAAAATCAGAGCACGTAAAAAAATTGAAAAGGAGAGATCTTTGTATCAATTTACACATGAAGATGTCATCTTCTTTCTGTGGATCAATGTATCTGTACTTCTCAAAGAATAATCATGTTATCACTTGTGCCAGGGAGACTTAGTTGATGTCAAACCAGCACAATTACCAGTATCCTCCTGCAGTCATTTCTAACAGATAGATGATTTTACAATTTAACACACAGAGCTGAATTAATAAATTTACATTTTCAAGTGCCATGCACTGACATATGCTTATATTTCTACCTGTCAGTACTTCTGCACATCAGGATTTTCAAGGCCTTCCAGTCTTTGTATAGTTTGTGCTAGAAATTTGCTTTCATTTTCAAGCCTTGAAGTAAAATCCTTATAGTTTCAATTACTTCTGGAGAGAAGACCTTAAGAGAAATATTGCATATCTCAATACAAGGACTTACATGACTTTCTGGGGCTTTTGTAGCATTCAAAGCCATGGCAATTGTGAGGGGAGCCCACAAAGCTTCACTTCTCCCTAAATTAATCATGCAGAAAGCCCCATTACCTTCTCCATCACAGATTCCAGCGCCAAGGACCTCTAAGTTCCCTCTCAATGCTCTCATCCTCCACCAGTTTTCCTGGTGAGGCCAAGCTGATTTTCACCATATTTCCCTCCCCACCCCCTTTTCTATGACCCAGCTGGTCCTTGTTAGCTAGAACACAGTTAGGTCAGGCTTTAACTTTTATCCCTCTCCAAGCTCAGTAGGTCACACCAGAAGCAGACATCCCATCGGCAGTTCTCCATGTGGGACATCAGAAAACCTCCATTTCTATAGCTGCTTTCATCTAAAGAGAACACACTCTGCAAGCCCCATCCCTTATCCTGGAGGAACTCATCAGTCATGCAGAGGATCTGAAACTCAATGCAAAAAAGGTAGAGGGCAAAATTTCAGCTCCTATTTAGGACCTATTTGGCGTCCTTTGAAAGTACCACAAGACGTTCAGAACCATTTAGTAGATCCTGAATACATGTAAGCATCAGGCTACCCCTTGGCTGGAGGTTGGAGGTTCTTCAACATCTGGTGGGCTCCGGACATGCTCTGTTTTGAAAAGTACTCATGTCCACTTGTATCTGAATCACAGCCTCCAGCATATCAAGTGATTTTTGATAATTCTCCCAAGTAAAAGGGGGGGAAATGTGTATTATGCTACAAAATCTCTGCTGAGCTCTCTTTGTTCTGGAGTGAGACACAGCTGGAGCCAGAAACCATTACCCTAATTATGCCTCCAAGCCCAGCTGCTGCTAATAAAACAAAGACAGCTGATGGCTTGATTACTGTGAGATTCAAATTTGTCGTTCCTCTCTTGCGATCCTGAAACCTTAGTCCTTGTTTTAAGCAGGTAAGATTTGCTAGGCTGTACAGCAATTTTCTCTAGAAACTTGAAACACCAAGCAAGTGAGATAAAGACAAATGACAGTTGCTCAAGTTGTCTTTTTGGGGGTGTTGAGGGTTTGGATGGTTTTCTTTGTTGTGTTTTAAACAGATGCATGGAAATAGTCAAAAGCCAGGTCTAAACTTCTGTCCTTAAGATCATCTCCATACTTGAATAGAAGGGAGAATTTCACTGCCTCTGGCAGATGCTTCAGGTAGGTTTTACCCTTTTACAGATAAGGACGTAGCGCAGCAATATGATTTCTGATTCTTGAAAATAAACAGGAGTAGGGAGATGTGCTGAGTTCATAAGCAAAGGAGCTGGAGGGAGGAACCAGGAATTACAGAGGGGAATGGCAAGAAACAGCTTGCGCAAAGAGTGTGAGGACCTTGGAGTGAGGCTGACATGGTTTTGGCATGGAGTCCGGGACAAATTGCTGGTGGAGGATACACAGCTTGGAGAGGAACGAGAAAGTTGCCCACAAACTTCAAAAGAGAAAAACATCTTCCTGCATTTCAACACTCCCCTGTTGTCAGTAATCACTGGTGAAACCTATGCTCGCCCAGGGCAGGCTCATGCAGAGAATCCATCCCACTAGTGCTGCCTTGTTAGCTTGAGTTCTGCTAAACCACAACAAAAGCAAAGCTTAATATTCGGCTTCTAATCAAAAGGATAAAATACTATTATTAAGGCAAACACATAAAAAACCTGAATGAAGCTCACAGATACTACCTGAATTCTGGTGTTTCCTAGTTTGTAAAGTCAAAGCCTCCAATCTCAACATGTTTTTATAGAAGAATTATTTTTTTTGTGGTAAAGGTACTAATCTTGGTTGAGCTGTGTTCCACAAAGAACAAAAGTGAGACAGGATTCTAGTATTTTTAGGCTATGACAGCATTTTACAGAAGTTTGTATGGCTCTTTTTTTTTTTTTTTTTTTGGTACACACTTGACAACTGAAATTAAAAATATCTACCTTAATAATAATACTTTAAGTGTTATTTGCCTTACTACTACAGACAATATAGAAATTGGAGTAATTATCTTTCTAACACTTATTGTACACTACCTCAATGAGATACAGAAATAAGGAAGGAAAAAAAAAAAAGGAAAAAAAAGATGAATTATACACAGAGGATTGTAAAAGAGGCATTTGCTTACTGCCATTAGATTGGTTGTAAACCAAAAAGCACCCAGCATTACATCCCTACTGCCCAAGCTTCCAACCTCTGTAGCAGAAAGTCTAACACTTTACCTAGTAATCCAACCAAATCACAAATATAAAAACAAAAGCTTAACACAATACTAAGGAACAGTAGCCCTTTCCTTCGAAAGAGATTTAATTATCTTCTAGACATAGTAACAGAGCTGCATTTAAATAATCATGAAAATTACCAGATTTCAACTCCTTGTCCACTTAAAAATGAGCCAGGAAAATCAAACTGGGTGGACAATATTAAATGAGTTTTCAAGTTTTAGCACATGCTTTGAAACCCAGTGCTCAGCATATTAACGTAATGTATGAAGAAAACCAGATCTCAGGGCAAATGAACGAGGCTGAGAGATGCTGCCCACTTTATGATATTCTGCAAATTATTTTTCTCATCAATTATTTGGGCAGGCGGTCGAAGAAAATAGAAAATAACAGCAAACAGTGCTTCAGAAGAACAGCAAGGGATTTAACAAGTCACTGTGAATTACTCGTATCCAATTCATGCTCTGCACTGAGAGGCCCTCTCCATGCAAGGAACATAACCCATTTTAAAAAGCTCTCTCTCTGCAATCTGCCTTCCACATTAACAGAGAATAATAAAAGGTACGTCTAATCCTGGATTAGACAACTCCTCATCAGGAATATCTTAGCATCCAGATGAAATGATGTACGGACAGCACCTTGCCCTGTGCAGAGCCTAATGATGGTTGTGTAGGCTACCCAACTGTGGAGTGTGATAAGCATGCAGTGACATGGCTTGGTCATCACCAGTTCTAGGGATTTCCAGGCTTTGATTCCTATACTATTAATATACTTGAGATCTCTAAACAAACCTGCTTTCTACAGTGATTTTCAAAATCGGTTTTCTTAAAGCTTTTCAATTTACGAGGTCAATTTTCCCTGAAAGACCCATCTTTATCCCTTCTGTTTTCAAAACAATAAAAGATTTTCAGAGATTAAAAGTGTTACAAGAAAGCTAGAATTATTCAAAAACAACATTTTAGGTTTCGGGGACTTTTTTTTTGATATTATGAAGGAATAACCACAGCATCTGTTCTTTCACCCATTTATTGCTTTTGATAGGGCTCAAAGGCTGAAGTAAAAAAAAAATTCTGTTTATTATAGCATGCACAAATCAGCAGCGCTTTCAAGGGCAAGATGCTTTCTCCACTTGGATTCTTTCATGGGATACTGAAGTCCTGCAAGGCCCCAGCCCATTCCCTAACTAACACTACCCCTCCTTGCTTTCTCCTCCAGCTAAAATAACAGCGGAATTTGCTGCTACCTCCTCTGCCTGCAAGTGTCAAGGTTAACTCTGGAAAAAAGACAAAAAAAAAAACAAACCCCAAACTTGGCACCAAACGGAAAAGTTCTGATTCCTTTTTTTGCCCTTTTTCCCTTTGTTTTTCCCTTTGGAAAGGCACACATTTTGACATCGGCTATTTTATATGTCCAGCCATGTTCACCACGGGGAGAGTAACTAACTGTATTGACGCACACTGAAAGGAGAAGAAAAGGAAAAAACAAACCTCTTGTAGTAAAGTACCGCAGAATTAGCACTTCAGCTAAGTAGTTTCCTTAGGAAAACATAAATCGCAGCAATTTTCAGTAGGCAACAGGCATAGCCCGCTATCCTGCAGCAAAAGTGAGGCAATGCCAACCCTCACTGATTTAAGAAGGGATGAAATAGCTCCAGGTGATTCAATATCAGGAGAAACACAGAAGGATTATCAGCAGACTTTAAGCACTGAAGTTTTTCAGATTCACCTTGAAACTAGGAGCATGTTTGAAGATATATAAACTTTTCAAAGTACTTCTCATCTCCCCACTCCTAGCATGGAAAGTGGGTAGCAGTGGGGAGAAAACAAAGCAAAAAGACAAAAATAATCACTTGAAGTATCTAGCCAGGCTCTAGGAATCAGCAGGATCAAGGTTTTTCTATGGGCATTTTAAGGAAAACCATAAAATGTTAGTTCTCACATCTACTGCAAGTCCTGCCTATGTCAAAGTAGGCTTTGCTGTACCAGAGCCAAGCCAACACAACTGATTTTAAAATCCAGCAGGGAAATGTCTTCGGAGAATTAAATACCTAGCAGAAAATTGCATCAAACAGATCCTTTGCGCCATTAAATCATTGCTCCTGACCTCCTGATTTCTATCAGACTATTTTGCAAACAAACTTCTAGCAACTCCTAGTTAAACCTGTTCAACCACACGCTATCTATCATTAGCTCACAGGAAATATGAAAACAATGAAAGCCAGTGAGTTCTCATGATGGCCATGAACCAAACTCATCTTTAGGAATTCCTAGCAAAGAGTCTCCACCAAATTCCTGAGACATCTGAGCTTGCTGGCCAAATTATAGACCACCTCTGAAGTGGAGGATTATAGATAGTTCACAGCTGAAACATTTCTGCAGGAGGCCAGAACAGGAACCATAGCATTCCTCTTTGTTCACCATCCAGAGGAAGAATATCCCATTTAGCTAAACAAGATGCACAATATCCTATTAAGATGACTTTCTAAAATGAAAAGTAAATTAATAGGAAACAGAAGGTATTTTGAGTTCAGTTTTTTCTGTACAGAATTAACTGTTCCCATATGTTCCCAATCAGCTGGCAATGGTGTTTTTTAGCTTATTTATAAAATCCCAGAAGCAAATGAATAGTTTTCAATATAAAACTGTTCTATATGCTGATGACCCTTAAACATTCACACTTTCTGCCTCAGCAGAGGTTATGTGTTATCTCCACAAATGGTCCAAATCATGAGGTCCATAGTTACTGTGAGCAACTGCCACTCTGGTCTGAGCAGCTGGTGGAGCTGAGCACTACTGCATCCATGTACCCATCCCCTTATTCATATGTGCCTACAGACATGTTCGGCTCTATCTTCTGCCTCGGTGTCATCCTGCCAAACGTCTGCGATCCAGAGGAGTCCAATGCTGAAGGCTCTGGAAACCTACCACAGTGCTTCATTATTAGGACCATTAGAAAGTCTTTTGTTATGACCTGTGAATCCACAAGTATGTGAAAAACGTTACTCCCTCTCCCTTCACAGCAGCGTTTCTTCTGAAAAATATCACATCACCTTTTGCCTTCCTTTGGCTAGTCAGCACCCATTCTATTTGTACTTAGAAGTCTTGTTGCCTACAGCTCTTGCTTCTCCCCAGTATTTCTTTCATGGTGATGGCTGACCATGAGCAGCTTGTGCCCAGGCAGCCAAGAGGCCACCAGCATCCTGGCCTGTATCAGCATCACTGTGGCAGGGGGACAGGGCAGTGATTGTGCCCCTGCCCTAGGCACTGGTGAGGCTGCACCTTGAATCCTGTGTTCAGCTCTGGACCCCTCACTCCAAGAGAGACATTGAGGGGCTGGAGCAGGGCCACAGAAGGGCAACGGAGCTGGTGCAGGGCCTGGAGCCCAAGTGTGATGGAGAAGGGCTGAGGGACCTGGGGGGTTCAGTCTGGAGAAGAGAATGCTCAGGGGGACCTTACAGCTCCCTACAACTGCCTGACAGGAGGATGGAGCCAGGAGGGGCTGGGCTCTGCTCCCAAGGAACAAGGGATGGGACAAGAGGAAAGGGCCTCAAGCTGCGCCAGGGCAGGTTTAGATGGAGCTGAGGAACAATTCCTGCCCCAGAGGGTGCTCAGGCATTGGAAAAGGCTGCCCAGGGCAGGGCTGGAATCATCGTCCCTGCACGTTTTAAAGATGTGTAGATGTGGCACTTGGGGACATGGTTTAGTGATACACTCGGCAGGGCTGGGTTCACATCTTAAAGATCCTTTCCATCATAAATTATCCTATGATTCTAAACCCAGAGTAAAGCAGCTAACATGTTGCTAGCATGAGTAAGCTCAGAATGTACCTCTGTGCTACTCTCCCTTCGCACATGCACACAGGACTGCAGCAAATACCTTTCTATTTGCACCATCAACTATTAATTAGTACCTTCTCAGTGCATTTTCCAACTAGTTTTGCACATAATTTGTAGCAGTTTCAACCCTTCCGTGCTTCCTATTTTGGTTTATGAGAACATTATGTGCAACAGAGTAAAAATAATAAGTACTAAAGTCAAGGTATGTCATATCCATTTTACACATTCTTGACAAAGCAGCCTGGCAACTGTTCTGGTGTCCCAAACTCATTTCAGATTGTGTATGTTCCGTATTTTGGTCAGATTTTTTCAGTATAGAACTTCGCTATGCTACCTGTTAGTATATCTGTACCTATATCTATATGAAATACAAAACCGGACTATAGTGTAGGCTCAAAGGATGCTACACCCAGTGTAAGGAAGGATTTTGCTGAAGCACAGAGGGATGTCAGAGTGACCCAGAGTATAACCTAAACCTACTGCTTGTGCAGACCTCTAGTGGCATCTGATGATGGACATTGTATTCTATTCCTGTGAAGACAGGCTGAGAGAGCTGGGCTGGGTCAGCCTGGAGAAGAGAAGGCACCTGAAGGGGAGACCTTAGAGCAGCTCCAGTGCCTAAAGGGGCTGCAGGAAACCTGGAGAGGGGCTTGGGACAAGGGCCTGTAGGGACAGGCCAAGGGGAATGGCTTGAACCTGCCAGAGGGGAGACTGAGCTGAGCTCTTAGGCAGAAGCTCTTCCCTGTGAGGGTGCTGAGGCGCTGGCACAGGGTGCCCAGAGAAGCTGTGGCTGCCCCATCCCTGGCAGTGTTCAAGGCCAGGTTGGACACAGGGGCTTGGCACAAGCTGCTCTAGTGGAAGGTGTCCCTGCCCGTGGCAGGGGTTGGAGCTGGATGAGCTTTAAGGTCCCTTCAACCCAAACCATTCTGGGATTCTGTGATTCATGCTGCCACTGTAGCATGTGGGGAGATAATCCAAAGATACTTTGCTATGTAATGACTAGGAAAAGTACCAATGGAGGGAGTCAGGATGCTACACAGCTTCTGCAGACATGCTCTGGGGGCTTCAGAGAGATAACAGATCTTATTCACCATCCCGTCACCGAAAGCTGCAACATTTGCTGTTCACACCTATGCTTTACATGCTTTGGGCCACCAAATTACATTGAGTAGAGCAGTCTGAAACCGAACAGAGCTCTTGGTACACACTAAGTTCATGGACCCATCCTGCTCTGAATAACCACCCTTGGCCCCATGAAAAGGCTGGCCAGCTCACTATTCTGTCTCTCAGAGTAGGCTGCGATAGATGCTTAAAGAACGTTAAGAGCAAGTCAATTATAGGGAGATCCTTCCCGTGAATATATCCTCCAAGCTTCCAGCAACATACAGTTTAGGAATTTAATGAGTGAAATCTTTCTTTAAAGATTTCACCCCCCCTCTTCTCCCCAGTTTTATGACTCCTTTCTGAGCACAGCTGCATTTCACACATTCACAGTGCTCTACGTAGCCATGAGGATGGAGCTCCCACCTCTATCGCTGCAGAGAAAAAGCCTGAGCAAAGTTTCGGATCCAGAAACCTACTTTGGTTCATCTCAGACAGAGCCCACATGGTCCCAGACCACATCCCCCCAGTGTGTATAGTAAAACAAACACGATTTGCCACATTCTCAAGGGATTTGAAGACCAGCTAAAACATTCTGGCTGTAGCACAGAGGACAAAGACTGGTTCCGTACGGGATGACGCTGCTGCCGATACCGTGTATGCAGTGGAGGACATGGCAGGGTAGCAGAGGAGTCAGCTGTATCTCATCTTTTATTCAGGTCTGCAAGCCTGACAGCTCTCACCATTTGCCAGCTGGTGACAGGTACATTTAAAAAAAAATATTATTTTTCTGACATCCTCGATTCTCTAACAAAGGAGCTATTTAAAAATTCAACATGCTCCCTTGGAAAGCTTTAAAATAGTTTCTGAACGTAACTGGCATTACGCTGTAACCCAATATTAAATAGTTTTGGGGAGGAATTGTTGAAATTGTTGAGGAAAACCTACATTTAAGTGTTACAAAGGAAAGGATGTGCTGCTATCTGTGGGAAGCATGGGGCTGTCATGCAGACGATCTGGCCACCACTAGCTTTTCTAGATCCGGACAAGTAACTAGAGGAGGTCCCCATCTCAAGTCAGGAATGAAGAAGACTTATCACACCAAGACTTTACACAACTCAAAGACATCTTGCCCTTACAATCCAGGCAGTAGCATGCTATAGCTGTAGTCTGCAGCTGCCTAAAGTTTGGAGAGCTTTGATCTTTGAATCTTCTGCTCTCCAAGCCCTTGCATGACCAGAAAAATATGAAGTAAGAACAGAAGAGGAAGAGAGAGGTACAGAGCAGGATCTCAGTCTGACATTAAAAATCACATTCCTTTATGGATCATCAGAAGTCTTTCAATCTCCTGTAATATTTTAAAATAAAAGCAGATCAAAACAGAACCTCAGCAAATTTTAAATCATCTGAATAAATGTGTTATTCACTTCAGCAAGAAATTTAGTGCCCTGTTCAGCATCTCCTTCCAGTATTTTGCATCTAGTGGTCACAGTGTGACTTCAAGCATTGCCTAGCTCTGCCAAAACTGAGTGGAGGACAGAGATATATTTATTGCAATTAAAATCTGTTATTTTCTACCAGGAATCATTACTCAGATTCTCAGTATGAACATTAAAGCCACTATCAGCTGCAGCAGTAATTAATTAACAGCTAACTGTTTTCCAAAGTCATACTCCATGGACAGCCACACTGGTAACAGCTTATACTCCACAGCTATTTAATTTTGTTTCCTTCTAGTATGTTTACTTATCCAAAGGGAGTGCTGTGGAGAGACACTTTGCAGGTGAAAGACAAGAGCGTTCACATACAGAAAGAAAACTGGGGTCTTCCAGTATCTGAAGGGGGCCCCAGTATCTGGGGATGGACTCTTCATCAGGGACTGTAGTGATAGGACAAGGGGTAATGGGTTCAAATTTAAACAGGAGAGATTTAGGTTAAATATTAGGAATAAATTCTTTAATGTGACGGTGCTGAGGCGCTGGCACAGGGTGCCCAGAGAAGCTGTGGCTGCCCCATCCCTGGCAGTGCTCAAGGCCACCTTGGACACAGGGGCTTGGAGCAAGCTGCTCTAGTGGAAGGGGTCCCTGCCTGTGGTACGGGGTTGGAGCTGGATGAACTTTAAGGTCCTTCCAACACAAACCAGTCTGGGATTCTATGGTTCTACAGCCCAGGGAATATGGCAGCTGAGTTCCTGTTCCTAGCTATTAAAAAAAAAGTAATTCCCTATATACTAATTTATTGGCTGGTAATGGGAGTAAGAGAACAGAAAAATTGGTTGGTGATGAAAGTTGGCTTTTTCTTCCCTAAAAGACAGGTTTCTAACAAGAGGCAGTTAACAGAAGCTGATGCTGTCCTTCCTTACGGGAGTGAAAGATTCATAGAATAGTTTGGGTTGGAAGGGACTTTCAAAGGTCCCTTCTGCATAAAGCAGGAAGGGACTTTCAAACCCTTCTGCATAAAGCAGGAATATCTTCAACTAGATCTGGTTGCCCAGAACCACATCCAGCCTCGCCTTGAATGTCTTCAGCATCACAGCTTGGGAACTGCTTGCCAGGAGAATTCTGGCTCTGCCAAGTTAAAGATGTTGTCCAGAATCACAGTGGAAACCCAGAAAATAAGGAAGAAAACCTCAACATTTTAATACTTTTAAAACTAAACTGATAAGATGATGAATATTTTCCACTTCTCAAGAGGATAAAGAGATCAGATAAACCACGTGTAAGCATCCTCTAAATAATGTATCACTCACCAGATCTATATTTTGCATTATGTCCTGGAAGGAAGGGTGAGTTCGGAACTGCTCAAAGAGATCCCGCTTGTAAAGCAGTGCATACACCAAGTTTGGGTTGTGATGAAGGGAATTTGTCAGGCAGGAGTTGATGATCTCCAACATCATTCGGATCACTTCCTCGATCACATTCAGGTCTTGCGCCTTTAAGAAAGGAATAAAAGGTTAGTGTGCCCTTTTCCATTGTAAAACCTATAAGGTAGTAAGGTAACGCACAGGTAATTATTACTAATGGAGCTATTAGCTGGTTAAAGTCTCCACAGTGAGCAAATCTGCCATATCTATCTGGAAAGAGATCTGTTTTCTCCTGTAATAACCAAAATCTTAACTGAAATGCACTGCACTCTAGCATTCAGCCTCATAGCTTTACTCTCTCAATAGCAGCCATCTTCTCATGCCAAAAAGCATTAACATATTGTAATCAGCCAAATTCACTAGGGGTTAAGTGAATGTAAGTCTTTTCAACCCTTCCTATGTCAAGTAAAAGCATTTCAGGATACATTTAATTCAACACATTTCCCGGTGAGCCCCTGCTTGGGGAACAGGGATAGGGAGGAAAAGAGAGGAAAAAAAATCATAAAAATTAAAAGTGGCTGGTGAAAGAGAAAAGCAAAGACAGTAGAACAAAACTGGCTGGATCAAACCTCACTGACCCCTCAACATCTGCCACTGTTCTCCAGACTTTATCCTGGCCTTTTTTTGTGTGTATTTTTAGCATAGAAGAATACTTGTAATGAATGATAAAAGACATCTTCTGTAGTGCGCTAAGCCTTAATGCTCAAGATAAACTTGTAGAGCTTTTCATCACGTCAATGCCTGTGGCAAACCATCCCTGATGATTGTGAAATTCAAACCTTCTACACTAAGCAAGCTGGCATGAGAAACCCTGCTAGCTTCCTGGGTTTCTCTCCTTGGGCTGCACATCAGGATGTACCTGATACAGCTGTTCATAAGGGAGAGCTGTCTGTCCTCCCTTGGGATAGGGTAAAAAAGGCAAATCTACTTTGTTTGTTTTGTTAGGTCTCTCCACCACATCAAACATTGGACTGCGAGACTTTACAGGTCTGGCAAGAACGTGAAGCATACCAAACCGGCTTGAGTTTTTCTGTTTAGAATGAACACTGAAACCACCGGTATTTCCTTTTGCTGACTGCCTACAAAGCACTCAATTTTCTGAGTTATCAGAAGGCACTTAAATACTTCACAACGAGGCTGTTCTCGCAACAGCATTTTGTTGGACTGTCATTCAACCCGTACGTAGTTATTTTCTTCTATAAGGTAGCATTGTGGGAATCGTCACTTGTCAGGTATATGCTCTTAGCAAGGCAGAAGAGAACACGGGAACATATCATTATCCTGGTTAGATTCAATTAAAGAGCAAAATTCTTTGGTACCACTTTGCTCTGGCTACTTTCAATTGAAAAAAAAGATAGGGCAGCAACATTCCCTTAACCTACTCCTCCGTCTCTTCCATGGTGCTGAGGATGCTGAAACGCATCAGCACTATGATTTGGTTACCCACATTGCTTGACTTCTGCATGGACAAAGGAGATTTAAGTGATGAAAGCCTTCTTAAATTTGAAATTTTGAAACTTGAGACACTGGCACAGGGTGTCCAGAGAAGCTGTGGCTGCCTCATCCCTGGCAGTGTTCAAGGCCAGGTTGGATGGGGCTTAGAGCAAGTTGCTCTAGTGGAAGGGGTCCCTGCCCGTGGCAGGGGTTGGAACCGGGTGAGCTTCAAGGTCCCTTCCAACACAAATCAATCTGTGATTCTATGATTCTATAATTCTTGTCTAAAGAACAGTATTTGGTGCATACACTCCAATTAAATCTCCCTCTTCAGCAATGATGCCTGACTGTGGAGGTTACTGATTTTTTTCTGAATGTGAGGATCTCCTCCTGTTTCTTTATTGACTTTGCCTCTGTCACCTGAATTACCACTGTAGTGTGGTAATTCACACTGCAGTGTGCTAGCCATGTTGGCAGAAACCCTTACACAGCCGATCACTACAACTACTTAGCCTGTCAGTGTGATCACATTCTTCTATGACAGAAAAATCTTTACATTCAAAACACAGGTGGCTCCTCTGTAGCTTCCTATTTATAGTGCTATAAAATAGCATCCCTGTTAGATGATGTGAAATGTATTTAATGCAAAATATTACACTAAAACTGAAATAATTGCTCCATCAATCCAGACCTGGCGACCTCACCTGGGGAGTGGTACTTGCCTGTCAACTTGGATTTATGTCAGAATATAGTATATTATGGTGGCTTTTAAAAAGCTCTAAGCATTGGTGTAATTCTCTCCCTAGTGCAATAGGATGATCTGGTGACTGAGACACTATCCTAAAATACAGAATACATCACTTCTGCAGAAATGTTACGATTCAGGATCAAGTGAGATCTATCCAGTTACCAGAAAGGTAACAAGCCACACAATTGCTTTTCAAAAACTAAATGCTTTTTAATAAGATATGCTGAACTTAAAACCTGGGCATCACAGCCAGTTTAATCAGAAAGCATTGCTAGCCATCTCCAAACATGTTATTTCAAGACAAGGCAGACTCTGCTATAGCTCAGCTTCAAACAATTAAAACCTACCAGAGGTTATTGCTCAGTAAATACATTTAAAACTTTTAGCAGCTGATGGACAGAACCAACCATCTCTTTTTCAGCTACTGTATTCCAGGTAAGGAATCTGGGACCCTAACGAAAAAAAAAACCCAGGAGCTACAGTGAAGATTTTTACTGACAAGTGACTATATAAAGAAACCATTTAGAAGAAGACTGAGCTCCATAAAAGACAGAGAAATGGCACTGAATCACAGTATTGCATATATGCTACCTGGAGAGCTGTATGCTCCTGTAATTAGCAATTAAAGCATTTGTAAAGGTTTAAAAGTTTTCAAAACAGGAAAAAACAAGCAGAAAGTCAAGGACGGCGTTTGGATGAGACAATGGAGAACTGCTGTAATAGCTGACAAAATGCCGTGAGCTTTTATTGCTCATCAGTATCAAGCTATAGCCCCCTGTATCTAGACATGGTGTAACAATAGATATACATAAGGTTACAGAACCATTTGAGCTCCTGAAGAGAAGTTTATTACCCTGCTTATTAGCTTTCAGACTGAACACAGCTGAAATGCTCAACAGGTATGGCCAAGACAAGGACTACCACATCATCCACTGCAACCTTGTAAGTCTATTTCTTTGACTGAATTAGTTGTCCTGTGACAAAAAAAGCCAGCTATTGATCTGGGGGGGGGGAACAGGTAGACAAGTTTCAATCTGTATTTCAATGGGAGAGGAGTTAGAAGTAATGACATTTTCCTATTGCTTACAATTGGCAAATTCAACATGGCATTCACATTTAAAATTATCACAGTGTTCCTTTACAAAACAGGGCTCAGATAATGCCTCTGTTAACACTGATGAGCACCAGTCCTCCCCCTTGTTTTCTTTTGTTTATGCCCATATAAATAATTATACCCATCATTAAAGGAACCGTGGAAGCTAAAGCTTGGTACCGACTTTCTGAGACTGAAATCATGACTACAAAGGGGATGGAGAGGTAGGCACAGCACTAAGCATTAATGTGGGTAATCCTAGGCAACCACCCCACAGTTTCTTCTCAGGAATGGAATTAAATGTGCTACCTTTTCTGGCAAAGATTTTAATTTTTAAGGCAAAAAGCCAGATACCCGATCATGTTCTAGTGGACAAGGAACAAAGCAGGCGACAACAAGAGTCCAGGTACAGTTGTGGGTAGCCTGGGTCTCTTTTGTTCAAAGGAAAAGGAACAAGCAAGTGATAATGCCAGAGAAAAGAGAATGAAACCAAGCTGACAGGATGCACAGGAAAAAACAACGAGCACAGGAATGAGAACATTATCTGGAGAAAAATAATTTGAGTTTGGTAAACACTAATAAGGAACACACAAATGTGCAAAGCCAAAGCAAACTATGAGCAGAGCTGGATGTTCTTGTCTCTGACCATCCTGGAATGCTGTTGCTTTCCTTACTGCAATATAATTAACGATTAGCATGGTATCCTTCTGGAAAAAGACTTCCAGAAAATCCGGTACTTATATACGGCTGTAAAGACACTTATGTGTAAAACCAGTTGAAAGTATATGGCTTATAAAATACTAGAGAAGTCAAGCAGCCTAAATACCAAGATACAAGAATCCAGTGTCACCAAAAACCTGCTTAATTTATGGTAGCCATCTTCTGGTTCCTACATCAGAACATTCTGAGTGCCCACCCTTTTAATTTGCCATTAATTTTGATTTTTGTAATAATAAAGAACTGGATAAAAAAGTTCTATTATGAATGAATGCAGATCTCCAGCCTATAAATGCTGACCATTCTTAGGAGAAAAAGGGAAGCATGTCCATGTGTCAGTAAGGTTAACTGCTTAACCATCCCTCATGGCTTGTACTATCTAATAAAAAAAATAATCTGTTTTCTTTCCTCCTATTCTATTTTGCATGGAAAATTATAATTATTTGAAAACTAGAATTTCAGTCACTTGTGTTGTTATGAAGAGACATCTATAGCAAGGATGGGCACGAGTCTCTTTCATGATGAAATAAGCTTTGTGGTTAAGTTTTAGAGAAAGGAAAACTTTTAAGACTCCTGCTAGCCTCGCTGAAGCCATTTCCTCTGCGACTGCAGCCTCTGACCCCAGCGGCCTGATGTCCACTTGGGTCAGCCTTCGGCTGTCACAAGAGATGGGTCCTCACTCAAGTGCTCCTGTCCCTGCTTTGGCTCCGAGCCATTCAGAAGCCTCTTGCTTGAGCCTGGCTCATCTGTTGACCCTCAGTCCTGGGCACAGGCTATAAGCCAAGCACTGACCAGTTCTGTATGGTACCTGGGGTATTCTACAGCATGGATGCAACCTGCTCTAGTGGAAGGTGTCTCTGCCCACGGCAGGGAGTTATAACTGGATGAGCTTTAAAGTCCCTTCCAACACAAACCATTCTGTGATTCTATTCTATGATTCTAAAAAGCACTAGTGTACAAACTGAAGTTTCACATCATCTCCACAAGTTGTATTATATGATTATATATTTATTTATTCAGTCAATTAAATGCAACAGTATTTTTTTTTATCTGGATGTATATTAACCTGCAATCCAAAGCAACATGTAATTTTAAGGCTAAAAGGCCTACTTTGCAAGTTTTAAAAAAGATCTAACAGAGCAGTAAACAACAATACATGTATACATCCAGGACACTACCACCAACTAAAAAAGCCCCACTTTTCACTGGGCATTCACATTGCAGCGATTTTCCATCCCACAGATACCTTCAGGTAGGTAACTGCTCGAGGTTTCTGCCTGTTGAAATGGCACAATGATTGCTCTCAAAACGGCAGTTATACAATTAGCACAATGAGCACAAAGAAGCTTATCTACCTAAAACCCCAAAACCCGAGCAGGGATGGGTAATGCAATACACTACACCCACACAGTGTAAACAGGGTGGAAAAAAAGCCCCAAGCTACTAGGAAAGGAATACTAGTGAAGTCTTAATCCAAAGAAACCTGATAAAATAAAGCGGCAGTGTCACCTGTAATAGGAAAACAAAAACATGATAGAAACGCAGGCTGACCCAAAGAAACATGTCCAAACACAGTTCTGAAGTTACTGCTTATGGCAATGAATGGCTTTTAGCAAGTGGTATCTTGCTGCCGCTAATAGGATGCTTCGACATTTGAATTCTCCAACGTGCAAGTTTCCTTATGGTGAAGCTTGGTGGCTTTAGTTCACAGTTACTGCCATTGCAGACCCTCTGTGGCACAGTAAGGAGTGCATACAGTATGCAAAAGCTGTAAAGAGGCTACTTTAGGAAGCTGTAGCTCGAGATGCAAACAAAACCTTGTTAACAACTACTTCCTTCGTTATGCAGATATGGCTTTAAAGGCAATTTTGTCAGCAATGGAAAATAAAAGCATACACAGACCATATACTTAAAACATACCAAACTAAATACCAAATTAACGCAAAACTAACAGCTCCTGACAATTCATCTTTTTACCAGGTTGAAACAAGGAGGAAACTTGTACAGATCCATCAGCTGCATCCACAAAAAGTCTAGATGAATGGATATCTTTGGTCCATTTTCCATTACTTTTTTTTCAGCTAGCTTGCTATGTGCTAAGGAATACGTCAAGTGATGGTGGTTTTGGACATTTCAGCTCTTCCATGCCTGTCTGAACACCATTATAAACTCCAGGGTGATGTACTCTTCTGTGTAGAGTAGACAAGGTGGCACTCCAGGGAACTTCACATTGATAATACAATTTAACAGCATCCACAATTACACTGATGTAAACTTCCCTTTCCTCTTTACAGGGGAATTTCTGCAGTTAAATAGTTTCAAATAATTTACTTTATTTTTAGTTACTTTAAGAGAAGCATATGTATCTTGTTTGTATTAGCTTTGGGGAGCTTCCAAGAGCGCTGTCTGAATTTCCTGCATTTTCAGCAGAAAATAAAACCTTCAACAAAATAAACACGCTCTGCCAAAGGAATGGAAGAGCAGAGGGGCAAGAAGGAAGCGTCCAAAAAAGCTGCTCTTGTACTCAATACGCAAATGAACTTCAAAGCCAAGACTTTGGTAACAGAAATCTTATCTTCATCTGTTTTACTGGCACATACTCTTTGGCTGTTCTGTGTCAAACCCAGATAACTTTTGGCCATGATGCTGAATTGTGGGTAAGTGGGTATTAAGTGGAAATTTGCAGGGCTTATGGTGGATATAGCCTCAAAAACTAACCCCGGCATCTCTGATCACTGCTTAGAAATGAAAGAAGAGCTATCCCACCAGACTGAAGTTCGCTGCCCAACACTTTTCTGAATAAACCTAATGTCCTGACACTTGCCATCATGAATAACTAAGTAACTTGAAAAGCAGGTTTCCAGCAATGTCCCATGAGCTTGGAGAAGAGAAGGCTCTGGGGAACAGTCTTCTAATACCTAAAGGGGCCGACAAGAAAGCTGGAGAGGAGCTTTGGACAAGGGCCTGTAAGGACAGGAAAAGGGGGAATGGCTTTAAGCTGACATTCAGGCCCCCATATTAATTTTTCACTTTCTGGGGAATGTTACAGCGGCTTTTTCTTCTATAGTTCGGCTCCTCTGCTTTAAAAGGAAAGCATGAGCTGTCATCTAGACCCAAAAGGATGGAGAGAAACCTAAGTGCAGAAGAGATGCAGGCTTTGGCATATTTGTGAGACTGCGATTCAGCATCATGATTCAGCATCATGACTGCAGAAGGTGTTTAGTTCCAGAGAACAGGACTTTAGATAGATCTATTTAGTTGGCTGGTAACACCAAGCTGTGTGGTTCGGTTGATATGCTGGAGGGAAGGAATGCCATCCAGAGGGTCCTTGACACGCTTGTGAGGTGGGCTGATGCCAACCTCATGAAGTTTAACCATGCCAAGTGCAAGGTCCTACACATGGATCGGAGCAATCCCAGGCACAGCTACAGGTTGGGCAGAGAAGAGATTCAGAGCAGCCCAAGAAGGACTTGGGGGTGCTGGTCGATGAGAAAATGAACATGAGCCTGCTTCAGGGTGCACTTGCAGCCCAGAAAGCAACCGTATCCTGGGCTGCATCAAAAGGAGTGTGACCAGCAGGTCGAAGGACGTGATCCTGCCCCTTTACTCTGCTCTTGTGAGACCTCACTTGGAGTACTGTGTGCAGTTCTGGTGTCCTCAACATAAAAAGGACATGAATCTGTTGGAACAAGTCCAGAGGAGGCCACAAGGATGATCAGGGGGCTGGAGCACCTCCTGTATGAAGATAGGCTGAGAAAGTTGAGGCTGTTCAGCCTGGAGAAGAGAAGGCCTCATAGCAGCCTTCCAGTATCTGAAGGGGGCCTATAGGGATGCTGGGGAGGGACTCTTCATTAAGGACTGTAGTGACAGAACAAGAGGTAACGGGTTCAAACTTAAACAGGGGAAGTTTAGATTGGATAGAAGGAAGTTCTTTACTGTGAGGGTGGTGAAGCACTGTAATGAGTTGCCAGGGGGGTTGCAAATGCTCCATCCCTGGCAGTGTCCAAGAGCAGGCTGGACAGAGCCTTGGGTGACATGGTTTAGTTTGAGGTGTCCCTGCCCATGGGATGGGGTTGGAACTGGATGATCTTAAGGTCCTTTCCAACCCTAACTATTCCATGATTCTATGATTCTGTCTCCTCTTTGGCATTTCATCCCAGCATCCCAGCTTTTCCAAACTCCATTCTTGGGAACTTCCCATCTAATTCAAGTGATGAATTCCACCCTGAAAAACCAAAGGGTGACAATTTCCTTCTCCCGTGATTTCCTAAGATGACAAAAACAATGAATCAAATCTAGTCTAGGTCATGCTTGCATGGAAAGGTTGGACCAGATGAACCTGGATGTCGCCTCCAACCTGGCATTCTAAGATTCAAATTAACTACTATAATTTTCACCCCAACTGGCTTAGAAAAAGTAAATGACTATGGAAGCATCTGCTCCAGGTTGAGCTTCAGAGTCTGCCTGAAGCCCAGCAAGAAGGTCCATCATAAGGGGACCCACCAAACTGCCCAAAATACTTGATAAGTCAACAGCTAGGGACTCCAGTGCTGCCCATGCAAGAGCCAGTATTTCCAAACACATACAACCATGACAACGAAATGCACATAGTATTTAGCAGAACTAAACCAAATCATTTTCTAAGGTCCCACAAAGCCTGTGAAGCAACTGCTGCTAGGAAAATGACAATATTCGTACTAAGAAAATAAAAGTTAAAAGTGTGAATTTGTGTTTTTGTCAAATCACACCCGAAATAAATCATGCTGTTGAAAGGAAATTAAGAATTCTCCATTTCTCCTTGAAACTAAGCAGTATTCCCCAGAGGTATGGGAAGATTTTGTTTAGTTCGATGGGTAGAACAGGAAAGGACAAGTTCCATAGGCAAACCCATCTCTACTATACAAAGGTAAATGGATCATCATGATACAGAGTTTAATTAACAGAACCCATCTACCTTGAGTAGAGTTGAAGGACTTTAAAGATGTTACTCAAGTGAAAAAGTTTCTGATTCTAGCACTACACACACAGCTTAGCTGTAAAATGTCACCAGAACACTGTTCGGAGGTGTTATGCAGTAATTACTGCTACGTGAACTGAAATTTCCACACTTCCTAATTAATTTTTTTTTTTAATTGCATGGCAGGTCTTATATAACGCTCACATAAAGTTTCACATTTATGCATTTAATATGTAAATGCTACTTAATGAAATCTCTTGACCTAAAAGCGTATTCCTTTAAAACAACTTCTGATGAACCTTTTTGAAGCAAGAGGTCCTCCAAAAAAGAAACAAACTTCACAGTTTTGCAGGAGGGCACAGCTGCTAGCATACACACTGATGTTTGTGTTTCAGTATGCACTTTAGTCCAGATTTAAGAATCCTTATCATGTCTTTAATGCTTCTTTGGAATGGGTTCTTATCCTTTTTATCCTGTGTGCTGTTTAACTGAAGTATAGAAGTCCTTATTTCTATGATGAAGAAAGATGAGACAGAAAAATACTACATCTTGCCAACAGACAGAAAAAAAGGACCAATTAGCAATTTAAACCAAACAGTTTTCTTAACATTTTCCCTTCACACCTCCCAAACTTTCCTCCATAAAGTATACTACAGTTATAGGAATGTAATTTATCCACCATTTCCGTATAGCTACAGCATCATCTCCATATAATCAACTATTTTCTCCACCCTTAATATTATGTTTGGCAGTAACAACCATGACACTCATTGCAAAATATATGTAAGAGTGTATTTCTAATAAACCAGCTGCTGTTATTTAAGAAAATCACTCAGGGTTGCAGATTTTGCAGACCTGTCTTCAGTGTCTAAGCCATTTTAATTGAGAAAGTATCAAAACTAACTGAACAAATACAAATTCCTCACTAAAGCTGCCAATTGCACAGAATCTCAATTTGGAAGGTCTCTGGTGGTTCCTCATTGACTAGATCCTGTGGTTCAGCATCTTTACTGTGACATCAAAACAGTTACTGCCTTGCAACTATATCAGTCATCTTCCACTGAAAGTACCACTGGGTAATTTTGACCCTGTTTAAGAAAAGAAACATCACAAGTAAGATTGCTGAATCCAAGTCCTCAATAATGAACACAGACTGCATTCAGTTTCCATAATTTCCGTACTACCCAAGCAGAAGATCTTCTGGTCCTGATGACGCACAGGATGTCAGTGGGAAAAGTTAGTGCTACTCCCTACATGCTCAGCAGCCGAAAGACTCTGTATTCTTGCCCTTAGGGTGAAAATTACTACTGAAATTTCTGTGGGAGATGTAAGAAACTCAGGAGGAGTTTGAAAAGCAGCCATTTCCATCATCACAATTTGGGGAATGTCAAGGAGGCTAGTGAAGCAGTGTTACTGCTGAGGCCGCCAGGCATTCTTCCCATGCCTAGACAATGTAAGAGTCCTGCTCTGCTCAAACAAGAAAATCACTGCAAAGGTAAACTGGGTTGAGTAGGACATTAATAGTTTCCACAAGCCAGAAAAAAACCCACTTGTAGACTGCCTCCTGACAGTAATAGCCATTTTTAAAAATCAGAATAATAAAAATAGGTTGATTTAATCCATTGCTGTTCATACAGAAGATGACAGTGTGCACACGGAAAACTTTTGATGACTGTGGTATATTCTTTTTATGCTGTGGCTCCTTAAATAGCAACAGTGCATGATAAAAAACGTCAGGTCCAGATAACAGATACTTGATAAGGAATTAAGGTACAAGATTCCCAAACTGTTGTGAGAAGGAATATGCTCATTTACAGGCATCATTTTACCCCTGAGCTGAATATAAATAATGGAGACTCCTTTTATTTCTTCTGATATATTAAAATACAGCAGCATGGTTAGAAAAGCATGCAGAAATACAACTTCGTGAGACCACCTGGCATATGTACTTTACTATTTCTTTTAATGGTGTTAAATATTTTGAAAATTAAAGGGGATAGATAAATAAAGACATGAGAAACCTATTCTATTCAAAGGAAAAACTGCATTATTGATCTCAGAGGAGGTTTGCAGTCTAAAGGATAGGTAAGCCTATTTAAAATACAGTAAAGTAGGTTTATTTGTTTTTCTCTTATCACTTCTTCAAAACTAGTCACTGTCAGTATCAGTAGCATTTATTCCATTAAGATGGGCCTAAAAAAAGCTCAAAACCCAAATTTCAAGAATTTCTGTAGCGGAATAAAATACAAATAGGAAGCAGATGAAAACCAGCCTTTTGAGAGATGACAGCAGGCAAACCAAAGAAATGGATCAACTTCTAAATTAAATGGTTTTTTTACTACAACCTGTCTTATTTTTTAAGTGCATTCCCCTGGACACTGCATCAGTTCTAATAAACACAAAAGCTGACGGCCACCTCTATGCTTCCTGACGCATGGTATGGAAGCACATAGCAGCCGCAGCCTGAACACTGAAGAATGAACCTTTAACTGAGATTTGGAAAACCCAAAGCATACAGAAGTAATTCTAGAAGCCTATGTACAGAGGTACCTGCTCCAACATGAACTATAAGCAACAGATGACATTTTCTCAACTGTTGGAAGCAAAACCCTCTTAATACATATATGAAAAACCTGTATTACCCAATTAAATAAGCTGCCTGAAATATTTATGAAGTATCGTCTGTTTTGGGACAAAACTTAATTTCATCTAGCCCTGTTCATAAAACACTGTAGTGACAAGACAGGGACACAGTGAGAGATCACTGTGTTTGAAAGACACACAAGCACTTGGGTATGTTGTACATCCATCCTGGAGTCAGTCAACTGTTCCTCACCAAAATCCTATGAGCAATTCTGACTGTTCACCTAATGAATTGTAATTAACAGTTTTCTGTTAATGAATTTGAATTAACAGAGCACACCACAAGGTAAAATAATTTTATATTTCAGAAAAATGTGACATGACTCTTCCTATCAATTTATCAAAATCTAAAAGATTAGTGTGAGAATGGGAAAACTTGTCATTTTTCATTCAGATTTTTCTTCCCTGCACTGAGCAAGAATCTGATTTTGTTGCAAGTGCAACGGGTAAGTTGCTGGTGAGTAGCTTAAAAACTTGCCTTTAGGAACTGCAACATCCACTCTCTTTTCAGTTTACTTGGAGGGAAGAGACTTTTATTCCTATTGCAATGAAAAAGATGAAGTCTAACCTGTACTGTTACAATCCATCTTCTCTAGAAAAGGATGGTTGGGTTTTGTGATAGGTAAACAGTTTCGTTCAGGTCAAGGGTTTGGGTTAGCACACACACAAATGTTGGAGTGGAAATGGCCTCTGTACATGCTGTACCAGCTTGGTACCAAGAAAAACGAAGCAGAACACAGTGTCCTTGAAGAAGATGTCATATACTTCAACAGCAGCCCACAGCTCTCTCCACTTGGGGTCGAGCCTAAATATGTGCGAGAGCAGTTCTGGAAAACCTCCACCACATTCCAGTAACATATCTGAAGGACAATAAAAAAACTTATCTTACTCGTCTCAACTTTGCTTCAGAGCAGCATAGGCAATCTCCCAACAGCAGTGGGGATACGAATATAGGAGGATTAAATAATGGCAATATATTAAGAGTCTTTTCTCTTTATGAATCTTTAAAAAGATAATTCCCTGAAATGGCTTTATGTTTGGTATTTCACTGGCAGAAAACAGATGCAGAATATGACTATCAGCTTTTTTTCTTTCTTTTTGTTTTGTTTGTGTGCGTTTTATATCTATTTATTTATTATTTATCATTTATTTCCCCTTACAAAATCAGAAAATTTTATGTTAGCATAAATCAAAGGGACAAAAAAGAGAATTTATGTATGTATTAATCTCCTGTTGCTGCTTTAAAATTAAAATTGCACGGTTAAACCCTCAAAAACCAGACATCAGAGTCAAAGCACAGGCTTCCTTTATCCTAGTGTATTTCTGTTAAGATACAATTTAATTGAAAATTCTAAGTATCTGTCATCACACAGAATCCTTTAACCATCATGTTTGTATATAAATCATAGCATGTTAAAAATTGATACTTTTGGTCCAATTTCTGGGTTATCATTTTGTAATTAACCAGTTGTGTGGAAGAATTTCCATTTACAAAACCTGACTTAGTGTATGGAATGTGCAAGATATTCCTCTGTATCTCTTAGTTCCTAAATTAAAAAGAAATTAGAAACTTAAAGAGAAATTACTGGTTACATGAAAGGGAAAATAAAAGTTTATCTTTCCAATTATGACTGTGAAAAACATTAGAGTGATTTTGTAGAATTAATAAACATGAAAAACAGAGATTCCTTCACATTTCTAGTTCTTCTAAATACACTCTTTGTGTGTTTTGACAGATTTCCTACAAAGTTATTTCACAGAGAACAAGAATCCAACATTGTCAATAAGAATAAACAAAATTGGAATTCTCTCTTCCACATTCTTTAGCGCTGCTTTTCAGGCTGTGTGATGAGGAAATCACTTTTCAGTAAGTGGCTTATTTTGCTCAGTGTGATGCTTCTTATGAGCAGCAGGAGAAGAACCAGCCCTGGCAGGGTAATTCTGGTTTTGAGTTTCTGCCTAAATCAATTATTTTCCTTCTTCAAACCTTTTTCTTTTTCACTTCATGCCAATGCTGTCTTTCTACCTTATTTGATGCATTCACATTAAAATACTCTCTTTTCCTTCATTCCATCATTCCATCCCCTGGCCACCCACACTGCCAATTAACAGCAGTTGCATGATATAATTATAGGTAATATTAACAACAGCCATTAGTGGGAGAATTGCCTTCAGGAAGACAGTGCAGTCGTTCAGAGGGACACCTGTCCAAGAGGATAAACTCTAAGTCGATAAGACCATGCTCCTGTAACTTGGACACAGCTGGAATAAACATGGCTTTGCAGAGGTTAAAAATGGTTTCTAACAACTTCTTCATGTTCCAGTTCAGACAGATCTGAGAGGCAATTTGACAGGTGAACAATTTCATGCATGACTTTATCCACGGTCTATAGCACACTATCTTCCTCTTACCATCTCTTTCAAAATCACTAAATCTTGATTTACCTTCATTTCTATTACTTTCCCTGTCTATCCAATTCCAAACCACAGATATCTGCAGTGAAGGAATCTAAATACCTCTGTCATGCTATTTTTTAGTAATTATTTATTACTCTTAGATATACATGGATTGATTTTTTTCCTTCTTTTTAAACAACTAAAAGAATTCCAAAACATCATTGGTTACCCCTTGTAAAATACAAATGAGATGTATTTGGAAACAGAAAGTACAACATCAGAAATTTGTCATGTTTCACCAATACCTCATATTTCTATATCTCATATAGAAAAGTGGTGTAAAGAGATTCCAACTCCAATTAAGCATTTAGTACCAAACAGTTCTGAACAGTCTTCCTTCTGCATCCTCTCCCTTTACTTTATATGGCTGCATGTTTAAAAAAAGGAAACCAGTTATCGTAAACTGAGATGTTTATAACATATGGTAACATACTTCTGGTTTTTAAGCACTACATTTTTCAATCAAAACCTGGCTTTAGGAATACTAGAAGTTTGGTTTACTACATTGTTGAAATACATAGCAGCTACAAAAATAAATCCTGCTCTCTGGAGAGCTACTGCATTGGGTTTTTTTTTTGGTCTATGGAGGTTTGACAAAGATGAACCACGCAGAGCAATCAACTTCTCCTGTAAAGCCCTGAACAACCCGTTCATGTGAATGAGGCAGCAGGAAAAGCGTCTAACGACCAAATCAGCAAAGATCACAGAATCCCAGACTGGTTTGTGTTGGAAGGGACCTTCAAGCTCATCCAGCTCCAACACCTTCCACAGGCAGGGACACCTTCCACTGGAGCAGCTTGCTCCAAGCCCCTGTGTCCAACCTGGCCTTGAGCACTGCCAGGGATGGGGCAGCCACAGCTTCTCTGGGCACCCTGTGCCAGCGCCTCAGCACCCTCACAGGGAAGAGCTTCTGCCTAAGAGCTCAGCTCAGTCTCCCCTCGGGCAGGTTCAAGCCATTCCCCTTGGCCTGTCCCTACAGGCCCTTGTCCCAAGCCCCTCTCCAGGTTTCCTGCAGCCCCTTTAGGCACTGGAGCTGCTCTAAGGTCTCCCCTTCAGGAGCCTTCTCTTCTCCAGGCTGCCCCAGCCCAGCTCTCTCAGCCTGGCTCCAGAGCAGAGCTGCTCCAGCCCTCGCAGCATCTCCATGGCCTCCTCTGGCCTTGCTCCAACAGCTCCACGTCCCTCTTGTGCTGCTGCCCCAGAGCTGGATCAGGACTGCAGGGGGGATCTCCCCAGAGCGCAGCAGAGGGGCAGGATCCCCTCCCTGAGCTGCTGCTCACGCTCTGGGGGTGCAGCCCAGCACACGGGGGGGTTCTGGGCTCAAGTGCTCACTGAAGCTGGGTCATGGGGAGCAACCAGTGATGCTTAAACATCGGTACTGATACTTCTTTCATCCAAGCACTCCAAAATTTGTCATTAGACCAGACTGAGTACATGTGGGCTAACGGTACTTGCAGAAAGGACTGTGAAGGCTTTCTCTTAATAAGATATCACATATTCAACCTACAGCTTATGCTGTATCATACCTCAGGCCCTTCTAAAATCCCAGTATTGTACCAGGCTTCAAGCCCTTCCAAATGGAACACAAGCAGATGCTCAGTAGAAAGATCACCATACAAAATTACACGGCTTCATCTGGGAGGACATGAAGGGACCCTGAGACAGTGCTCATCCTCTTCTGAAGTAAGCACTCACTACTTCTTTAGGTTAACCAACTTTGCTTTTAAGGACACTTGTTTTAAGTGCTCTTGACAAAAACATGTCCTTTGAGTATAAAAATGAAAAAAAAAAAGGACATTATTTATATTCTTTACTGCAAAATGATGGTAATGTCCTAAAAACTAATATATAAACCTATATAACTATTACAGGAGGCAAAAGAATTAAAAAATACTGCATTTATGCTTGGCTTTCTTCAAATGTGTAACGACCAAGATAACAGGCTTTTTAAAAGACTTCTGCAGACATTTGTATTGCTAATGACAGAAATTCTTCCCACTTCTTTCAAGTTATTCTCATGTCTCCTAAATCTGAAGAATGGAAAAGTTTCAGTCAGATGAGCATAAGATGCTGCTGCCACACTAAGTGTCTTTTGTTTGTTTGGGTTTGTCTGGTTTTGTTGGTTTGTTTTTTTTTAATATAGCAATGTTCTTTAATTTCTTTATTTCTTAAAATCTTTAATTCTGAATTCTAACTAATTTAATTCTAAAATAAAATTATTTTCCAAAATATTGAGATTTTCTAAGTGAAATAAGGCTCCACACCGTATACATAACATGAATACCCAACGCCAGTCAGACTTCCTGTGGAACTCCTGATGAAAGAAAAACATACTTTTGCAGAACATCCTGATGCTCTTTAATATATTCATTCCCAAATCCTTCAACCACAAACATATTACTAAACACAAAATAATGCAAACACCAATTGCAAGTAATTCAGTCCTTCATATTAATATGAAGAAGTTTAAACAGACTGACCTTCACCAATGTCTTTATCTTAGGAATTTTGGACAGTCATTTCTGATAAGAAGCATTTTCTCCGAGAAGTTTCAAATTCAGGTCAAGGAAAGAACTGATTATGAATTCAGATAGAACTGCAGAATTTGGCTATCACTCAACAGAAAAGCTTGCTTTAGATTTGGGTTAGGTTGGTTATTTCAGTCTATTCTGAAATAGCTATTTTTTATGATATAAAAATAGGGGGATTAGGTAGGAGTAATATTCTTTAAAATATAATTAATCAGAAGAAGGGTATGACTAATATTTAGAAAATATATTTATAGACCTTTGGCTCAATACAGTACTGGAGACAAGCATATTCAAGAGTAATTGAAGATGTTACTTCTGCTCAGAAGCGATCAACTCAGAGTAATCAAAAAGAAGGCAATTTAGTGCAGAACAAGATGATTCTCCTATTAAATGCAACTTAAATTGATAGAACCCACATGCCATACACATGCCATTGAACTATTAGATTGCTTTACTATATATTACTTCGTACTACTTTCAGTAAACAACATCCTAAAAAAAAATCTTGTATAATCATATTTTAAGTTTATTACAGTAAACAAAAAAAGACCTAAAAATTCACACACACACACAAAAAAGGTTTTTTTTTAACTATTAACAATGCATGACTAATGAAATAAAAAAAATCCCATTTAGTTACTTAGAGATACATAAAAATGGAAGAATATAGAGACAAAAAGCACACCAACGAGACATAGGCAGTGCTTTTGGTTAAAAGTAGGTGGTTTCTGAGTTTTGAATAAACATTTTGATGGAATCAACTCCCTTAGCTCCCCCCCACCTCTCACATTTGATAAATATGGACACATCTCAAGTGGGAGCCTTGATTTAATCTGGTAAAATTTTTCCATTCTTCTCATTCTGAATACAGAATTTTCCATTCTGTATCCAGTTCTACAGCTAAACAAGTAATATGCATTTTGTACGTTCACAGCAGTTACCACTAAGCAGTGTTTTTACAGACTACCAGCTACATAATGTTAATCGTACTAACTCTATTACGGCAGACCAGTTTATTTGGAAGTGGGTTTAATTTCATTTCTGCATCATTACTAGAGTCATCAGATCATCGCAGGGAAGACTTCCTATTTCTTCGGGATAGCACGCATTTATAGGAAAATGTTTATGTCTGGTGGCAGAGTTCTGCATTAAACCAGACAATCAGAAAAAATCAGATAGAGCTGCAGCATACCCAATGTAGCATGAGATACAGAATCGTAGAACATATTCTAGGAGTCCAAACATCACAACATATATTTACAGTTCAAATATTGTTCACAATGATAGTGAACGAAATGCTTGTTTGCTACATGTCATATAGACTAAAAGAATTAACTTATTTGCACATTTTTCATAAAAAAAATATGTATCACAAGATCCCACAACCTCAACTGAAATATCAAACTATTACATGAAAGAACCTCAGAAGTGCCATGAAAGGGACAGAAGATTTGTATGACTATGTACTGGTAGGAAAATATATTGGACAAAAAATTTTAATCTACAGCTGTTAATATTACAGATTTCTAGAATGTTAATTTTGATTTAGTTGTTTAGCAAGGCCAAAACTAAACTGAGTATAGAGCTGACATCAGCTTTTTGAATATATGGTACTATCATCTTTCCTCCACTCTAATGTAAAATTTATAGATTTTAGATTGGTTTCATTACGTTTAAAAGACAGGTTCACACCTTATTTTACCTATTCCTTAGCAACTCCAAATTTTAAGATAAATGCAGAGCTCTTACTTATAAAAGACAGTTTTATCCTAGGGACTAAATGAAACAGAGGAACCTCTTAACATGTACCCCTGTATAGGAGGGTGTAGGTTGACTCTCTGTTGGAGAAACTAAAATGAAGAACTATTTACGAAGTACTTGCAGCTTTGAACATAATCAACTGCAATAACAAGATACAAGTTACAAAAAGAAAAAAAAATTCTTTTTGTTGAAACCACTTTTGTAATACTGCTTTTTAATAACCCTCATAATGGCCG
This sequence comes from Neopsephotus bourkii, assembly GCF_033783945.1. NCBI lineage: Eukaryota > Metazoa > Chordata > Aves > Psittaciformes > Psittacidae > Neopsephotus > Neopsephotus bourkii. The sequence goes on along the minus strand of NW_026901247.1, from coordinate 7,179 downwards.
AATTAGAAGGACCCCAACCGAAGTCATTCATCCCACATAAAACAAACATTGCTTTTTCTTCTTAGCTTTGTTTTACAAGCTACATTATTTCCAGATGACGCTTGAGGGGCCTAGGAGTTTCAAGAATTAGATGCTTAAATAGGCAGCTGCTTCCTATTTACCATATAAATCAAGGATAAATCAAAGAAGAACCTAAATATTGGACTTCATTTAGCCCATTATGCAGCACAAACTGAGAGGGAAAAGAAAAAGAAAATATAGAAATCTCATTACTCAAATGCAAAGTTTTATTTTCGTTATTAAGACGAGAGAAAAGCTCACTGACACTCGCAGAATTCCAAGCCTCCATGTAACACACCAGCTCCACACAGCAGGTAGATTTAACTGGATTGGTAAGGAGCCAGGAAAAGAGTCAGCTGAGATCAGGAACTCTCACAGTACCACCAGGCTTTGCTACTGCAAGCTTTATAAATATATATAAACACACACACATATACACAGACACAGTTCATTGCATTCATAATCTTTACATTTTTCCCTTTGAATTGCCAACATGTGTTTATTTTTATACCTTGACTAACAGGGAAACAACAGATTTTAAAGGACAGCTCTTCATATATTCACAGGAGCACACATGCAACACAAGAAGTCCAACACTGTATTACATTGTTTTAATCTCCAACAATATTCCTCCACTATCAAAGTGATGTTTAAGTGACAGTCCTTTATATGAAATAATTGAAGATATTGGCAGTAAGTGGGACTATTCTTAGAATTTTTCCTAATACATTTATGCTTCATCTGCATAGAACAATGCATTTTCTTACAGCCAAAAATTCAGAAGGTAAAAATAAAGTTACATTGAAGTGAATTATTGTTTTCCTTTGTGGCTAGTGATCATCTTACCTCACTATTTTCTGTGAATATTATTCCATTAAAGCAACTGGAGGCTGTTGCTGAAACCCCCATGGATGGCAGAGAGGACTCCCAGCAGACAACACCATGGGGTGCTCAGAAATGTGACCCCTACCCAGGGTGTTGAGTGATCCTCAGAGTGTGCTGCAAGGAGTTTTCATTTAACTACTAAGCCTTCACACCCACCACCAGTAAACAAGAGTTTGGGCTCCCACAGACATAAAATCCCTTGTCCCTGTGTTGCATTAGATGATGTTGAAATAAATTTAGAAACCAAATCAAAAGCTGCGTATCCAAATACAGACTCAAGTGATGATGCATGCCAAACTATTTGAATCTAGAACTATTCCTACATTTGATACTTATTTTCCTCAACTTTTGCATTAAGAAAAAATTTCTTTCTTACATCATCAAGAGAATTCTGAACCTCTGACATAAGCTTTCCAAAATACAAAATTTACTCGCTTCTTCTCCATCCCTTCCCTTCCTAGAAACAGTTAAGGGGAATTCTTCATTACCAGCTGTAGTATAATGAGCACTGAACTGCTCAAAAATCGTAATACCATGAAATCCTGAGAAAGCAACTGTTTGGGTAGTTGGCAGTTCCAACAATAGGTTTGAAATGGTGCTTTCCAAGGCAAGTTAGCATGCCTCCAGTTACGCTGTTCAGTATCTATGATTTAACAAATTACATTAGGTGCTAATAAAATAATAAAAAAAACAAACCCCAAAACCAAAACCAAAACCCCACTGATATGTTCACTTAAGCAAGTTGTCTTCATTTGAAAGAAGCTAAATTCTTAATATTTCATTGTAAGTTTTCAGGTTTGTTAAAAGTTTGGAAAATGTGCTTTCACTGAATGCAGTAAAGTAATAAAAAAACTTAACTAGATTTTTCCCATTTCTTCAAGCCTGGAGATACTTGCAGACAAAGACAACTTGCCCCAAGTGTGGTATTTCAAAACAGGTCATTGCTGCTCTGAAAATAATGCTTACTAATAAAGCTTATGGAATATCTAGTATACGGAATAGCATAAGAAAGAGGCTAACCAAGGATCCTGCCTCCGAGGTAATGGTTTGAAGATGGGGTTTCTTCTCTCTTCCCTGCTGGCTTCTCCATCCTGCTCCCACATCCCACTCCACTGACAACAGTTTATCAGGAAAGGATCAGGAAATTGGTCTAGCCCTAATAAATTAAAACAATTTGCTCTTTTCTTTTTTAAAGCCCATAAAACCTAAATAAGAACAATATAAAAGCCAACTGGGTTAGTTCCTCATCCTAGTTCACAGCAAGGTATCAGAAGCTTTGTTGGCACACCAAAGACATGATGGTAGTCTGCAGTAGGCAAAAAAGACTGTAGGAAACATGGTAAAGGAAGATCCCAGTATATATGCTTACCACCATCAACCATCATCAGCTTAGGGACTGAATAGTAGGTCAGAAACTTCAGTTTTTTAGAAACACTACTACTGCTGGAGACATGCATCTTGTCTGCTCTTCCTTTGTTGCGCTTGTATGTGACTGTCACAGCCTGGGCACACTGTGTAACTGCACTCAAAATCACAGAACCTCTCTATCGTATGATGTTCACAACAGAGAGCACTCAGTTCAAGATCACTGATGCTGCCTTTTCCTTTCCAAATCCTTCTTGGCCCTAAGAAGAACACGTATTTTTACCCTAACTTGTTTTTTGATGTCTAGTACTCACAAATTAGTAGAAAGACCTCAACACAAGACCTTAAGCAACCTGGAGTTTTATGTGTGATTTAACCCTTGTGACTCTTGGTTCACGCAAATTCACTTCTGAACTTACAGAACACAGTAAGAAAAAAAATGATTTCTAAATTAAATTAAATTAAAAATCCATGGGAAATACAGTTTTCAAAGACATATTTGATTGGTCTGAATGAAACCTGTGAAGAGAATAGCTTACTCGGCAATCCTCCTCCTGTCTAGACATAAATCTGGGCAGAGCAGGCAATCTTGGAATCTATCCCAGCATGGAGCTAAAGAAAGGGATCAATGGTAGAACGAGCTGCAGTACTTCAGACACTTAAATTATCTCAGTTCCTAAATTCTTCACTATTCTTAAGGACAACACAAACATGGGCTTTCAGAAGCAGTATACTCTGAAGTAATGAAATCTGGCCTCAACTTCTATTTAGGCAACTAACTATGCCTCAGATTGAGCTGGAACGTTAGGAATTTGGAATAAAAAAAAAAAGGCAAAAAGCCATGCATAAAAGCATATAGCCTTCTTCCAGAATACAGGCCACAAACTTCAGTGATTTTATTCTCCCCTACAATATTTGCAGCTGATCTCCTCCTCTCCCTCCCTATGTTATACCAACAATAAAAGGGCAGAAATTCAGTAAACTAAGTCTCTGGGCTGTATTCCAGCGTGCTTTCCTAGTACTCCTCCAGCATTTCTCAGCTGTCTCCATTGGTAAGGGGATAACTTTGTACAGAGAGCATGCTAGGTCTTTCCTTGACTGCAGCTTAGCTTGCATCCCGCAAGTTAAAAAGAAGTACAAAACCTACAAAATAGTTTTCAAGGACCAAATTCTTACATGTTCTCCAAAATATGCATATACAGATCTTCACATTTTTGTAAATAAATGCATGCACACATAGATACTTATTTATATGTGCTCTTTCACAAACACATGTGTGTATTACCCTGCCTTCTTTCCTCTGAACAGTGGGGATGGTGATTTGTCTGTCTAGGGAAGAGAACATAATAAAATCAATATCCTCCTCCTAACAACTGAACACATACTATACCAGCCCCTGTATACAAGGGGGACCCTGTATAACCCTAACACAGGTTAAGAGTTAGAAACTTCAGCTCTCTCCTCTAGGCATCTGAAGATGCTAGACAGTTATTTAACCAAGAGCCCATGATGTTAGTGCAGCTTAGTTTCAAAATACACAGCCCTTAGCATCAATTCCAGCTTATGGAGCCTATCTGCTCATAAACCCAGCCCCACGCACCTACTCCAACCCCCTCTGGGCTGTGAGTCTGCATGTTCTGCAGCATCATCTCATGATATGATATATGGCGTAATGCATCTTAGTTATCAAAAGACATCACCTCCACCATAGCAGCCTCCCTTTGCCCTGGAACCCAACTGAAGCATCATAGCTCTCCAGACAGCTCAATAAAGAGCCATGAGACCACAGGAGGAGTCTGAACGAGTAGCTGTGTAACTGCTCAGGCTGGAACCTGGTATGACACCAGGCTTAATCACCTCTGAGAAATACAGCCCTAAGAGCCTTAACAACCACAACATTCAAAAATTCACAAAGCATCCAAAATACTTCAGTCCTCACAGCTGTGGAAGCCCTTACACTATGAGCCTCTGCTCCTTGAGAAGCACACCCATGGGAAAGGGACACCAAGTCTTCTCCAAGGTGTCTGAAGTCTTGGGGGCTTTCAGTTGTTCATGCCCATGCAGATGGAAGAGTTTTATGCTGCTTGTGCATTGCCTTACTGGGCAAAAAAAAGGGGGGATCTTCTGCTCTTTAACCACAGACTAACTTGAGGGGGTTCTTGCTGCAATGCTTCAAGTTCCAAAAATAAAAGGTCAGACAGCAGCTTTTGGGTGAGAAACGAGAAGCCCCAAAACCAGAGGTGTTCTAAGGAGCTTCACATGAATTAGGGCATGGTAAGGCAGCAGGAATACATAGGGAAATCCTGCAATTCATTTGATTTATAAACCCACGAGTCTCTGAATAATAGAGTGCCTTTAATTTCTATGCTACGTGTCAGCAACAACAGCTAAAAGGTGCAGGTTAAGAAACCTGGTTAGTTAAATTAGATTGAAGTCATTAAACTATTATACCAAATTATCTTTTTTTATTCTTATACTAAATGCTAGAGCAATATGATATGCAAAATCTTGGGTAGGCATGTCCCGGAACATGTAATAACACTAAAAATAAAACTCTTGTTAGATTTTCCTCCTCAACTGATAAAACAGCCCTTTTTTTTTTTCTTTTTTTTACACACTATTGCAGTAAGAGTTCAAATGAGTGCAAACCAAAGATACTTTCGTACTACAAAGATATTATTCAAGTCCTTGGAAGACGTCTGCTTCTTGTTCTGAAACTAGAGATTTTCCAACAAGCCATGCAATTCAATTACAAAATTGTTGCCTGCTTGTGGGTATTGGCTCAGAAAACTGACAAGTACTGTGTGTATCCATGTACTCAGAACACACTAATCTGCCCCATGACTGCAGTACTCCCCCAAATGCCCACTGGGAATTGTTTTCAATCACTCTCAGGCATTTTAACATACTGCGGATGCTAAAGCCCCGTTCTTAAATCTAACGTTTTTAACTGTATGATTTAAATATCCTGAAATCCAAATGGCTTGAAAATTGCAAGTTGACATGGTACAGTCTCTCAGCTATGAAAGGTTGCGGTTTTGTTTTACCATTTGTAAGTGTAACACTGGGATGTTTTTTAAAGACATTTCAGACATGACATCATTCATACAGGTTCCTGTATTTTGATGCTGCTAGTTGCTTAGCTGTCACACATGTTGATAAATCTTTGCAGGTTTAGTGATGTACCACTTCTGTTTTGAAGCACCTACTAAAACAGTAAGTTTGATACTCACATAATCAGGAAGTGGGGAGTCATTTGAACCAACGGAACCTCTCAAGGTCTGTGTGGCTTGTTCCAGCACTTTGTTGTGCTTTTTAGACAACAAAGAAAATAAACTAGAGGGAAAAAAAAAAAGGAAAAAAAGTTATAAAATAACTGAGACTGTCCAGTCAGAAGAAATGTTTTATTATATACACAAGATTTTTAGAATGCAATGCACAACAGTTAAAGAATTTATTATTAAGACCTGTGCTAAACAACAACAGAACATGAATGTGAAATATTCTATACAAAAATGACTTGAATAACATTATACGTTCATGGTTAAATTCTTGGGAAGTCAAACTGTAACAGAAGGAATGGCACACATGCAATTTTAGTTCGTAACTATTGTGTGTTCACTAAAATGCAATTTTTAAGTGCAGCACCTCATGCAATATATCCTTAAGCATCTTGTGTATTATTAATTTCATCAACCTAATTGCTTAGTACGGGAAGAATCCAAGTATATGTCAGAAGCTTTGGGTATTTGAAGGCTGCCTTTTTGCATTTCACTAGCATATATTACTTTCAAATTTATTTTAGCTTAAGTCAAGGAATAAGGCATTACTTAGCTTTATAAATAATAAAGCATTACCTTAGCTTTATAAATAATCTGTGAAATCAGGGCCCCACATGCATACAGAGAAAAAAACTTTTTTTTCATGCACTTTGAAAACAAGCATGGCAACAGCACTCATAGAGGTTGGTATAATCTTGATATATAAGGAGAATGTAACTTGACTGTAATGGTAGAAGGAGAGATGACATGTAAGATGTAATGAAGCAGTGGACAAAGGCCACCAGCTAGTGTTCAGCAGCTTCAAGGAGTCAGATGCTTCCATAAAGCCACTGAACACCTGAAACATGGGTTTCAACTCACAGATAACACTCCCCATCTTGGTATATGTTTTAAGTCTTTTCTGTGTTTGTCCTTTTGGAGCATGACAAGAGTCCTGTCAGGCTTTTCCAAGGATGACTCTTGGTCCTCAGAGGGTAAGAAGGTTGACTTGACAAATAAGTACCAACAAAATTCACCAATGCCCAAGCATGCTGCTCTTGAAGTTGGTTACACTTATTGCTGGATAAGGAGCAGTGGCAACTCCTTGTTCACCAGATTCAGTCACAAAATATTAAAGCCAGTTTAGTAATTTTAAAAAGTGGCAAAATACTACCTCAGTGTTATATTCTTGATAGCCTAATACATCTTGGAATTAAGGACAGCTTCAGTGCTCGGAGGCACAAGCTTGGAAAGTTTTCCTGCCTCAAGAAATGATGGTCAGCATTTGAAGAAGTCCTCTTAATTTTATTTTGGTTCATTTTGTTGTTTTTTTTTTTTACTTAAAAAAAGATCATTGATATTGCATCCTTCACAGATGGTAGTAGATTGCTTGGAGTATAAGTGCTCATCCCCTCATTGCTAGTCAGGGGCCCCAGGAAAAGGCTTTTCTAAGACTCCTCAGCACCACAAGGAATTAATGCTTCTCGAGACCAAATCTTACCCCTCAAGAGCCAACTCACTAAATTCCACTTCCTCCCAACACATCTTTAGTTAGGTATTTGTTGAACAGATAAACAACTTCCTTTCAAGGACAACTTCTGCCATGCTT